>NC_091392.1:106629227-106940893 GCF_032191515.1 Phaenicophaeus curvirostris
CCTTTCCTTTCCTTTCCTTTCCTTTTTTCCTTTTCCTTTCCTTTCCTTTCCTTTTCCTTTCCTTTCCTTTCCTTTCCTTTCCTTTCCTTTCTTCCTTTCCTTTCCTTCTCTCCTCTCCTCTCCTCTCCTCTCCTCTCCTCTCCTCTCCTCTCCTCTCCTCTCTCTCCTCTCCTCTCCTCTCCTCTCCTCTCCTCTCCTCTCCTCTCCTCTCCTCTCCTCTCCTCTCCTCTCCTCTCCTCTCTCTCCTCTCCTCTCCTCTCCCTCTCCTCTCCTCTCCTCTCCTCTCCTCTCCTCTCCTCTCCTCCTCTCCTCTCCTCTCCTCTCCTCTCCTCTCCTCTCCTCTCCTCTCCTCTCCTCTCCTCTCCTCTCCTCTCCTCTCCTCTCCTCTCCCTCTCCTCTCCTCTCCTCTCCTCTCCTCTCCTCTCCTCTCCTCTCCTCTCCTCTCCTCTCCTCTCCTCTCCTCTCCTCTCCTCTCCTCTCCTCTCCTCTCCTCTCCTCTCCTCTCCTCTCCTCTCCTCTCCTCTCCTCTCCTCTCCTCTCCTCTCCTCTCCTCTCCTCTCCTCTCCTCTCCTCTCCTCTCCTCTCCTCTCCTCTCCTCTCCTCTCCTCTCCTCTCCTCTCCTCTCCTCTCCTCTCCTCTCCTCTCCTCTCGCTAGCATTGCTCAGTTACTAGTGTTCTTCTGTAACACATAGTATACTTTGGATGGATGAAAAAAGTCAAATGCAGATCAAAAGTGACTAACGATTTCAAGTTCCAGATGTTCAGAGCTTTCAGAGTATGTCAAGCCAAACACACAAGTAAAGAGGTGTTGAAAGACAAGAGTCTCCTTTAAAAACCTGTCTGTAAAGAAAGCAGAAGAAATGAAAATAATAGAAATGAATGAGGAAAGCATTCCCAAAAGTAGGATTAAGCTACTTCAGTATCAATTATGTAACAAAAGCAAATCAGATGGAGGTAAGTTACAGTAAAGAAAGATATAATTCTTTCTTCAGCCAAAGCATGCTTTTAACAACACCATTCTATAGATTTACAGGAAATAATACAGTCATGAACTTAAATTCTGCTGAAGAATTTTTTATTTTCTTTATTTTACCATCCTGTATTTATTGATTGAAACATTTAATTATCTAGAAGTCTTATTTAAGGCAAGATAATTTTCTTTGCTACTGAGTTTTTAATATTAATTAAAAATTATTCATTCATCACTTAGTATTGCCTGTTGCGCAATATGGAAACAAAGGAATATGATTTATAAAAGCCATGAATCAGATTTTCACATATTCAGTGGCCATAACTGGTCCCAGATTTTCCATAGAATTCAGTTTTCATTCAGATAGACATTTTTTTATTATATTGCATACTGCCAAAAATTATTTATTTTTAAAACTCAGTATTCCATGGAAAAATAAAATACAAAGAAAAAACTGCTTTTCCTGTAAAATATTTATTTACTGACAATCCTTTTATCCTTGGGCTCGCATGCCCAGATTTTGTCTCTGTCCTTTGGCTGCAAAGATCAAGAATAAACATAATTCTTTTGCAAATGGAACCTTTTTAAAGTATTTAACCAGAACTGGCAATGGCTACTTCGAGAACTCTGCCATGTGCAAGATCAATTTTTATTTTACGACAAAATAGGGGCAAAGCAGGCTCAGCAAAGATGCTGAACCAGCTAAATAAAAGGCAAAGTGTTGAACTGAACAAACGTAATATGGGAGGCAGAACACGAAGCAACAAAGTGGTCATATATCCATATAAACTTACTCCTCAGTCTTGCACAAGGGAACTGAACAAGTTGATTTCACAAAGGTAATATATGGTTAAGACTTTTTTTAAAGATGAAGAAAATTAATACTATAATAATTACTATTAATCTATAAAAATGGTGCAGCTTGCTAAGCATACTGGGAGACACTTGCCTTTTATGACTTTTGAAGAAAAATATTATAATTTCTTGTTGACTTTCTGTTCAAATGAATGCAAATATATGGAACTTCACACATCTGAATACATCTTGCTTTTTCTTTCTCTTTTTCTTCTGTCAGACTTCCACAGAAGTAAGACAAAGCCTCTAATTAATTTAATCAAGATTTGGCCTAGAGTTAGTGTAAGTATTTGTATATGGTAAGCATATTGCTGTTCAATATACTTCAGCATTTGGCTTCATTTCACATGTTTTTGGAGAGCTGATTGCTGAATTACGTACATGAGTGACAAATCTAAATGCATTCTCCAACAAAATCAGGAATCTTTCTGAAGGGGACTGACTGCCATCAGAAACGCTTCTGCATAAATGTTTAAAAGACTAACTCTTCCTATGTTCTTCACGTGCTAAGGACAGAGTTTTAAAAGATGCAAGAAGAACAATATTGCAAACATTAATCAGAGTCACCATATATGTTTTTTCTTTTCTAGTCGATATGATCGAGAATAAATATTATACAAACACGTTTAAACATGCATTAATCAAACCCTCAAATAAATTACACAATGATGTTCTTTTCTGGGGCTTGTATAGGGAATACTTTGTGTTTTTCCTCTTAATATTTGAATAGCTTTTGGTCAAAAGACTGAGTCAGTTTTTCAAATAACATCATACACTGTTGCAGGTGTTACAGAAATTGGTCCAGTTACACTAAAGCAACATCACTTTTTGTGGCAGAAAACATAAAGTACAGGCGGGTAACCACTAGGCTTTTTCTCTTTAACTTCTCTTTAACTGTTGATCCAGGACTGAGAGCCACCCTCTACTCTCCACTTTTCCTCAAATGTATTTGGCCAGTGATATAATCTCTTAAATACAAAGGTTCATATACTCACTTAGATGATAGCCAGTAGTAAAGTTTGCAAGAAATCCTTTCTTTGTTGCAGACTTGTCTGTTATGAGGATTACTGTCATCTGGTTTGTTGTAGAGAAGACATCTGGCAATGGGCCTTGTCCTGTATAGACAGCTATTCTCCAGAAGAACATGAATACATTTATTTTGTTCTTATATATTTCAAAGTATTTTCTGTTCAAAAAGAAATACTGCTACCATGTGAATACATTTATGCTTCCATACAGTTATTCTGCTATCAGACTGCAACGATCAAGACTGAACCCCAAATCTGACACATCAGTGTAGAAAAATGAGGTTTGACTAATAGATTATGCTTCTGTTGGTCCACATACAAGTATAGTCTTATTTACTGAGAAATCTGTTTCATTTGGATTGCAAAGAAAGCTGAGTGCATTTGGGAAATGTGATGTCAGATATAGTACCTGTTCTCAAGCTTTCCTGCTGATTTCTGAGACCCCAATATGTAAAGAAATATAGAAATTAAAGAGAATTAATTTCCTTTACGTTATGCCCCTCAGTTTGCTCCAGCTGTCTGATTATATTCATTTCAGTACCCACTGCTGTTACTTGCCCAGAAGTAAGGAGTTTGATCCTTTGCCATCTCTGATTTCAACTACATCATAAATATTTTCCAGATCAAAATCCTGAAAATGAAGTTGAATGTTTTTTCCCTTTTCAGCATTTAAGTACCACACACCTAGAAGTTAATAATATACAGAGAAAAATCACCATTTAAATAGTTATATTTACTACGTCATTTTCATGTTGAAGGATTTGGGCAGAAAATAAATACGTGCAAAACTATTAAGAACCACTCGAAGGACTGAAATATTTAAATCTTATCTTTAAGAGTAACTTGTGCTGTCAAGATCCGAAATTCAGTTGACTCATTCTTTAAAACACTTTTGAAAACTGGGTTTAGGCTCCTAAGACCACACATATGCATGTTTTGGCATTCATGACAACTGTGAGTTTCCCTGAAGTAGAAAGCTAATCCTTTTGGAAGTGTGAAGATGTGACAAACAGTCTCGTTACTTAAATCTTATTTGATAGTAAGATAGTTTCTGTAATCAAACACATAGGCCTGTCTTTCAGGTTGGTTGTCCTTTTAGAGATGAAATATTTGCTTCTGTTTAGCCTATGCTTTATCATAGTTAATCTATGTAAATGTGAATACTATGGAAATCTTGTAAAGAAGGTTAAAAAAACTAATCATTTTTTTTAATCTGATCATAGAATGAAAGGCATTTTGTCACTGATAGGAATCACATTTGGGAGCTTGTGCAATTAATACTTGGAAATGAGAGCCATATCTCATGTGGGACAGAAACACAAAATGATAACTCTTCTCAGTAACATCCCAAGAAAAATCTCTAGTTAAAAGTAAAGTAATAAATAAAGTTTCATTCAGAAGCGATGACAAAATTATCTTCCTTTCTTCACCCATCAACAGCACACGGTTAACCACCTTGAAACATTTTCCCTTTTGCCAGCTGCATTTTAATCTAAATTAAGTAATATCAGTAGGATAACAGTCTTTTTACTTGTATGGTAGGTAGCATTCTATTCCCTTGCAAAATACATACACATATTCTTTGCCTCTAGGAAAGGTTAGCTATCTGATGCAAGAGAAGATAATATTCACCTGGCAAGAACACTGAACTGTAATAGTAAAATGGGGATTTTCAGCATCTGGTCTGTTGTTGCAGTGGCATGAAAATATTTGGTGTAACAGGCATGGTGAAATTGGCCTGTCTGAATCCATCCCAAGGCATTATGCTTATATTCATCACTTTTTAATCAACTATAACATGATTTTTTAACTTCTGCTAAGTGCCTTGTAGACTTCAGCTGAAAAATCACACTGTACACTGCTGAGATATTTTTTTGCTTCACAGCATCTGACTTGGGAAAGCAGATTTAGTATCCCTTCTTTCCTGAAGACTTGGAGAAGAATAACTTACAAAAAGCTAGATTAGGGTAGAAGTTTGGGTAGTTTTCAGAGCTGAATGTATTGTTTGGCTCCCATAGTTCAACTGGCCCTCCACAGTCAGCTGAAAAAGAAAATATTTTAAAAATATGATTATTCAATTTTTTCTTACTTTTGCAAACTGTTGTACGAAAGATAATTTGAAAAATAATATGAAGAGAATATTCAAGCGAATTTAATCACTGTAAGGGTTCAGTAATGGTGCCGTTAGTATAAAGCTTGAACAACGAATTGTGATAAGCCAACACTCCAGCAAGGACACAGCATTGAGGAAACAAGGTGTGTAAAAAATTCACTGTCCTTATTAGTCACAGTATCTACGTCAGACCTGTCGACGTATACAATCAATGCCATAGTGTTAACTACAGCTATAGTTCATATGTTGCTATTTGTGAACTTCTAGTGCCCAGGTGCAAAAATGTATTCATGATAATGCTATGAGAAATCTTCCCCACGCAATTCAGGGAAGAACACAGTCTATATTTCATTTGGTGATTACTGGTCTGCAAGCTGTGCATATGACACAAAATGTGAAGAAAAGTATGTGATACAGTCAACTGTATAATTTACTAGTACATTAATATGGAAACTAGAAACTGTTAATGAAAGAGAGGAAAGCCTCCTCACCCCAAATATAATTATTTATGAACTTAATTTATGTACCTTGCTTATTATCTGATTGGTCTTGCAGCATTAGCAGAGATACTCAAATATAAAGCCCATTTTGCAAGGTAACAAAAAAACTTGATAGCAAAAAAACCTCTTATACTGTTATTTTGATTGCATCAGGACTCTAAAAAATCTTGCAGTTAAACCTTGTGAATGACAGAAGTAGCCATTTGATTTTTCCTTGAAACAAGTGCTCCATAAGAAAGGTCTTTGTCATAAACCTGTATACATTTACATATAAAACTGAATAAAATTTATTTAAAAGCAAATATTGTAGGTATGTATATACACACATACATGCACTTATACACATAGACATAGCTGACTGTACTTTATAGAGTCAATATACACTTTCAATATATAATTCAGATGGTGTTTTGCATAAAAAACCAGAATCACAGAAACATAGAATCATGAATGTTGGAAAAGACCCATAAGATCATCAAGTCCTACCGTCAGCCCATCACCACTGTGCCTACTAAACTATGTCCTAAAGTGCCACATTCACACATTTTTTGAACACCTCCAGGGATAGTGACTCCACTGCTTCCCTGAGCAGCCTGTTCCAGTGCCTCACCACTTTCTCAGTAAAGAATTTTTTTCCTAATATCCAATCTAAAGCTCCCTTGGTACAACTTGAGTCCATTTCATTTGTCCTGTCCTCTTGGGAGAAGAGACCAACACCCACCTTGCTACAACCTCCTTTCAAATAGTTGTAGAGGGCGATAAGGTCTTCCTTCAGCCTCCCTTTCTCCAGACTAAATAGCCCCAGTTCCTTCAACTGCTCCTCCTAAGACTTGTGCTCGAGACCCTTCATTAACTTGTTCCAGAATTTTACTTCATATTGGGAAATATTTTTTTATTAATTTCATCTGCACCATCAGAACAAACTTCAGTGTTTTCCCACATCTGTTGTTCATAATTACTTTATAAACAGTGCACTTACAGTTGCTTCAGGAAATAGAAGATAAGGCAGAAGAAATATATCTTTCTATTTTGTATTGTGGTTGTCCTATCCCTTTAATACAAATTGTTTCTTTTTCAATTTTCAGACTTTGGCTAAAATTTAACACTCCTCCCTTCCCCTTTACGGCTTAAATTTCACCTTTAATTATGTCTGTCTGTATTGCATACTCTGAGCCACTTTGTTGGACATATGTAATCTATATATATCCCACTGAGTTTGCCCATGGAAACCCATTGGAAGGAAGATACATTAAACGCAAGAAAGATCTGGACTTGCAGCAGCCTTATAGGACTAACCTGATCGCCTTCTATGACAAAGTGACACACCTACTGGACCAGGGAAAGGCTGTGGATGTGGTCTTCTTGGACTTCAGTAAAGCATTTGAGACAGTTTCTTGCAGCATTCTGCTTAGGAAACTGTCAGCCTCTGGCCTGGACAGGCACACACTCTCCTGGGTGGAAAACGGCTTGGATGGCCGGGCCCAGAGAGTGGTGGGAAATGGAGTTAACTCCAGCTGGAGGCCAGTGACAAGTGGGGTTCCCCAGGGCTCAGTGCTGGGTCCAGCCCTGTTCAATGTCTTTGTCAATGACCTGGATGAAGGCATCGAGTGCACCCTTAGCAAGTTTGCGGACGACACTAAGCTGGGTGGAAGTGTTGATCTGCTGGAGGGTAGGGAGGCTTTGCAAAGGGATCTGAACAGGCTGGACGGAGGCCAGTGGCATGAGGTTTAACAAGGCCAAATGCCAGGTCCTGCACTTGGGGCACAACAACCCTGTGCAGTGCTACAGACTAGGAGAAGTCTGTCTAGAAAGCTGCCTGGTGGAGAAGGTCTGGGGGTGTTGGTTGACAACCGACTGAACATGAGCCAGCAGTGTGCCCAGGTGGCCAAGAAGGCCAATGGCATCTTGGCTTGTATCAGAAACCGTGTGACCAGCAGGTCCAGGAAGGTTATTCTCCCTCTGTACTCGGAACTGGTGAGACCGCTCCTTGAATACTGTGTTCAGTTCTGGGCCCCTTACCACAAGAAGGATGTTGAGGCTCTGGAGCGAG
This sequence comes from Phaenicophaeus curvirostris, assembly GCF_032191515.1. Lineage (NCBI taxonomy): Eukaryota > Metazoa > Chordata > Aves > Cuculiformes > Cuculidae > Phaenicophaeus > Phaenicophaeus curvirostris. The sequence goes on from NC_091392.1 coordinate 106,636,744, forward strand.
TCCAGAGAAGAGCGACAAAGCTGGTGAACGGGCTGGAGAACAGGCCTTATGAGGAGCATCTGAGAGAGCTGGGGTTGTTTAGCCTGGAGAAGAGAAGGTTGAGGGGACACCTTATTGCTCTCTACAACTACCTGAAAGGAGATTGTGGAGAGGAGGGAGCTGGCCTCTTTTTCCCAAGCAACAGGGGGCAGGACAAGAGGAAATGGCCTCAAGCTCTACCAGGGGAGGTTCAGATTGGACATCAGAAAAAAAATTTTCAAAGAAAGGGTCACTGGGCACTGGAAGAGGCTGCCCAGGGAGGTGATGGAGTCACCGTTCCTGGAGGTATTTAAGAGAAGGGTGGATGAGGTGCTGAGGGGCGTGGTTTAGTGATTGATAGGAAGGGTTGGACTCAATGATCCCATGGGTCTTTTCCAACCTAGTGATTCTGTGATTCTGTGACTTTCTGTTTAATAACTTCACTCCTGTCAAGAAACACTGAACACTTTGATAGGAAAAGGAACTTTTGACAGTCACACATAGACTAACAAGCATATTACGTTTTAGCTGTATGGCTCACAATGAATACTACTTTCTGTGAGCACCATTAACAATAAACAAGGATTATTTCGTCTTGTTTTTATGGAACATTACTGTACATATAAACAAACACACAACTAGTGTAAAGCTACAAGAAGAATGTTTGATTAATCAGTATCATCTGATGCTGATCTTTCTTAATAGCAGAACAAGGACAATTGAAATCTGATCTGGTGTTGACTTCATGTAAGGCATGTTATTAATGATCTTTCCATTGCATGGAAAAATGATGAAGTAATTGATTTTACTCATGTGTGGGAAAAATGTTTTGAAAATTTCCAGTGAACTTTAAACACAAGTTTATGTGAAATTATTAGTACAACTATCACTTGTATGGGTCCTCTCTAACCTCTTTCACATGACCACATGACCACTTCATTTTTCTAAATATTAAAATCTTACTTTGGGTAGAGATCTACCATTTGAATGTCTTCTTTTGTGTGTACGTTTTCACAGCAGTACTTAGCCACTATTTACCCCAGAGTTTTGTTTCCTTATCTGTCCTGATGCAGTAGTTTTGAGGTGATAGATTTGATAGCTGACAACATTAGTACTAAATGCTTCAACATTAATGCAATGCAAACAGACTCTTTCCATTATTTTAATTTTAGACCCTTTTTAATTTACTGTATGCTGCTAAGATAGCAACTAGCTGTGCTTTGTATTTGACAGTAAATCTAATAGAGGCAGTTCTAGAGCTTGCTTGCCGTTTGTTTTAATGTTTTGAGGCCTTATGTGAATAGGTCTTTTGTAGAAATCTCTTATTTTCCAAGAAGTTCATGCTTCTTTCACAATAAGTTACAAAGATCTACCAGATATTTTGATAATTTTTTTCCCACATGCTCTATTAATATTTGTACCAGTATTTGCTTTGAATATTCATGGACCTAGATAACATCATATGCAATCTTTCTTAATTATTTTATATACATTTTCCAGATTTGTTATGATGGCTATAGGTGTTTATTCATATTTTTCTCAAAGAGGTTCTTCCAATTATCTCCATGAAATTGGAATGTTTTGAGGAAACTTAAGTCTCTGTGTTTTCTTCTAAAAGATTCTTCAGTGTGATGAGCCTGGATCAAGCTGTACAACCTGTCTGGAGAAGTGCATATGCTCTATAGATAAGAAAATTTCATGTTTCATTAACTTCTGTTTGACAGAGAGGATGGCATAAGTGTGCAAATGAAACTAACCCTCCTCTAGTTTCCCACTGAACCTAGGACTCAGAAGATGCTCCAAGAAGATAGTGAGACGATATGAGATGAAAACACATTAAGCAGGAAAAAAGGCCCATCCGTTATTACTAAAGCATGCACCTATTCATCACTTCTGTCTTAAAACAAGGAATAAAGTTAGCTTGACACGTTGCTTAATTTATGCAAGTACTGGAACCTCTTATCAGATCAGGGAGTGGAAAGATTCCCTTGATTTTTTTTTTGTCCATTCATTTCTATCAAAACCAGAAGAATTGTCCTTTTTTTCTTGCTGTTTCCCTATGTAATTTTTTTTTGTTTCAAAGCAAATATTTCTTTCTTTTTCCTTTTTATTGTAGTCAGATTATAGTGGGAATAACCGTAAAGGTAAACGCATATTGGAAAGAACTCAGTCATTGTAAATCTTGTTTTGACTAATACCTCTGAATATTAGACGCCCATATAGATTGTACTCTGTTGTTAAACCAGTCTGGTACTATCACAAAGTCATTCCCCTAAACATGGGATTTTACGCTGTGTATGTGTTCTCAGAGCTTGGTGAACTGTTGCTATTGAGACCTCTAGTGATATTACTGTGCGACTATACACATTCTCGTATGCCCCTGCTACATTGCTTTTAATTTCAAATACAGAGGTTATAACCTACCTTCTCTCTCTTCTTCCTTCCCCTTCAGTGGCTTCTTGGCAACTTTTCTAATTAAAGCTTTTGGAGAAAAATTCTGAATTCTTTCATTATTTTTCACTCTTCAAGTTTTGGAAGATAATGTACTGACAATTTAAACTGTCAGTCTACCAGTTCTATTGCTGTCAACAAAACTATGGGCAGGGAATCAAATCCTTAGTATGTTCTCCTGAAGACAATTTTATAATGCAGAAGACAGATTTTTTTAAAATTGAAGGTTAAAAATTCTGAATCATGCGTACACAAATACAATAACAGGAAATGACAATCAGCTGTAATTTAGTGTTTACTTACTGGAAGCTGCAGGGGTGGTAGTAACAACTGGAATTGCAGTAGGCTCTATGTAAATACTTTCATTACATTTTCCTTTTGTCAGGCCAATGTCATCCAAAGCAATATCGCTAGGACCACGCTTCTTAAAGGCATCAAATATTACCTGAATTTCATGAAAAAAAGTAGAATTTATAATGTAAGGAAACATTTTTCATCTTTCTGTGCTGAACCATTCTGTCTTCTTTCTACAATGCTCTTATTTCCACTGTAACCTACACTGGTGCTACACTCAAGAGGAGGGCACCGAGGTTGTGATAGGATTTCACACAAAACAAAACATCTTCCAAGGAATGCAGGAACTTCTATATACAAATGTTGAACACAATTCAAAACTATTCAATAGCTTTACTTTTTATATATAAATACATGTGATTTTTGATACACAAATTCAGTATCACTCATCGCATTGGGTTAAACTTCTCCTGATCTAATGGTATATCTCCATGAATAAATGAAATTAATCACATTTTTATGTTATTGCACTTTAATATTCACATATTTAAGGTAATCCTGCAACCAGGGATTTTAACTTGGTGAAATACAGCTAGGTATAGTACTCTTCCTGAGATTACAGAACATACATTTGCTGCAAATTTGATGCAGCTAAGTCACAGATGGTACATGTGTCTTTCTGGCAGCTCTTTTGCATCATTCAATACTACTATGAAGGACAAGCTATTCCAAATACCTATGAAAAACCACTGTTTTCAATAAGGAGTTGCTGAAGGAATTTTCTAGCATAAGGCTTGTCTCTGATAAAAGATAAGTCAGGTCAGTCATTAACCATATACACCAAATACACCACACCAAATACACCAAATACATTTCTCTCTGTGAAGCACACTTCTACAAAATTATTCTATAATACATTAGTGAAAATACTGCTTCAGAAAAAAAAACTATTTCATTTAAATTTTCTAAGCTATTCATATCATACTCACTGTTGAGATTTTAAACTTCAAGCCAGGTTGTGATAGATTTTGAACACTCTTGTTTTGTAGAAATCTCTTGTTTGTGATAACCTTGATTGTCCCATGACAATATTAAGCTTTTGTTTTCTATGATAATACTGCTTTAAATTTCAGAGCACAGAATGCTAAGGATAAAAATTCGAGTGGCGGCTCCAGTATTTTGCATACTAACGGTTATTTGATGACATGCCTTAGTAAGTAGCAGTAAATATTATTTTTGGAACTGTCAATCACTGGGCAGAAAACTCTGCTTTTAGTTTACCTAAAATGATATTAAAAAAGAACTAGCAGCTTAACAGACCTTAAAATCAGATGTTTCATTTAAAGTTACTTGTCCATAATTCCAGTTGTTTCCATAGTTTCCTTCTTTCTGGAAAACAATCTTTTCCGAACCATGTGTATTACTTATGCTAACTCTTAAAAGATAAACATTAGTACCGTACATGAAATACCTAGAGAGGGAAAGAAATTTTTTTTTATTATTAGAACAAAGTGGAAATTCATGAAAAAATATCAGGCTTTTTATTTTGCAAATGGGTTTTGGAATTAGGACTAATTTTCAGTGAACATGAAAATAAAATGGATCGTATATTTTAGTTATACCTTGAAGTTTTAGTTGGCACTCTACAACAGTTTCTGCAGTAGTCTAGGTAAGCTTAATGACAAAAAAAATATTTCAGGGATTCTTAATACAATTTCTGTATAGAAATGAATATTGGATGCAGCGTGAAAAAGAAAATATATTAAAACTAACTGTAAGTCTTAAATCTGTACACGAGTCCAGATTTCAAGCCTGGAATTGAGAGTGATCATGGAAATCAAACAGAAGCAGGTTTGTATTCCGGCATATTGACTTGGACTAATATTATATGTGAAATATATATATTTCATTTTATTATTGAACAAAGTATATATTTAGGAATTATGCAAGAATACCAAAAGCTTAAGCAAAATAGATCTGAAGACACCAAAGGTAAACTCAGAATCCGGACTCTCTCTTCTACAAATCCAAGTCCTATGGGTGTTGAAATATAAAATCCTGCAAGATAATGACCACATTTCAGTCTGTACAGAATTACTGTTTTGTTTTTTTTTTTTAAATGAGAGTTTTTACATTACAAATAATATAAATAAGTTCAAACAGATAATGTTGCATGACTTGGAAGATTCCTGACTACAATGAATGCAAATGATTATCCCAAGTAGCATTCATCATTTAATAATATATTAAATAATATATTAAAATGGCCTTTATTGGACACTCCCCAGAACTAGATGTGAAATGGGAAACTAGCCCTATTGAGGTCATTGGAAGATCTGTTCTTTGTACTATAAACAAGAAAACCACATTATTGTAGAAATTGGGGGGGTTGTCTTTCTCTGAGTTAATTCCTTGCATCTGGGAATTCTTCCTGCTATATGGAAATATATTGTGAGGCCAGGCTACAGACGCAATCATGACTGCAATCTTAGCTTGGTTGGCGGGCTGGCTTGCTCCTTCCTTCCTTCCTTCCTTCCTTCCTTCCTTCCTTCCTTCCTTCCTTCCTTCCTTCCTTCCTTTCTTTCTTTCTTTCTTTCTTTCTTTCTTTCTTTCTTTCTTTCTTTCTTTCTTTCTTTCTTTCTTTCTTTCTCTCTTTCTCTCTTTCTTTCTCTCTCTCTTTCTTTCTTTCTTTCTTTCTTTTCTTTCTTTCTTTCTTTCTTTCTTTCTTTCTTTCTTTCTTTCTTTCTTTCTTTCTTTCTTTCTTTCTTTCTTTCTTTCTTTCTTTCTTTCTTTCTTTTCTTTCCTTCCTTCCTTCCTAGTACACATATATGCAAATATATTCAAATAAATAAAATAATATAATTTGAATTATATGTACTATATTCTGCTGTTGATACTTCGAGGTGAAGTATAAACTCTAGATGAACTAAATTTTTCACGTGGGAGGATAAGTATTTGAAAATTAGTCTGAAATCTGAATCAGGCCTTTTATTTCCCATGTTGACTTAAAAAGCATGTACTAAAATATACATAGTGTATAGCCTTAAGAAAATGAGCATGGCATTCTTTTTCAGAAAAGTTCTTCATATAGTCAAAATGACACTTCTCTGTCCTCATTGCACCAATTCTCTGAGCATTTGGAATCAATTGTTGAGTATGTAATAAGTCCTTTGTTTTTCAAGAGCAGAAAAATGAAAACATAGTCTCACTGAATGCATAAAATAGCTAGAAATTAATGAGGAAGGTCATATTTTTACTTCAAATGTAGGTTGTAGAAATTTGAATATTCAGTATAATGGCAAGATTACATATAGTAACATTATGTATCTTAGCTTACATCCAGCACAGTGAAACAGAGAGCATCTAAAATAAATTAGCATTTTCAAGAGAGCTGGAAATCATTGTCAAATGTTTTATTTAAAAAATCTTGCATTCTTTCATCTGCTTTGTATTCTGGGAGTCAAGTGGGAAGATAAAACATTGTTCTGTAGATTGTTTAGAAAACACGCATTTCCTCAGAGAGAGGCAAATAATTTCTATCCAATAACCTGCTGGGAGTAACACCTGCCAGAATAATTTGCAATTTTTCCTGTTATTTGCCACTAAATAAGTTCTGTGTAAGTTTTGCACAGAATACATGTCATCATGGCTAAATTCAAGTTGTTACTTAGTTTTAGCTGGACTGACAAATCAGCTGAAAAAGAGACTGTTTCGTTTTCCTGTTGAAACTGAAATAAAATCTTGGAGTCTAATTTTGGGATAAGCATTCATGATACACATTAACAATCTGCTTCCTATCAGTATTTTCCCTTTAATTAAAACCCACATTTGAGATGATCGCTCTTCCAATTAAGTTGTTCTGCTATATCAGGTGTTGCTGTATTTGTTTCTTTTGCACACATGTTGAAAACCAGCGTGTGATTCTAACAAGAGACATAGGTGCCCTGAGTACCCTCAGGTCATCTTTATGTTAAATCAAATATCTCCTGTGGCAACCATGAGGATATCACCAGCAGATAGAGAAGAAATAGAAGTGATTTCCCTCAAACATAGATATAGTTGTTTTTTCCCTCAATGCAAACATGCACTTATTTGATCTATAACACTGTTGCATAAATAGAAATTACTTTTTTCCACTTTCACCTATTAATAACATTGAAATTTTTCAATTCCTCACACTTTAATAACTTTATATGTAGGAAATATTACTTCACCGGAAGGGTTGTCAAACACTGGAACAGGCTGCCTATGGAAGTGGTTGAGTCACTATCCCTGGAGGCATGTAAAAGATGTGACTTTCACATACATACAAGATGTGGCACTTAGGGACATGGTTTAGTGGTGGACCTGGCAATGTTAGATTTACAGTTGGACTGAATGATCTTAAAGGTCTTTTCCAACCAAAACAATTCTGTGATTATTTCTTCCTTTGATTTTTGTATATTTCCTCAAGATGACTATCAGTAGCATAAACTATTTGGTCTGATAGTCATGGTTTGTTTTTTTGGCAGAATAAAATTACACATTAGTAATACCACTATGAAGAGTCTATTGTACAGTGGTATAACATAAGCTAAACCAAGTTTTCCCTTTAATCTACAAGCAACTTGTATTTGATCTTACCTGACTCATTGCCAAATGTATGATCAAAATCAGGACCACTCATGAGGGGAAAGGTAGGGCCCTGAAGTCTCTCCCATTCTGAATCATCATCTAAATCTTGTATCCAGTAACAAAAGCCATCTTCAAAATTGCAATTGACTTTTTCATAATCTGTGAATAGGAATGTCTAGTAAATAAAAGTGGCAAATACATTAAGTATTTTCTCAGAATTATAGAATGAGCGAAGAACAATGTCAACTTTTAAGTATTTTTGAAAACTGAAGACTGTGGTGACTCTGTTTCCTCTTCTATACAATACAACATAATTACTCAACTAAATGTGTCATTTGCACTTGTTAACAGAATGCTGTCACTGAAGGTGACCCTACATGCTTTTTTTTGCACTCATTCATCAACCTTATGTTTTGATTCTTTACCAGCAATGTGGTGGGGGAATGAGAGGCCTCCTTGCACAGCTAACTCTAAGGGCTAAGCTTGCTCTTTTGATTTGCTAAGGAATGCTCCAGCTGAAAGAGCTTACCACCACAGCTGAATACTCAGAAGATAAGCGTGGTGCTTCATGCATCAGGGATGACTCTTTCCTCTTCCTTGTCCTTTGCTCTTTCTTTGCTCACATTTATTTGCTGCAACATCCTCATGACTTCTTTGCACAATATTTTGCTGAATGTCTTTTTGTCGTGACCTAAAGTGCAGGTTAGCCCCAGCAATGGCTTTCACATGACAAAAGTTTGCTGACAGTCTGGATCCTTTCTGAAGCATATCCCTTCCCAGTCACAATCCCTTTTCACATCCAGCTCAAAATTTAGCAGCTGAAGAAGCCTTCAGTTGCCCAATCTGGGTCTTACTTATTCCTGGCTACTAAGGAACAGTACATGACTCATATTGCTGATTTTGCTGTGACTGTAGGTGTACTGTATTTGGACTTTTTCTGATGTCTATTTACTGAAGCAGATAAATTCCGGGATGTTAGTTTTACTGTTTGGTACTACTACTGTGGCTGTGAGGTAGGACGTCAGGAACTCTAGAGAGCAGCTACTTTCAAGCAATCACAGATTAATGATTAGTGTCAGTGATTCAACAGTGGTCATTGAACAAACTGGCTGAGAGGAATCTAATGGAGGTATGGCCAGAGTTTTACTCTTTTATTTTAACAGATTAACTTTGTGAGGCATCACCCTGCCTTTAGATACTGGCTTGTAAGCCTGTAGACAGTTCTATTGAAATAAATTATTTGATCTTTAAATTATTATGAAAGTTTTCAATGTGGATGTGGTTACTGAGTTGCTTCCCTTTTCATCTCCATTTTGCCAAACTGAAAATATAGTTTAATCAAACTTTTGGGATAACAAGCAAATAAATACATGAAAAAGAACACTTACTGTTTAGTTCACTTGTATTCAATGCAGTGTAGGTTGCGTTAAAGCCATTGTGATTTTCAGAATAATCAGATATAAACTGTGCTGTAGCCTCATGAGAAAAAATGTAAATTATCTCACGATTAGACCCTGACAGAGAAGCTGAGAACAAATACAGAATAATATAGTCAGAGAGAAAACAATCCCATTCACATTAAAATCCCCAGTGCTGTCACAAAAATACAGTGGATAAGTGTTTTGAGTCTTAGAGGATGCTTTCCCTCCTGTACTGTCATCCTGCCTGCAACAGCTTCCAAACCCTGAAGGCATTTTGCTATTTGGCTACCATGTAAGTGTTCTCCATATCCTACCTCTCATGTCCTTCAGTGTGGATATGAGCTAGTGAAGAAACATATGCTATCGTATATGTATTCAACACTATAACCTTTGTGTCGATGCTTATGATGTTTGAATGTTCTCAGAATTTACAGATATGCACTCTGAAATTCTAGAATCACTAGAATTAACTGGATATTTTTATTATACAAATTTACTCTCACAGTTTAATAATTTACACATATACATACAGATATTCAGAGAGTAAGAAAATTATGATGTATGCATAAAGTCATATAGCACAGGAATAACTGCAATGTTCTGAGAAGCAATTGGATAGGGTGCTGCATAATCTCATCTAGACTCCCTTTTCCATGAAATATTGGATCAGAGAATCTTTTAAGGTACCATTTAATATGGGCAGCTCTATGATGCTGTAATACAAAACCTAAATTTTGATGTTAAATTATCCATTAATTTAAATTCACTCATATATATTCCATATGTGTGAAATGAAAGGCTCGATGCAGGTCATCATACAGTAAAATAGTTGCACCTCCATCTGAAGCTGATATGATGTCAGGCAACAATGGATAGGTTAGTGATTGCATTGAGGCTAAAGAAAATCCTGTTCTGTGAAAGCTTTTGCCTCCACTTTTTCTCTTCTGAAGCCCTTGCCCAATTTTGCATAGAGAGGCTTTGCTTTTCTGAGGAGGAACTTTTTTACCTATTTGTAATACTATATGTTTGAAATAGTACCAAATCATTAAGGAAAGACAATGGTCGTCGTCTTTCGCACATTGAATTGTAAGTGCATTATTTTCCTTCCTCCTTAAGGATTTCCTCCTTCTTTCCTTTCTTACTTAATCTGAAAGTCTTAATCTAGAAATGTCTTGTAGTCTTTCTTTCCTCTACTTTTAGTATTTCCAGTACCTGGATATCTACCTCTCAAACTGTGAGGTTTTAGACAATTCAGTGAAGTACAGACTTTAATATAGTCTTTATGTCTTTGTGGTGTCACTGGTCATCTCCACATCAGTCCTTAAAACCATGCAAGTTAATGGTTGCTGCAGAGAATATTATTAAAGCAATCTCTCACACCTAAACTGAAATTCCAAAGGGTGCATAAATTCAAAGCTGTACAGAGAAAGAAGAATTTCTCCATTCTTTATTATTCTTTATTATCTGACCCTTCACTATATGCTTATCTTCAAGCATGCATATTCCATCTCTGATGGAATTCAGCTAGATAGAGTAAATCTTGTGAACAATGAGCAGAATCCAAGATTTCCAGAATAAAATATAGATACAGAGATAAGGTATCTTCAATATTTCATGGTATGACAAAAACAATGCCACACTTCTAATGAATTTCAGAGAGTACCACCGTATTTCCACCAGCAGCTTTAGTTTAGATGTTTTCATTTTATGTCACTGTGTGTGATGTTACAGGATCTTCTGAGAATGTATTTCCGTTGAAACATGGAGACACAAGACCATGAATCTGGTCAAGTTATCAAGATTGTTCAAATAAGAGCTCAAAAAAAAGTAGAGATTTCTCAGTGTATTAGGGAAACATTTATCTAGTCACTTCATAAGACTGGATAAGTATGTTGAGAACAGTTTTTTAACAGGGAAAAATTTACATAGATGCATTCTTCCTCTTAAAAATATGCTTGTAATTTTTTTCACTCCAAAATGCTTATTCCACCCTTTAATTTTTATAAAGGGAAAAGTTATATTAGCTGAAAAGTAACCTTACCTCTTAAAGTCTTATTTTGTCCTATACCTTCGAAAATATTTAAGTTGTCCGCATATTTTTGTGTATCAAAAGAACTGAAGTTCAGTTTAATGGATAACCCTCGAGGCAATCTAAGATAACAAGAGAAGAATAAAGCTCAAAATTGAGAGTCACGTTCTAGTAATATTTTCTTGACCATAGTAAATTAATTGTGCTTGAATAACATTGAGTTCAGAAAAATAGTAAAATTATATTAATCAAGATTATTGATCAAGATTACCTATTTGCCTAAATTCTAATTTATAAAATTACCAAAGGAATAAGGCATATACCTCTTGTAACAGTACAAGTAACCCTTTAGTCTCGGCAGTTAAGTATATTTTAGGAACTGAATCTTTCAAAATGAAGAATGTGATATTCAGCTGCACAGTTTTTTGTGTTGTGTTTTGTTTTCTCCTTCATCTCTTTAATTTCCAATTACTTTTTAAATGCATCTTACTACAAGATATCATCTCACTGCACAGTTAGACTTCCCAAAGTCAGAAGCATGGTATTACGGTATCAATATGAATAGCAAGATATAATCTCTCTCCTGAAAGTCCAAAATAATGTCTTAAGACTTGAGGATCTCAAACTCACTGTTTGGGAACCTGTTATTGAACTTAGCCATTACCCTGTAGGCTTAATAACAAAAGTCATTTTAACTTAAGGGTAAAAAATTCTGAGTTTTGTTTTGCTGCAGTTATGTTCTTTCAATAAGCTATATTTAAGTAGTTCTCACATTGCCTTTCCGCTAAACATATTAGAGTTTTAGAATTTGGACTACCTTCTATCACAATCAGCTTTGCTTCCTATGCCACTATTAGTTATTTTCTACAATTTTAGAGACCTAACGATTGTTTTAAACATCAGCCTACTCATGCTTATAAATACAGATTAATAGTGAAGTGTGAAGTAAATATTTGAATATTTCCATTTGCTTTTTTTTAAAAAAAAAACTTTTTTCCATAGGAAAATAAGTATGCTTAGTTTGAAAAGGGTAAACATACAGCTGAAAGGTAATCTTTCAGGAAGCGAATCTCTCATGGGAAGACCTTATAGCAGCCTTCCAGTATGTAAAAGAGACCTACAGGGAAGCTGTGGAGGGTCCTTTTGTCACAGAGTACAATAACAGGATGAGAGGTAATGGTTTTAAACTGAAAGAAGGGACATTTAGATAGTAGGAAGATATTTTTTACCATGAGAGTAATGAGTACTAGCACAGGTTGCCCAGAGAAGTCGTGGATGCCCCAACCCTGGAATTATTCAAGATTAGGTTGGATGAGGCTTTGAGCAACCTGATCAAGTGAAAGGTGTCCCTGTCGATGGCTTGGGATGTTGATAGGTTGGGACTAGAAGATCTTTAAGGTCTCTTCCAACTCAAATCATTCTATGATTCTATGATAAGAGTTACTGCCTTTCAAATGAGTAACTTCTGAATTGGCAGTCATTGTAGGGATTTTTTAGGAGCTTCTAACTTAGAACCATCTAATTTGTTTTAGACGTGTACTTTGGGATGGTATTTATCACATTCTATGGCTAACTTTTTTTCTCCCTGGCCTAGTAAGTGGACCTAGAGTGTCAAAATCAAATGGTTGTCCTTCCCTGTACGGTTGTACCCTTGCTTAAATATATTTCACTTCTTGTGCCTAAAGTCTTATAAAGTGTTTGTTGCTAATATGTCAAATGATATTTATGCTTCTTAAAATACATTCCTTTATGACTTAGAAGCATAGGTCTTGTTAAGTCTCATATGAAATGTATACCTGTAAATGGGATTTCTTGAAAATTCTATCTATTAGTAATAGTTATATCATTTAAAACTGTTACCTAAAGACCAGTATTTATTGTAATACTTTGAAACAAGTATATTGAATTTATTTTATTTTGAGCTTACAAATATGTTTCTGTGCATGCCTATATAGCATAAGATTTCTCAAAATCATACCTAAGAATTTTTGTAAGTGGGAAAATCATTTATTTAGTTATAGGATTTAGGCATACAAGTTTTAAAAGGGAAATAACATAAATACAAAGGAGAAAATGCTATTACGCTCTTTCCATGCTAGGGTATTTGTCTATACATATAAATAGTGTCAGGTTAATGTGTAGGAAACAGTATCACCTCATAATAAAAAAATGTTAGGTAGAAAATTACTGGAAAATTACTTACAGTATAATCCATTGGCAAATTATGTTTGCATTATATGGTTTTGGATAATTCATAGAATGAAAGAACCCAAAGGAATCGGTCAACATAAATTTTCCATCACAAACTGAAGCTGTAAAGACATGATGTCAAAACATATGTCAAAATGCCATTTGAAAAACAGAATCAGAGCCAAAATGAGGGCAACCTTACCTATTGGTATACATGGATTACCTCAGAAATGCTTTGTAAGAAACAGTGGGAAGACAAAGTAAAACACAACACCAACTTAATCCCGTTTCTAATTCCTAAGACTATTTGATGTTAAAGTCCTATATGAGAAGAAAACCAGCAGAAATAATTCACTTTTAAAGTAGAGACAATCCAACTAATCCAAACTAGTTCAAGCCAATTCAAATAATCCAAATCCAGCAGTTGGATTCAACTACTCCATCTTTCTTTCTTTAATTTTATTTTATACTTTTGTAAGGAAACAGGATCTTGTCTTAACAGTTCTCATCTACAGCTACTTTAAATCAGGAAACTGCTTGTACTACCAGCAATAATTAGATATCATGTGAATAAAAGCAAGGAAGTTTATGGTTGACTATTGCTATCTCCACTTTCATGAGCTTCCTGGTCTCTCATCTTAGATGCATTATTAAGCACTGAAAGAGATAAGTGGATATTCCAAGTTTCCTGCCAGATATCAAATTCACTCATCTGAAATAAATGTCATACATCATCATATATTTTTTCAAAAAGCATTTATTAGTTTTGTTTCCCTGGTGCTGCTATTCTATTCTGCACAAGACCTTCAGTTTAAAAAATCAGTTATTTTAAAAAAAAATGTATTTTTATGAGTCAAAGTTTTGAAATGCTAATTCACGTATAGTTATTTTATTTCAGCACACCGTGAAGCACTGCTGAAGCTTCAGCTGTATCTCCTGAACTTTATGTTGGAATCTGCCTGATGATGGTTTTTCATCAGTTTTTCAAAAAGTATCATAGAGTTTTCAAATAAGGATAAAATCAGTACCATACATGATTATCTAGAGAGGTAAGGACAAGTTCAACAATTTGAGGCAACAATTTGAGTTCAACAATTTGAACTTTTCATTAACATAAAAAATGAAATCCTACCTACTATGACTATCCATATTATGAACGATCAATGACATTGAAAATTAAATGGAAATTTTATTGAGCATAGTCCTCCTCTGGGAAATGAAGTACAAAATGATAAATCAGGTCTCCTTGTCTGTTCATTTTATAAGTGCAAAAATTGTTCATGCCTACCACGGGTAGCCAACACAACATAAAAATTAAGCTTTGTCTAACTCAGGCACAGGCATGCACTGCTAATAAAAGAGTTTGCAGATGAACTTCACTAATGATAACAAGTTGGAATAGAAACATATACTCTTTCAGAATCTCCATGGTGTTTGAGAAAAACAAAACAAATATGATTTTAAATTAATAGAGCACAAATGAAGGACAGAGTTACTATAAAAAATAAACAGTAACCTTTTTATCACAATAGGCTACTGCTTAGAACTGAGTATTGGTACAGCTATACTTTTTCAGTCCATTTTAATTCATGTGTTTCCTGTTCTTACCAACAGGCTAATACTTAAAATAATTTTCTGCTGAGAAGAATAAAATCAGTGTCAGAGGAAGGAAAGTGCCCAGGTTGTTATTAATGAAGTTTGCAAAAAAGTGGTACTGTTAACATCCTGCTTTAAAAAGGAGTTTATGGCACAAACAGTAATGAAAAGAGATATAGTACACTTTTCTAATAAAATCAATAAGAGAAGTTTGCTCTTGAGAACAATTATTATTCTTTCTTCTTATCTTAAGAGACATCAAGGAACTTGAAACAGGACAGAAAGATTCAGGCAGAAGTCCTGTCATCCACAGCCTAACAATAGTCAGTGTTTATTATCTCAAGAATGAGCTGGAAGATTTCTGGGACTGGTCCTATTTCCCTTAAGAACCATCCAGTGCTTTCTTTTTGCAGGGAGGAGGTAGCTGTGGTCAAAGGCAGGGAAGATTCATGGGAGTCATTACATTTCTGCCTCCTTCTGTAGCCCTCAGAAAAGCCTCAGTTGTTCTCCTAATGATATAGGAGATATAGTTCATAAAAGTCACTTTTACTTCTTCCCCAACAAGCATCTTGCTGTCTGTTTTTATTTACTTATGTTGAACACAGGGCATATTAGAGGGACTTAATCTGATTGTTCTCGAACTGCAGTGAGAAAATCCCCAAACTGGTAAGATCAAGGCCACATATTTTGCTTGACAGGACCTTCCTCTACCAAGGACAGTACATTATGTCCTGGCTTACATAAGATAAATCTCTCTTAGAAGTTTAGTGATGCTGTGAGGTAGGTAATTACAAAATGTTAGCCTAGACATGTAATAACTGGAAAGAGAGCCTGCAGAGAGAAACACCTCCTGGAATCAGCCTTCAGTCTCTATTTCCTTATGCTTATGTCCTACATGGCTGCTTTTCAACAATCCTGACCGTTATTAATAGATGCTGTTCAGACTTTCATATTTCTCTAGAGACTCTTTCACTGAAATTGCTAACTGCACTTTTGCAATGCCTTTTGTTACTGTACTGCATCGCAAAGCCAGGGAGAAATCTTTCAAGACAATTTTAATCAATAAAACAAAAACATTGAAGGTGTTCAGTTGCCTGAATCTCTGCTGAGAATCTGAGATTTTATTGAATTCTGTCTAATGCAGGAAGAGACTATTAAAATTCATCCATGTATTCTATATTTTAAAATCACTAATATATTTGAAAATCAGGAGCACTAGGGGGAATAATAATCAAGATGAAAAAAAGCAAACCAAGTTGCTTAAAGGGCAACAAAACCCTTGTGTGCAAGAGTACTTGTATTATGAATTGGCTGTAAATCTCATTGTGAAACTCTGAAGCACTTCTGAAAATCCAGACATTTTTATCTTTATATGACCATATTAAGTTGCTCTAGAGATGGGACATAAGTGTAAAATCAAAGAGGTGGAAAACTTGGCAGGTACCTGAAATGTAGATGCAGCTCATTGGCGCTCATTGCACTGGTATTGCAAAGTCTGCTAAGAAACCTAAATATATAAATTTAGAAAAGCTCTGAGTTTTTAGATGGAAAATAGATCATAATAGTCACAGGGAAGCAATTTGTCCCCCAGCCAGAATTGTAATTCTGTAAGGTTATGAGTGGAAACTGCTAAACTAAAGGTAACTGAATGAATTGCTTGAAACTATCAGACACCAGTGAAGATGAACAGGGACAAATCATCCAGCTCCTTGAAGAAGACTGTAACTATAGCCAATTCCTTTATGACATTCTGTCTATTTTCACTTGTATGCACATTCCTGAAATTTTCAGCTCAGTTATACACATATGCTAGTGACTGTTAAAACACTGAAACAACATCCTCATTTATACAAGAACAGGGCATTCGCAATTTGTATTTGGTAGAGGTTCAGGGAGACATGCAAATCAGATACAAAAGCCACGTGTGTAAGAGGCTATGCATCAGGGGTAGTGACTCCCTGGGTAGCCTGCTCTAGTGCTTGATAACCCTTTCAGTGAAGAAGTATTTCCTAATGTCCAATCTAAACATCCCCTGATGCAGCTTGAGGCCATTCCTTCTTGTCCTTTCGCCTATCACTTGGGAGAAAAGACCAACACCCAACTCACTACAACCTCCTTTCAGGTTGTAGAGAGCCATAAGGTCTCCCCTCAGCCTCCTCTTCTCCAGAAGAAAGTGGTCTTATTTTTGTTTGTTTCTATCAATATATGAACACCAAATACATTTTGTCCTATATAACATGCCTGACTTTAATAAAATGTGAGCAAAACTTGTAAACTCTGACCTAATCGTTCATAGTAATTAGAAAGCATTAATTTTGCTTACACAATGCTACTTTTTAACTATAAGGATTTGCCTTTTTCTATTTAGCTATGTATAAAATGAAATAAAATAAAATATGTAAATACTCCAAAGAATATCCATGGCTTAAACCAACATAATGATGGTAGCAATAAATGACTGAGTAATTCTTTGAGATTGTGCTACCACAATGCTTGCAGTGAAACAGAGGTTTATCTGAGGCTACTTTATGATCTGATTTCTAACTGCAAAGGGACCTGCTCAGAGTCTATCACTGTTATGATCTAAATGGAAGTAGCTGTCATGCTAACCAGACATTTGGATGTGTTTCAGTGGATATTCTGCTGAAGTATTTTGATGGATATTTTCCCAAAGAAGTTCAGCTAAGTTTCCCTTCTTAGTTGGCTGCACTTAGTAAAATACATGTAAGGGGCATGTCTACAATTTACTTTTTTTTTTTTCCTGAAGAAAATTCCACTTCTGGCATGTGATCAGCCTTCAGAATCAGGCCTGCAGATTCTTTTTTTTTTTTTTTAAATGATCTTTTACTTTCTTTTTTGTTTTTAAGCCAAAGCACACTATTTTACATGTTTCTGTAAGCTCAGACAAGACCACCACACAGTTCTCAGAAAAGCTCAGAAGGTTGTTCTCATGGCTGGAGGGAAATAGATTTTCCATATTTCCAGAACAAAATTTGATATTTAAAATAAATAAAACACTCAGGGAGTTAATTTCTCTAAATTTTCCTAAAACTTTTGCAAAAGTCTCATTGCAAGAAAATCTTACAGACTTTTAACCAAGAGCTGAGACTATGAAAAGCAATGCAGACAACACGTATGCCTCACCACCAAAAAATCTTTGGCAAGCAGTGAACATAGCCAGACTCCTTGGTACAGTTTCACAGTGTTCACTGCTACATGGAGCAGTGGCTGCTCTGAACAAAAAGATGCTCAGGGAAACTAAGCAGTCAGATAAATGCAAACAGACTCACAGGTGTTAAAGGTTATAAACATTTCCTATTAAAAAAAAAATCAGTTTTCAGGTTTGTAAGATTTTCTCAGGACCACAGAAGTGCTGAGGTTAGAAGGGACCTCTAGACATCATCTGGTCCAACTCCCTGCTCAAGCAGGGCCACCTGGGCCTGATACCCAGACTTTCACAACACTACCTTTCATCTCTCACTGTGGTGCCAACAGCTCAGACATTTTTGTCAGTCATTCAGACACTCCCATTCCCTAGTATTTAGTGAAGTGGGTAGCCAAGAGACAGAGTTAGAGATCCTGCCAAGGATCCTTCCAGTCACGGCAGCAGCCACACAGACCTACCCTGCCTGCAAAATACTGCCACTTCCCTGCCCTGTCCCTCCCCTGTGGTGCCATCTAAGTTTCTGAATATACAATATCAGTGTAGCTGAGTGTACATAGTTACTAGGGAAAAGTTTTTTGTGCTGTTTTTTATGATGATATTCTTACTGCTGGAATCAAAAGAGAAACCTCTCTTCTGACTCCAATTAAGTGGTTTCTGATACTTGGTAATGTCACTTGATGTCAGTGCAGACTCATGATTTTAATTTATTTATAAAGAATGTTACTTGATAATACCAGTACACAACTTCTATGTCTATTTTATATTATAATTTACACTATATTTTTATTTATATTAATAATATTTATATAGTGATCAATGATTTCTATCTTATTTTCTATTGATATAGCTAGATTGTAATATTTCTTCATTATTTATTCTTCATGAATGAGAATTTCATAGAAAATTTCTATTTACAGGATAAAGATATGTTTAGTAGGATTGATTTGGACTTCACTGTGCAGTTTATTGACTATAAACTATTTACAAACTGCAGGCTTAAGTGTGTTTTGAAAGACTAATTTACAGAGGTTTACATTCTTACCACATATTTTTTCAGATTCATCTGAACCATCCGGACAGTCCAAGACTCCATCACAAAACAAATCTTTTCCAATGCAGGTGACACCATCATCACAAAGTTCAGCAGGTGGCAAACACTCAGCTGAAATAATAAGGACAGTAGCAATAACAGCACAGCTGTAACACATTTTCACTACAAAGGAAAATTTACTTCACTTCTTCCTGATAAAGGATCTCATATTTTAACAAGTATATCTTGAAAATTAAAGCCATCCTAGATTTCTGGATTTCAAAATACTAGGAAAATCACAAACCTTTCTCTTTTCAGGCTTTCAAATTACATTTATAAATCAAGAGTTATTTTCTGCAAAAAAAATAAATGGACAGATCCTTAAAAGAGTGGAATCTCAGTATTTTCCTAGAGCACAATTTTTCATTCACTGCAAACATGCTTTAGTCTTTAGGGGGTTTTAGTCTTAGTCATCCACAGAATTCAAGTAGGTCTTATTAAAGTGAACAAAAGCATACAGCTAAAATAAACTTTGGATAACTACTAATTTCAAAATTATTTAAGATTTTATTAAATTCTATGGAAGCTATTTACCCAGCACTGTTCAAATAGTTCTTTTTCTTTACTTCTGTAAATACTTACTGGAAAAGGTCAACATTTCTTATGCAAGAGGGGAAAATATTAATTTGTAAACCTTATCTGTCATCATCTAACTTTTATTGCTTGATTTATTTTTTCATAAAACTTAGTTCTGTAATCAGCTGAAGTAAATGCTTGTATGATATTGTATTCAATGATATCGGCATAAGTGACAAAGGCTGAAATTGGTCTGGATACATTGTAGCATCTCAAAGTGCTTTGCAAAACATTTTCAACGCAGCCTGCGTAAAGCTGTGTTTTGCAGGAATCACACCTCAGCCAAGTGTTGGAAGAGATACATTGCCAATGAATGAATTGCCACAGATAAGCAGAGATGAAACTGCATCTAGAACCAGAATATAATCCCAGCCAATAACGTAGGAATATGCATAAACCAAATACGCAAGTAAACGTTGTTTGCACATGACATGATCAAGGCTAGTTTTATTCTCGAATTCAGAAAACTAAACAGCATTGCCACCTACTGGATAGAAAGAAATTAACATTTTCTAGTAAAACATTTTGACTTCTTTTTTTTTAAAAGCCAACAAATTACCCTAAATTGCTAGGTAGTAAATACATTAGACTCATTTGAAAATACTTATAAATGTCAAATATATTTCACCATTTAATAAGGCTAGGGAAGGATTTCAAAGATTCAGACAGTTTTGGGTTTCTGTCCTTTGGAAGTCATGTGAGACTTTGTAACATGTTTGTTGGGGTTTTCTTGTTTGGGGTTTTGTTGTTTGATTTCTTGTGGGATTTTTTGTTGATTATTTTTCTTTCAAAAATCCCCAAGAAATAGTAGGAAACAAAAAGAATCTGTCAGTATGAGTGTTAATATATTACTGTACACAACACATATCACTTTTGTAGAAAGTAGAGTCTTAGATGTCCCTTCTCTTTGAAGAGATCTCCTTAGACAAATCAAAGGTAAACCCTCTTATGGTATATTTGTTAGGAATGGAATGTGAGGAATGAATGATGCTAGAAGAGACTGTATACAAATAATGTCATTTGAAGATCTCAGACTGTTTCATATAACCTCTCTGCTTCTCCCCAACTGCAGCTTTTGAGGACTTGCTTGTGGTGAGCTGTCCTGAACCTGGGCAACACAAACCAAGGTTAGAATGCTAATTCTTCCTTTCTAGGTACACCTCTGCAGTTGCCTGACCAGCACTGAGCAGCAGCTGGTCTGTTTTCATATCAGCTTTATTTATTGAATCCCCAGACCCTAACTTAGGTAATGATATGGTAACACCAGCTTGAGTGGCTTGATCCTGAATGTGAAATGTCACAACAAACATGAGAGAAATAATGTGGAACCCAAGAGTATTTTAAATCCTATTCTTTTAGGTCTAGTCACATGCTTTTCAATACCTTCAAAAGACTTCTGTTTGTGGTTTTTGGTTTGGGTTTTTTTTGTTTGTTTTGTTTATTTTGTTGGGGTTTGTTTGTTTTTCTCATTGAAATAACAGCAATGCTTTCATGCCCTCCCCTAGTATGTAAAAGTTCTGACCTGAAGTTGGTGTCAAGGAGTTTGTAGTTAGACTTGTGGGATCTGTTGAAACAAGACAAGTTACAAACAATTTTAATATTAGTACTAAAATATTTAAGTACATTTTTTTTTATAAATAACATTGCTCACAACACAGTGTGAGGAGAGGATCCTCAAACTTATCTAATATTTGTATATTTACATACAGGCATACATATATGTATGCACTTACAGGTACACAAATTTTCATGAGGACTTCCTAAATATTTTCTATCAAAACAGGATGATTTAGCACACACTCTTAAACTAAGCGGAGCCATTTTGTACTAAATGGATTACAGAGCATTCTATGCCAGCAGACTTAAGGATACAGTTCTTCTGGCAAAGAGAAGACCCCAAGAGAAGGTGCAGGGAGAGTGCAGCTGGATGGACTGTTCTCACACAGCTGCACTCAGAGAAGGAAATTTCACTCACAGCTTCACAGTAGTTTCTGAAGTGTTATATACATATGTATCTACCTACATATCTGTCCGTATGTTTTCTAAAAGATCACTATTTTGGAAGGAATGTAACATTCAAAGACCTAAAACGTGGGTATATGCATGAACAAGTAGATATTATAAAGCAAATATCAGGAAGCTACATCTGGAAGACCGTTGAAAATAGTTAGGATTGTTACAGGCACTGCCAAAAGTGCATGCACAATTTGATAACAAAAGCCATAAAAGGAAAAGGACAGGACAATGACAGAGGTATGAGAAGTGTAAGCACAAATCACAATGGTCTGTTATTGCATGATCTCACTAAGTAATATGTGAGATGCATAAGGATGGGTTTAGGGTCAACACAGCCAAAACCCAAGCATCCGGCAGATGCAAACATACCACATATGGTAAAACTTGGATATATCATGGGATTTAGACTGAAGCAGAAAGAACAAGGAAGCAGATACTGTTAGCAAACATATGAAAATGACACCAAGCAGACCAAAGACCAAGGGGGAAGATATCCACACCAGAAACATTATTCCTATTCCATCCTGAGGTGTTCACAACTCAAGCTCTGTTCTTCTGGTACCACTCCCACACCTTCTGATTTCTTCTTAAGGATGGCTAGCAAAATTGAACTTAGAACTCAGGGAAGGACTGAGACATCATACTGAAGGAAGGGACAGATAGGAGAAAATTTCTGTGTTATCAGTTTTAACTGTATCATTGGGAATAAGTTGTAGTAGTTGTACACTTTGGACTACACATGGTAGTAGGCCTGTAACTAGAATAATAAGTCTTTCATTGTTATGGCTGTAATTAGGCTATCAATAAATTCTTTTTTTCCTATAGTCATAGGTGCATTACTTTAGTTTACATAAATTACTTGAAGATGCTGGTCTGGTACCCTGCCCTGGAGAATTTGTGCTTGATAATTTGCATGCAGTTTGTACGCGACAAGTCTACCCACATGTAATGCTACAAAGCATCTAATGTATTATTCAGCTGTCTGACTGATTTATTTCAGGTTCGTACTCAGTGAATTTGTGAGACCAAAGAGTTGGGTCTACTTTATTGTCTATTTTCATAAGACTTCTAGGGATAGTGGAAGGAGAGTCTATCAATGCATATTGCTCAGTATATTGATAATCACAGAATGAGAGCTGGAGTGCCCAGCCTCATCTACGTGCCTAAATCTGTGGAATTTCAGCTTTTGACTTAGCTGATTAGTGGAGACTCACCTTTTGTTCTGATCCACTAATAATGTTCTTAGAGCTTTTGTACAGACTTCAGATCACTGTTTCCTCAAATGGTCAGAAATGATGAAGGGAGGATAACTAACACTGAATGGACCTTAGCCCTCAAAATGTAGATATAAGTGAAGCAGCTTTACTAAGTTATACCAGCTGAACAGCAAGTCTTGTGTTTCTGTGTATTGTATTGGTAAAACGAAAAAAAATGTTTCTGTTTTATGAAAGATACTGACCTGATGAAGTTAAAGGCATCATTGTAGTCAGATTTTCAGCAGCTACTGAAAGAAAGCAAATTCATTAAGCTCCTTTTATAGCACAGTATCTGGTTTTACATAGCTCAGAGAAAGAAATGTTAAAAAAATCAGCAATTACTATTTTGCTTTGAATCACTGGCAGTGTCCTGCTTCCCTCTTTTTAACCATCTTCACCCTGTTTCCAGTCTTTTTGCAATCTCTATGATCTTCCTAAGGATGAAAGGTCTACATTAATCCCTTTCAATCCTCAGTCCTTACACATTGCCTTTCATACAAGGTGTCTTCATCTAGGAGATCTCTGTCTTGACACTTTTTGTACTGTGGAGATTTTCAGAGCACGTGTCTTATAGAACAGTATTTAGATGACATAAATTAGTTTAAATTAACCTGGGATAATTTTCAGGAAAGGAAAGTTACTTTTAATCACTGTGAGAACTGTAATTTCAAGGAAGTCACACCTATTTTGTAGTTCCCTCCTTCTGAAGTAAGAATAAAACTTGTTTTACGGAACATATTGAGAAGCAAAACTACAATGAATTATTATGATTGTCAAGTGCTTGCAGTTTTTATTTTATTGACACCCTCCTGAAGGAATAGGCAGAAGATATCTCATGTGAAAAGAGGGATTTTAATGATCCACAGCAAGAAAAGTTTGACTATGTCATAGTTCATTAATAGAAATACAACATCTCTTCATAACTGTCTTTGGTGGCATTTTTGAAGTATAATAAACAATCACTTTCACAATGATATGCAGTTATTTAGAACAGCTACTTATACGCAGTGCAAGTAGTAAAGAGAGACAAAGATGTCAAGACTGAATTTAGTCTTTGAATACTTGAAGTACGTAGCAAAATATACACTTTTTAGAACAGAGTTGGAGACATTGCACACCAGATGTCCCACACTCCTCTTAAAGCAATCAGTTGCTACTCAATATTATCTCCAGCAGATCTTTAAATGTCAGCTCATCAACTCCACTTCAAAGCTTGTAAATGCTTCATTCAGCTGCTACTGGAAGCTCTGTAATGGGGAAGGAGGGCACCCAGGAGCATAAGTAACAATCCATTTGCTCTTCAGGAGCTAAAGATTTCATTCATGTTACCTGTATTTCTCAAGGATTAATGTATAGGAAAAAAAGTTTACTAGCATTACCTGTGACTTGTATGCTGTTCACATCAATTTTCAAAGTCTGAGTAAGACTAGTTCTATTTGCGTTGATACCCAAAACCAGCTCATCTTTTACTTTCTCAGCTGGTATCATATGAGAAAAATAAAGAGTGAAGATCACAGCAACACTAGCAATACAAAACAGAGAAGATGATTAGTTATGCAAGATAATGAAGTAAATTTGCTATATGACTTATCATGTAGACAATATTTCATTCCAACACAGTTTTCATTTGCAAAGTCAGAGTATCTTTAAGTGCTGACTGGCAAAGTTGACACTTAAAGAAATACTTCTTAATTATCAGGTAGGTTTGAACCTTGGAGAAACAGGGAATGTTTTTTTTTTCATCTACTCTTATTTTCACTGTGGAAAAAAATCAAACATTCATGTCAATTGTTGCAACAGAGCTGAATTTGAATGAACTAAAAGAATTAGGTTTATTATTATTCAACAAGTCTTCTAGTTTACGTCCTAAAATACTGATGATGAACTCTGAAGTGCTATGAAAATTACATAGTATATTTGTGTTACAAAACTATAGTACAAAGTGATCATTTCTATGAAGCAAACATAAATTTTGGATTCTGCATGTGTGGGGATTTTCTTTGTGATTGCCTGGATTCTCACGAGGAAACAGTAGTGGTTGGAAGCACAGATATTTCAAAATTAGTCGCTAAACTATGTTTAACTTCTATGGGGCTCGAATTTTACTTAGCATGTTGTCTGCTTTCTCTCTCATATCCCTTTTAGATTATATTATTAAGTTTATTTTTTGTTCCTAGATTTAGGTAGTGCCAAGGTACAATGCTTGATAAAAATAGAGATTTTTTTATTTACTTAAATTTAGGTGCAAACTTTTTTATTCTTTAAGCATTTTACTTCCCAATTGCAACTGACTCAGCAGTGCTTTTTGATAAGGGGTGATTAATCCTGTCATTTTGCTGAGCATAGTTTACAGTTTGCAATATATGGAAAAACTCTCCTCTTTATTTCTTACATGTCTCTGATAACCTCTAGTTCATGCTGAGCAAATAAAAAAACTTTTATTGCTATTCTTGTGACTCAACAGAGTTTCAAAGGTGAAATAACAAGGAGATTGCCCAAAGGGTAAAACACTTTAAATTGAAAGAGCCAACTAGAAAAGCAATATTTCAAGTGCTATTTAGAATGGTTCAAAGCAGAAGTGAAGACAGATCCTTACTAATGTTGTAAAAGTCAACATTCACTGACTTTGTGTTTTCTTCCACTTCTGTGGTATTTGTGTGAAGATACAGGGGTGGAATTGGTTTTATCAAATATATATGTTTACATTGCAGATATCTAGATTTCTGCTGTAGTTGATGGGGGGAAATAAGTTGTTCTTTGGCATAATAGATCTCCTCCTAAAAAGGCATCTGTATGGACCAGATAAGAAAACTCTACGAACCCATCACTTACAATTAGAGTCCCTGCTTCCCATTTTCAACATACATGTATTTGCCGTTGGCTAATATCCATTTTTCTTTTGCAAGCACAGTCATTCAACTTAACTCTTTCCTCTGATTATTTATCCACTGTATGTATTTATAGAAAATATTCATAGCACAAGAACAGCTGGTATCACAGAATTACATCATCTGTTGTCGTATAATTTGCACTTTTTAATTTTGTGGGCTCAGCTATAAGACAAACAGTTAAATAATTCATTTCTCATGGTCTTCCAGTTTTTCTAGTCTTTATGATTTTCTCCTGTTTTATTCTTTATGCCTGTCGTAACACAGACACTGTCATCAGATCTTTCTTTATTTAAAACTTGTTACTAATGATAATGTGAGATCTGCCCCCAAGTCTAAGAAGTTTTCCATAAGCAAGCTCAGCATGAAATGATCCTTTTTCCTTTCTGACTAGTTTCCTACCTATTTCACTGTGCTTATCTTTCTCATTTTTCTTTCTAAATGTACAGTCCCAAGCATTATTGCATTTTTTTTCTGCTAGTCCTAAAGGATTTTTTTGGAGGAAAGATATGTCTTCAAGTTTCACATGCTCTTCAGAGGGCCTTATCCACTTTCTAAAGCTGTATTTTTTCATCTATTCACTGTCCATGGGATAATTTTCTAAATTAATAGCATATTTAAGTGAACTTTCTCCTATTCAATTACCCGGTCTCTGACTTCTTGAATCTTTCGTGGCTGACTTCAGATATCCTGTAGGAAAAAAAACAAACAATAAAACAAAACACAACACAAAAACATATTATTCACCTTAAGTTTATAATGTCATTGAAAACATGGAAGTGTGTTCTGAAACTGGGAGAGAGTATTGTATGTGTTTGGTTGAATCAGAACCTTATTAAAAAAATTGTAAATGGAATTAACACTGCAGACCTCCCTGCAGATACTGGACTGTTTGCCAGCTTGCCTTCCGTAGGACAACCAACATAACAGGATATTGAAAAATCAGGTCAAAAAAGCTTTAATAAATGAAAGAGATCTTACTGTAGTATTTTCTGTACTCTTTAGGACACACAGGGTGCAGCTTTACCTGGTATCAAGTGACAGCCTCACCTAATAACACTCTAAGGAATATGAGTTAAGTGGATCCATGTCCAAATGTACATATGAGTGTTCCATTCTTCTCAGTTTATATCAGCAGATATTTAACCTGAACTTTCTTCTAGATGTAAGGGCTAACAACCCTGTAAACACAGTACAACTAATAAGCCTTGGAGGAAAAAGAGTAAGAAGAAAAATGTTAGAAATTCTTTAACATACAGAAGCTTTGTGAGTTGGTCTAACATCTCAGCCTTACTGGTTTGGTCAAGGCATGGATGGACATATAGGAGTCTGAGAAGGAAGTGTGCTCAAATAAACACATTGATGCCAAACTTTCAACAGAAGCACTTGGAAGAAATGAGGTGTGAAAGAAATAACATAGGATGCTCCCGAAGATCTTTTGAAAGCAAAGTGTTGGTAAGCACTCCTGCGAGAAATAGCTAAGTGAGGACTTTTGGTGTTTATTTACAGAGATTAATTAAACTGTACCTACTTGAATTGGGAAATTTCACATCTCTCAAATTCAGTTTCCAGATCACTTGCTTGAAAGACTTCTTGTATCTATATGGGAAAGAGATATCTTGTTTAAATACAGTAATTAAAACTACACTCAGTAGCATGCTGCATTCGTGATTTTAACACCAAGTAGTTTTTCCTTCACAAATCTACACTGCAGAAACACACTTTTCCTTTGATATTTCACCGATTTTCACAAATAAGGAATTTATTGAGTTCTGACAAGGCTTAGGTTATGAAATATCTCATTTTGGAGAGAGAAAATAGCCATTAACAGCTGGTCATATTAGGGAATTAATGCATAGAGCACATATACTCTTAAATTAATCAGAAAGCAACAGGCTCTTACCAGTTGTTCAACGTCAAAAGCAAGGACTTTGAAATCAGCTGATGATCTGTTTTGCAATGCAGGAGTGAATGATATCCCAGAGAGTATTTCAAATGTTCCTGTATAGTCATGAGTATGAGTATTCCCATCTACTTCAGCTAGATAATTAAAAAGAAAAATCAATGTTTTGAATTACATAAAAATAAATTAAAAAAAATTACATTAGGTTTTATTCCATACAGATCATCAATACAATAACTTTTAGCTTTCAATATTGGGTTGTGTTTGAAAGCATTAACATCCAAAATGTGTTTTAACACAAAACCAGATAACCAATATGTACTACACAATAATATTTATCCTTACAATAATTGCAGATCCTTGTAAACTAATATTTCTAAATAGATCCTTTTTTATGTATGTCAAATATAATATAAGAAAATATTTCATAATTATTATTTGTACATGCTTAAATGCTCACCTATTCATCTTCTAAAGCCTAAGTATTTAATTTAAAGCCTGTTTCTAACTATATATAATAATACACCATCACTACCTTTAAGCCTGTTTTATTTTACTGTGATGTCATAAGAGGGGAATTAAGTCAGTAGGGACAGCAAGTTTTAAAATCTGAAATGAAAAACAATAACAACTGAAGGAATAAACATCAATATTCTGACAAAACTTTTTTTTAATATGGTTTACAGCTACTTTATTCTTCATGTGCCTCTGTATGAAATAGTATGGACATCTGGTTAATGAAGGCACCAAAAACTTCAATGTATCACAATTATTTTTTTCAGCTACAAAAAACACTATTATGAAAAACTATACGTCTTGACTCTTTTGCTTAACCCGTTTCCTTCACTCCACTTCAAAATCCCTTTTTGTCGTTAGCTGTGAGGTCTCCACAGACCTAAATACATTTCCTTCCAATCAAAAATCTAGACCACAAAAGGGCTGAGGTTGGAAGAGAGTTCTGGAGGTCATTTGGTCCAATCCCTCTGCTCAGGCAGGGTCACCTACATCCACTCGGCCAGGCCCACATCCAGACAGCTTTTGAATATCTCCAAGGAAGGAGACTCCATTATCACATTAGTCCTTCACTGGATTTTTTCCAGTTGCTCCATATATCTCATGCACTGAGGAGTCAAGAACTGGACACAGTACTCCAGGTGTGGCCTCACCAGCACACAGTTAACATATATCCACAAGATCTTTAGACTAAAATTTCAGTTCCATTTGAAAATCATCCTATATGGATTTTTTTACTTAGTTTAATTTGAGTACCAGTATCTTGATTCTATCACATTCTGAGCATTGTCTAAACATTAAGAATGTCTTTACCTTAACTTTATATAAGGCTAGGATCTGACTGACGAATGCAGAATCTCTCTCACACCAATAAATAGCCTTAAAATATGTTTTTTTACAAAAATGAAAAGAATAAGAATCCAGGAGACACAGAAAATCCAAATCTCCCCACAAACTTCACTAGATTATTTGTGTCTTTCTCAGTCAATCATCATGTATGGAGAAAAAAGCAAAATTTCACAACTCACCACATTACCTTCTCTAGTTGATGAAAATAGCTGAATAACAAAACTTTATAGCTTACGTTGCATTCCAAGGACCTCTCCCAAAGTCTAAACCATGAATATTCTTTTCTGTGGTTTAAGTACATGCTTCAAGTACTTGTATTTTTGCCTATTCTGTTCACATCAATTTCCAGGGTTGAAGATGAGGAAAACATACCCCTCCCTCAGCATTAAAAGTATAGAATGAAATATGAAATATAATTACTATCATGACACCACTGGCTTCAAAGTCTGAACATCTACTGAAGAACTCCTGAAAAGAAGCTGGCAACTTACCTTGCTTTAATTTCTGGATTGATAACCATGAAAGCACAATCAAACCAATACAAGCACACACAAAAACTGCAAGCAGAGAAGCAAATAAAACTTCATAGTAACTAAGAGGAACATATTTCTTATTAGATGATATTTTCTGCTTCATTTCTGTCTTGAATACTTGTGAGAATTAAGGACTGGCAAATGACATGACCTGTAAAGGCAAACAATAATCTCCATGAACAGATATTTATAGGAGATGCTTGTAAATTAATTACACCATAAAACTTCATTGACATAGGTTTTTACAACTTTCCTGAAGAGCAATATTCATGCACAAGATATGTAGATACAAGGAAAAGAAATCTCTTCAGAGAGGAAGCACTTTAATATTATGTCTCAGATAAAGACTAAGCAAAACCGCAGAAGTGCAAGTCTGATCACTAAATTTGCACTATTTCTTGCCATTTGACATTTTGAAGTGAAAATTAATATAAAATGCTGCTGTCAGATCTACTGCTTATACAGGATTTTTTTGTAATATTTCACGAGTGCCGTTATGAGGACAACAGTGAAAGCAGTGGTTTTTATCATTCTGCTTTAAAAGTTTTTTTAAGAGGGATTTTTTTATATATAGGAAGTGCTGGCAAATGAGTTTTTTAGTACTGTGCCATAGTTCAGCAGCTAATGGTAACTTAGTAATACAAGTTTAACCTGCATCAGATGTGGGTTTTGACCACATATCTGGAGAACTAACCAGAGAAGACACTATGAAATGTATATTTGTTTATACTTTCTTGCCAGGCATAAATGTGCTATGGGATGCAAGCCCTTGATAAAGTTAAAGCATTGTATATGGCCTGCAAGGGTAAATTAAACAACCAATGTATCTTCCAGTCCAAAACTTTTTGTTACGAATTTCATCTATCAAAACTTTTGAGTAAATCAGCTCTAGAAAACTAAAATCATGCTGATTGTATTTTTCATGGACTGTGAGTTACTTTTTTTGACTCTGGAGCAGAGATCCTAAATTCAGGTTTATGGTATGATATTCCTTAGCAATACTAACAGAATTGGAGAATCTGAGCAAACCAGCCACATTCTTGTCTGTAAAATGAAAGGGAAACCTGTTTCAGTCAATCTCTGGAAGAGAGAGGCTCTAGCTACCTGCTAACTGACAGAAATGCAGCTGACAAAAGTTGGAAAGAATTTAGAAAGGCTTGAAATAAGACTCTTGGATCACTTAGCAGTTGTCTGCACAGTCTTTGAGAACTGGGATAGTTGAAATCATCTGCTACACAGCTGGTCAGATTTCAAGCAATTACATCACCATAAAAACATTGGCCTGACAGTAGTGTCCTTTATTTAATGTGTAATTATAACACAATGAAAGAAATTCAGTAATATTTTTCATAACTAACAATAAATAGGAATTTACTTAAAAATACTGTTTTAAAAATTAAATTCAGGGCAACTTCATCATATCGCCATTACAGAGCAAGAATAAACTCAGTCTATATCCTGCAAATGGATGAGATCTTTGAGTCATCATGCTAGATGAATTAGAGAAAGAACTGGTTTGTATATATTGTGTATGACACAAACACATGTATATGAATACAGATGTGTGTGTGTGTTTATGTCTATATTTATGTGACTATAAGGGTAGATTACATATCTACTGCCGAACACTACTGAACTGTGGCAAAGTGGTATCTCTGTACCTCTTTGTGATAATTCAGCAATAGTTTTAACAGTTCTTATTATGACTGATGTAAATGTTTATTTTTTTCCAAACATTCATTCTATCACAGAAGTTCAGAATACCTCTCACTTTTCTCAGTTATACATATTACGTTATTCCACATCTAGCAAAATTACATTATTACATGACAGTTGGACCAGGTGCAGGTGCCCAGGCTCTGTCACGAGGACTACAGGGCAGCCTTTGTGAAGAATGGCTGGGGCTGACTGTGCCTGACACAGTCAGTTCCAGCTGGTTCCAATGGCTCCACTGCAGGACACGGCTGAGCCCTGTAACCACAAAGGCAGCATCTCGGGGACAATCTGTGTAAAGAAGGGCAAAAAGCTGCCTGGCAGTGAGGGATGAGGTGACAAGTGTGGGAAACAGCCCTGTGAGCCCCAAGGGGAGAGGAGGATGGGATGAGATGCTCCAGGAATGCCAGCAGGGATCCCTTGCAGCTGCTGGGAAGACATTGGTGGCAGATGTATCCATGCAGTCAAGGAAGAACTCATGCTGGAGCAGGTGTATACGTTGTGAAGGAATTGTAAACTGTGGAGATCACAGAGGGGAGGTAGTTTATCCTGAAGTACTGCCACCTATGATAAATATCCATGCAGAAGAGGAAGAACGTGAGGAAGAAAGAGAGGCAGAAAGCAGCTATTACGGAACCTAACCCGAAAACAACACCCTAAAACCTAAAGCTAAACCTAACATCAACCTCAGCCCTAACGCTAACCTTAACGCTAACACTAAGCCCTAACCCTAAACCTAATTCCCAACCCTAAATATCACTCTTAACATAACCCTGAACCTAAACCTAATCCTAAACCTTACCCTACCCCTAACTATAACTGTAATCCTTCCCTAACCCTACCCGTAAACCTAACCAAAATCCCTAACCCTATTCCTACCCAAACCCTGCAGGCATAGAAGATTCCATTGTTGCACCTATTCAAGGCAAACAGCCGATGCTTTGGCATACCCGCAGTATCAGCAGAAAGCACAGAGCGAGCGGTTGATGCTCTCATGCTCGCTAGCTTGAGACTTTGGCAAGACCTGTGGGATAGCAAGAAAGGAAAACATTAGATGAACAAGGAAAGAAGGAAAACACTAAGATAAGGGGCACATCGGTAGCGAATAGTTGTTGCACTTTATCACTGTAGTCGTGAAAAAAAGCTAGGGGTGGTTCGGTTTTATGTTTATGGTTAGGATTGTGGTAAGCTTTAGGGTTAGGGTAAGGGTAAGGTTTAGTTTTAGGATTAGAGTTAGATTTAGGGTTAAGTGTTAGGGTTAGGTTTATGTTTAAGGATCAATAAGGATTAGGGTTAGGTTTAGGGTTAGTGTTAGGGTAAGGGTTACGGTTTAGGATAAGGGGCTAGGGTTAGGTTTAAGATTAGGATTTAGGGTTAGGGTTAGGGTTAGAGTTAGGGTCAGGGTTAGCATAAGGGGTACATCTAGGGTTAGGGTTAGCATTATGGTTTGGGTAGGATTAGGTTGAGGTATAGGCTAAAGCTAGGGTAAGCTAGGGTTAGGGTAAAGATTAGGGTTAAGGTTAGAGTTTGGTATTTTTTGTGGTTTATCTTAGGGTTAGTGGTTATATTTGGTGTTACTTTAAATTCACTCTAAACCTAACTGCAACCCTAAACCTAATGCCAAAGTAACCATAAATCTAACCCTAACTCTAACCCAAGCCCTTACCCTATCATAACCCTAAATCTCACCCTAAGACTACCCTATCCCTAACTGTAAAACTTACCCTAATGCTACCTAAAACATGATGGTACTAGTAACTCTAACAGTAAACCTAACCATAAATCTACCCCTGGACCGAACCCTACTCAAACCATAAACCTTACCGTAAACCTACACCAACACCATAACCCTAACTCTAAACCTAACCCTAACTCTAACCCTATACCTCACCCTAATCCTTAAACCCTAACTGAACACAGTATTCAAGGTGTGGTCTCACCAGTGCCGAGTACAGAGGGAGAATAACCTCCCTGGACCTGCTGGTCACACCGTTTCTGATACAAGCCAAGATGCCATTGGCCTTCTTGGCCACCTGGGCACACTGCTGGCTCATGTTCAGTCGGCTGTCAATCAACACCCCCAGGTTCTTCTCCAAACAGCTTTTTATCCAGTCTTCTCCTAGTCTGTATCACTGCATAGGGTTGTTGTGCCCCATGTGCAGGACCCGGCATTTGGCCTTGTTAAACCTCATGCCATTGGACTCAGCCCAGCGGTCCAGCCTGTTCAGATCCCTTTGCAAAGCCTCCCTACCCTCCAGCAGATCAACACTTCCATCCAGCTTAGTGTCATCCGCAAACTTGCTAAGGGTGCACTCGATGCCTTCATCCAGGTCATTGATAAAGACATTGAACAGGGCTGGACCCAGCACTGAGCCCTGGGGAACCCCACTTGTCACTGGCCTCCAGCTGGATTTCACACCATTTCCCACCACTCTCTGGGCCCGGCCATCCAACCAGTTTTCCACCCAGGAGAGTGTTCACCTGTCCAGGCCAGAGGCTGAAAGTTCCTCTAGCAGAATGCTGTGAGAAACTGTGTCAAAGGCTTTACTGAAGTCCAGGAAGACCACATCCAGCCTTTCCCTGGTCCAGTAGGTGAGTCACTTTATCATAGAAGGCGATCAGGTTAGTTTGGTAGGAACTACCTTTCATGAACCTGTGTTGACTGGGCCTGATCACCCGGTTCTCTTGCATGTGCTTCATGATAGCACTCAAGATCACCTGCTCTATGACTTTCCCTGGCACTGAGGTCAGACTGACAGGCCTGTAGTTTCCTGGGCCCTCCCTCCGCCCCTTCTTGCAGAAATGCTCAGCCACGCCCAGAGACTTGCCCTCCCTTATCAAAATGAAATGCAAATCAGCTTTCTTATGGCAGCTGTTTTCGTATGTTCAAGTTAATTGTTCCCTTTGCTATGCAGACTTCCATAATGTAAGGAAGAAAACCGGATCAATGGATCTGCAGTGAAAGTGCAGAAACAAGACTATGAGCTTGTTTTTGCTATTTGATAATGAAGAGAAGTTTACACCGGAGCTCACATGGAAGCACAACTTCTCAGTAATGCTATATTTAAAAAATCCGAAACCTTCATTTTGTTTACATTTAACTCTTCCAACTGCATGTATTGAGGGTGAGAAAGGTAAGTTCTCATGGTCAGGCAGAAGTCAAACTACATGAAATGAAAAACTTGGACCTCATTTACTAAATAAGTTCTCAGATTTTTTAGCAGTTAAAAATATAGGAGTCTTTGTGTAATATATTATTTAATATTACTTGACTGAGTTGCATAATAATCCATCACTAATATGCTATTCCCTCTTCAAACATCTTTTCATGCGTATTTCTTATGCATACTTGACCCAGCAAGATATGGCTTGGCAGAGGAGTCATGACTTAGCAGAGGACTACATAGTCTTTGCACACAACCTATTTTCACCTGTTTTCAGGATAATCCAGCTTGGAGGACTTGTGGAATCTTCAGTTTTCTAGGATGTTATTTCTTATCCTGAGGTTCTTAGACAAGATCATAAAATTTAAAAAGTGCATACAGCAGTAAATATGTGAGTAATAAGTTGTTTTCTTTTCATTAAATTGTACTGGAGATGATGAAAATACTATGCTGTAGAGCACAAAAATGTTGAACATATTTGGAAAGATCTGTACTTTAATCAAGTGAAATGTATGAAGGAACAATGTCTCCATTTCCCCCCTGAAATCATACAATTTCAGCTAATTAAAAAAACAACAATCCAACCAACCAACCCCCTCCAAAACCAAACCAAATAACCAGCCTAGTTTCAGGGTCTGGCAACAAGCAAAACTGCTCAGAGGCCTAAGTAATATTGGTCTCCATTAAGCTAAGGTATGTTGGAGATGAGAAGATTGAGAACAGAATGGGACACTGGTATTTGCCTTCAGTCCCTAAGCATTCCCTAAATTGTGGGTCTAAGTATATGCTGAAATCTCCAAGTAGATGCCTGGTAGGTCTCATCACATTGGAAGATTTACTGGTCATGGAGTCATCTGAAAAGGGTGTTTGTTCTAAGACACTACCCAAAAATTTTCATATACACACCTTACAAGAAATCAGTTTCCTAGGGGTACTCACTAAATAGATGGGGTGCAAATTGTACAAAATAATACAGCAATGGGTTACTAAATGCAATTAAATAACTAATAGTTTTACTTTATATGGAAGACCATACTGAAACTAATTCTGAAACTGATTCTAAGGAATTTTAGATTCCTATCACATGAGCTAATATCTATGCTGTTTTGTGCATTCACAGTTTAATTACATTCTGACTTCCAACAAGACTGTAAGAAAAAGAGGAGGGAAAAAACCCATAAAATCCTCATGGATTTTGTACAATGCTTGAAAAGGGTTCAGAAATATGGATTAAAATTAACTCTTCAATGAATGACTCAAATGATTGCTGGGAACTCATCTGTTTCCATATTAATTGATCTGGAAAGAAATTAAAAATGCACTGCAGTCATTAGCAGTTTTAATACTTCAGACTGGCTTGGTGAAAAAAAAACTGTACTAAAAACAAAAGTAGAAGGTATTCACTTTCCCACAATTTGGAGAAAGATTTTTTTTTTAAAAAAACCCCAATAACATAACTGAACAAAAAGACGGAATCATAACTTCCCTTGTTTAAGCACATTGAGAAAGATTGCACAGGACAGCATTGAGGTTCCTTTCCAGATCAATCAATACCTTGTCTGACTTAACATTCCCTTACTTTTCCACCAGTTCCCAAAACAGGATTAGAGAATCTTATTTCACGTCAAAATGAGAGAAATATGTTTCTCTTTGATTATAATAAAAAGTGAGGCAGACTAAGATTATCCAGAAAGGAAATCTGTGAGGAATCCACTTTACTTCAGCAGAAGTGATCACAGGGCTGGCAGCTAGCACTAAAAGCAAAGGAAGACTTTCACCTGACATTAGAGATCTAAGAGTGAGGAAAATTTTTTTCAGAAGGCAGTCAGCCCTTCTTCATTGACTGAAGAAAAATACTAAATATTTTAACACGTCTATCTAATTTTTGAGGTAGTTTAAATTAGGTGACCTTAGTAAAACATGATGTCTTCCATTTCTGAAAGTAAGTTAATTAGTCATATTGAAATAGTTAGCTAATTTGCACCTCTAGATGCATATACCTCATTATATTCCTCCTTATTATTAGAAGAAAAAGGTGTGGATCATCAGAACAAAGTGAAGATAATAGCAATCAAAATAAAATGCTAGCTAGTGGAGGCTGATGACAGAAAAAATAGAAAATATCATGAACCATCTGAGTAATGAATATACCAATGCAAAGTTCTCTGTGACAAGTAAACAGGGCAAAGCAGAAACAGATAAGGCACACATGAGAAAGCACCAGAGTCTTAACTGATAACACTGAATGGCAAAATAAGCAGGTAAAAGACAAAGGTCAGGAGCAACTTTATTGCTTCTCTGATTGAATTAATGTAAAACCCAATGTGGAGGAGTAGCTGAAAACAGTTGTAAATTTACCACAACGCAATGTTTTCTATAAATGAAAGCAATTACAGAACTTTACTGTGCATATAGATTTATGGCATATAGGCCGATATGGAAGCATTGAAAAGAAAATTAAAATACAAGGGAATATTTCTTCCGTCTCCCTTAGTTTTTATTGAGAATGATACAATAAATGCAAGCTACATTTTCTATACTAGACACAGTTCTTTGTCAGTATATATTTGTTTCTAAAGACAGTTTGGAGTAAAACCTTTGTATCTGTTTGTGTGTTAAGGGGACACAAAACACAGAAAACAAAAAGGTCTGAAACAATGACATAGATATATGGGCTCGTTTAACCTCTTTCCATTCTATGTAAACCGTTTCATTAAAATGCATTTGTGTCTTTTTGCATAGTCTCCAGCAACATTTCTCAAGGTTGTCCATGCTATTTAGCAAATTATTATTCTCAAAACATATTCAAAAATTTGTGTTCCAAACAACAGGAAAAATGGGAAATCTCATGTTCAAATATTAATTAAATCATTAAGAACTGTATTTCATGAGTGTTATTTCAACCCCTGAGTGCTGTTGACTTGTCGATCTTGGAAGCTGAGAAGCATTACCATCCCCTGTTCTGCAGAGCAGTTAGATGAAGGTATTTACAAAGTCATTGAGTTTTTACTATAAAAAACGGGAATAGAACCTGTTTCTCTGAAATTTGAGAGCATTAGAATTCCAAGTCTCCAGGTCATCGTGCTAAGCCCCTGGCTCTTTTACACAAACTCATATTTAGAACTGATTATTTTGCTTACAGTCCTGGAAAACTCTAGCCATAATTATTGTTATAATTTTTATGCCATTTCGTTAGCACCTCATAGAGGTTATTTCTGTTCGACCATGTCAGCCAGAGCAAAGTAAAATCAGATACATGTGTCAGACAGAGAATGGTCAATTTAAAGGAGAAGATAAGAAGAGGTAAAGCTGAAATCCTTGGTGTAAATAGCACACAAAATGAGGAGAAAACTGAGGCCAAAGAAACTCAAAAACAGAGTACTGATAAGATATTTACCTCAATGTGTCAAATGTGAACATAAGCTTGCTCTGTCTAAATAAACATGTTACAAAGTATTTTGACAGCAGACCTTTTTTGATGTTAAAAATACTCTGTATATCCTTCCAAAAACATTTGGCCTCAGTCTTGCTCATTTCCCTTTGAAATCTGTAGTAAAATATTCAATAAAAGCTGAACCTGACTTGTAGAAGAATTATATCAGTGCAATACCCTTTGAAAAATCCCACTTTACACCTAATGTAACATTAGGACAACAATTTTTTATTTGTTTTGGAGGAAAGGGATGATAAGTAAACTATTGTACTCTATCTTTCAAGATCCCCCAAACAAGATAACGTAGGTAAAAAAGTAGATTACTAAATGATTTGATATTTTTTTTTCTTGTCCTCTGTACTTGACCCACAAAATGACTATTGAGCAAAAGATAATTTATATTCTTTTAAATACATGTGGGAAAGCATGTAGGTTAGACCTCTGTGATAATCTATTTAGCTTCTTACACCAAATTAACTTCTCATATTGGACATTTGACAAGTTGATGGAGAAATAAAATAAAGAATGTGTAATGAGTTTCTTATTTTTATTTTTTTCATGGTAATTATTTTAGCAGTAGCTGGCAGATAATACAGAACAATGAGGAAAATGCTATTGGATTTTGACAATGAGGTCAACTAAGCATGTAATTACTTTCTCAAAGGCTCATTTAATTGGACTCATCTATTTCAAGAAGAGTTCAAATTATGGTCATCGTGTTTATATTGTTACTCCTTACCCACTGTAAGTGCTGCAAAAATAAGTCTGCCTCTTTGGAAACAATTTGAGTGCACCCAAGATGTTGAATGGTAAGAAGTTCTATGACTTTCTGTTATTAAACCTATTGATGACTTTTTTATTTTATGTCTATCAAAAATAGGAAAATCATACCTGATATGAAGTATAAAAGAACAAATGAAATACTAACAATGTAATTTGAAATGGTATAGCTTTTTTCTATTACAAGTTTTCAGGCCCAGTTTGTCTTCATTTAAAAATCAGAATTACCACACTCAAAAACCAACGAAGACTGGACAACTGAGACTGCTCTGCATGGAAGGATTTGCACACAAATGTAACTCAGCTCTGGCAGATTTGATATGCTTTAGAGGAAAATAAAAAAGCAAAAAGAGAAAAACAGTTGCTTTTTTAAGTCAAGGTAAAATGTGGTAAAAGTAAAAAAAAGAATAAATTAGAAATTGACTAAATGACAACGCTACCAAGAATCAAGCCTTAAAAAAACCCCTGTAGATAAGAAGATTATTTCAGTTTTCATACAACATTCTTTCCCTCTAGAGAAGGAAGAGACAGGTAATGGGAAGGGGATGCTTCAATATAATTCTACAAGGAAGAACTTTAAAATTTGCAAATATACCAGCATTTTAGCTTGTGTTCATCTGTCTTACTTTTGCTATACAAACATACAAGAGTTTCAGCATTTCCAGCTAAAAGATATGTCAATTATTTCAATAGAAATGTCAAAACTCTGTAATCACTATACTACCTATAAACACCCTAGTTCTTTCCCAACTTTCCATAAGCAATACATTTTGAATCAATTTACCTTTAAAAATTCATCTTATTAAGTGCTAAACCTGAAAATGGATTTGAGATCTCTTTTCTTTTTTCATTTGTATATAGAAATTAGATGATTACATAATTGGAATCAAACTGACAATTCTATTTATAAAAATGATTGAAATTCCCTCTGTCATACCTCTGTCAATTCTT
Organism: Phaenicophaeus curvirostris; assembly: GCF_032191515.1. Taxonomy (NCBI): domain Eukaryota; kingdom Metazoa; phylum Chordata; class Aves; order Cuculiformes; family Cuculidae; genus Phaenicophaeus; species Phaenicophaeus curvirostris. The sequence continues at coordinate 106,676,188 of NC_091392.1, forward strand.
TAAACTATAAATAGAAAACTAAACTATTTTCAGTCACAAAATAATAACCTTAAACTTTGGAGATTAGATTGAGTTGTAAATATATTCTAAGGCATTACAGTTAAGGCATGACTGTATTGCAATGATGTCCTGTTACTACCACCTGAAAAAAAATAATCTGTAATATTTAGAATCATTAGCATTATTGTGTTGGGGACAAAAGGATTTTACCATAAGCTACTAGAAACTGGCCTACAAGACACTGCTCTGGAGGAAGAAGGACTCATAGATCTAACAACTTTTCAGAGATTTCCAGGGCAATACAGATGTAACATTCAGAATCTGTAAATGCTAAATTAGCAGTGTTCCACATCTTTTATAACAAATACTAAACCCAAGTTTCTACTTTTTGCCCAGAAGTAACTGAGAATAATGATAGATGATTACTCCTAAAAGAATAGGCATGAAATATAAATCAGGTTTATTTAAATAAATTTTTATTTTTTTTAAAAAAATGAGCCCGCGGAGGCTGAAAATACCATAGTCTCCCAGAACAATGATTTTCACTGCAGTTACGCATGTTCATGTGAATAGTCAAATATAAACGGCAATTTTTAAGATCAAAGCAGTCCAATAAAATGCTGATTAAATACTGTAATAATACAACTATACAATCAATACTATTTATACAAATTTTATAAAAATTTTTATACAAATTTTAATATTTATACAAATATTTGTGTAAAATATTTAAGGCAGTATTTTGGAAATATGTACTCTGAGGGTGTTAATAGAATTTACATATATGAATATGGTGGAATATCTCAATTGTCAAAATACTTTAACAAGATTGCATATGAAGTAGTATTCAAGAAACTAGGCTGCCACAGAACTGGTCGATAGGTCCCTTAACAGGGACCTATAAAGCTGGTTTATGCACAGAAAGCAAAAGAGAGGGTTTAATTCTCGCTTCTCAGGGTAGAGAAGAGTATATAATGGAGTCCTGCAAGGACTGGTTGTTTTTTAGCCAGTTTCTTCATCATTGACCTAAAGAAAGCTAGAATCGGTGAAATCTCCAAGTTTCCTTCTGTTTGTCAGATATGCTAAGGACAAGGAACTCTAGAGGATCTCTCATACCTCAGTTAAGGAGTAAAAAATGTGGAACATGACCTTCAATGTACATAAATGCAAGATCATACATGTGTGTGTAAATCTAAAACATGACTAAATGATGCTAAAGCTGTGAGGAGCAATTGTAACTCAGGGAAAAGATACTGAGAAAATTGTTAGGGAGAACTATCAGCTGTTGTCCGAAATCTTCATTGCATGGTGGCAATCAGAAAAATTAAGAAGATATATTGAGGGGCCATTAGGAGGCTTAATGGCAATAATAAAGAAGACAGCATAAAAATTTACTTAAAATGCTACTTAAAACCCTTGGGGCACTCTCAGTATTGGTGCAGCTTCTGTTGAATGGGTAGTTTCCATTCTCTGTGTCTGAAGAAAAGCAGAGTTCCACGGCTCAGTGCTGGGTCCAGGCCTGTTCAACATCTTTATTAAGGACCTTAAAGGAGGCATTGAGTGCACCCTTAGCAAGTTTGCAGATGACGTTAAACTGGGAGGAAGTGTTGATCTGCTGGAGGGTAGGGAGGCTCTGCAAAGGGATCTGAACAGGCTGGACCTCTGGGCTGAGTCCAATGGCATGAGGTCTAACAAGGCCAAATGCCGGGTCCTGCACTTGGGGCACAACAACCCTATGCAGAGCTACAGACTAGGAGAAGACTGTCTAGAAAGCTGCCTGGAGGAGAGGGACCTGGGGGTGTTGGTTGACAGCCGACTGAACATGAACCAGCAGTGTGCCCAGGTGGCCAAGAAGGCCAATGGCACCTTGGCTTGTATCAGAAATGGCATGACCAGCAGGTCCAGGGAGGTTATTTTCCCTCTGTACTCGGCACTGGTGAGATCGCACCTTGAATTCTGTGTTCAGTTCTGGGGCCCTCACCACAAGAAGGGTGTTGAGGCTCTGGAGCGAGTCCAGAGAAGAGCGACGAAGCTGGTGAAGAGGCTGGAAAAGAAGTCTTATGAAGACTGAGGGAACTGAGGTGATTTGGCCTTGAGAAGGCTGAGGGCTGACGTTGCTCTCTACAACTACCTGAAAGGAGGTTGTAGAGAGGAGGGTGCTGGTCTCTTCTCCAGAGTGACAGGTGATAGAACAAGGGGGAATGGACTGAAGCTGTGCCAGGGGAGGTTCAGACTATAAATCAGGAAAAAACATATTCACAGAAAGGGTTGTCAGGCACCAAAACAGGCTGCCTAAGGAGGTGGTTGAGTCGCTATCCCTGTAGGTGTTTAAAAAATGGTTAGACGAGGTGCTCAGGGACATAGTTTAGTGGCAGATAGGAATGGTTGGACTTGATGATCCAAGAGGTCTTTTCCAACCTGGTGATTCTATGATTTACGGAGGGTTCAGAGTAGAGTAACTGAAGTTGCCAGGCTTGGGAGTGACCGGTTCTGTATGCTTCCTAGGTGGCATCATCATTAAGAGACAGAGCTTCCTAATGAGGTTACCTGGACAGAGACTCCATGGAACTGACAAAGTTGTTCATGCCTTGTATTTTTTAAAAACCTTAATACAAGACCAGTGATGATCTCAAGTTTATGCGCTTACTGAGACTTCAACAGAATTTGGATCAACCTGACTTGGTGAAGAATGAGAAAAATGTTCACCTCTCAACTTTTGTACAGAAAGGTTAATGCTACTATTAAACATGTAAGAGTACTACAGTTGCTCTCAATGCTTGAGCCTGGTTCCAGGCCCTTTCTTTCGTTTGATCTGTTTAGGAAAGGGTGCTCAAAATTTCCTTTCCTGAGTGTGACTTTCTTTGAATGAGTGCTGTCTGAGCAGTACAGCTGGACGTGAAGAAACACATTCACATCCAATGACTCATCTTGAAATACAGTGGTGTCATCACTCTTTTGCTGACACCGCCATTTCCAAACAGTAGCAAAGAATTACAAATATTCAAGTGTATCTTCCTGGTAAGATAAGTTACAAACATTTATAGTATTTTTTATTGCTAAGCATGATATTATAGGACATGGAATATCTCTTTGTTCAATTTGTGTCGATGTCCTGCTCTGTTCATGACTAATTTTTAACCCATCCTACTCACTGCAAGGTCAGAATGGGAAACTGTTCAGCAATAGCCAAAATATTAGTGAGTTAGAAACACTGTTTTAGCCACAAATGCAAAACACAGAACCACACATGCTCTTATGAAGAAAATTAACTCTACCCAGCTGGACCCAGTACAGTAGATAAAAAGAGTATTAATTAATCTAATGTTGTAATGTACTGAGTAAATAAATAGCAATGTAGTAGATATGATAGCCATGACATCTAACACAATGATATGAATTAGGCACATTGGTGACAGGCAGTGACAGTGTGGGTGCTAAATGACAAGGAAAAACAGGGGAAAAAAGAAAGATAAAAGGGATTATTATAACAATTAACTCTGCTTAGGTAGCAGGGAATTTTAGCCTCCTAGGGAGGAAACTCTTGACTAATACCTCAGTTCTGAAAAGTTTCCAGAAGATATGAACCTGTGCATTAACAAATCAGACAGTCAGACCAATGCTGTAATGTTCTTTTATCATCTTAAGCACTAATATAGAACTACATATGTCTATATACAGAACCATGTAAGTTTATAGGCTGTAAATTATGATTGACTTTGCAGTTAGGCTATTTATTCTGATCTTTTTACCTATGGAGAGCTCCAATTCACTTGTTTCTGGTACCTCTATTATTTCCTGGTCATCTTGCTTCCAGTTAGCCTAACCTAACTCTGTGCTGGCACAAGACAGCTGTTGTGTACTTAATGTTGTGGTGCTTATATGTGCTAAGCTACTACTAATCTACTTCTTTCTTCTCTTTTACAGTATTTTGCATATGATAATGAAGAGTATAGAACAACAGTGATGAAGTTTGAAGAATATAGCTATTCACTGCATAAAAATGATTGCATGACAGGGTTTTCAACATTGTTTTACACTAAGGTCTATTAGATCTACAGGTAAAAGTGATAGGCCAAACTCGTATTGGGGCCAATATAAATCCATGCATTTCCTTATTTACAGAGTATCGAGTATGATTTTGTCTGAAAAATGAAATAAGATTTCAGTGGAATTAACTTTTCCATATGTCTTATTGTGCGTAAGTTTTAAATCAGTTCTTTGACATGTAATAAAAAGAAATATAGACAACAACCAAACATTGCTAAGTATTAGTAACTTCTGAAAAGCAGATGGTTGAAGTGCTTCAGATATTCTGCATTTGAAAAATGTATTCAACTTTATGAGTATTTCTGCTTCTTGATTTGTAGGCCCTGTGAGATTTGATTTTTTGTGAAAATATACACCTGTGATACTCGAATTTACTTCACCTTCAAAAAGGCTCTGAATTTTTAAAAGTGTGGTTTTAAACACCCTCTATTGAAAAATACTTGTTTTTGAAGCACGTTACCTATGCTGCTGTCATGGTTTAGCTCCATCCTGCAACTAAGTACCATGTGGATGTTCACTCCTTCTCCCTCGATGGGATGGGGTGGAGAATTGGAAACAAAAATGTAAAAGTCATGGGTTGGAACAAAGACTGTTTAATGGAAAAACAAAAGGAAGAGAACAATGACAATAATAATAATAAAAGAATATACAAAGTGAGTAATGCACAGTGCAATTGCTCACCACACAGAAATGATGTCCAACCCGTTCCTGAGCACTGTAACCACCATCTCCCAGCCAACTTCTCCAGTTTATATAGTGAGCATGACATCATATGCTATGAAATATTCCTTTGGCCCGTTTGGGTTAGCAGTCCTGGCTGTGTTCTTTCCCAGCATCTTGTTAGCAGGCCAATATGAGAAGCTGAGGAAAATTAACTCTCCCCAGCCAAAACCAGGACAGCCACTTGTCCTTCTTTTCCTTTTTGCATTCTGCCACAGTGGACAGTAGGCAGGATGTGGAAAAGAGAAAAATTGAATTACCAAAATAATACTTTCCTATATCTAAATTTATAAATTGTTTTCACAGTTTACAAAGAATAACAGCATATTCTTGTACTCACAGTCTAACTTTGCTTAACTGTTTTGCTTAGTATTTGAAGCACTCCTCTTGTTAATAAATAATCTTTTATAATCTAAGTGTAAATACTCTTAATAAAGATAGTAGAGGATTGTATGATTTTAAAACTTAAATATGCCCAAGACTACAGAAGTTAAATATTTCATGAAAAAATAGAAAGAAAGCAAGCAAGGAAAAAAAAAAAGAAGTGTACAACTCTCTAGAATGAAATTATTTTCCAGGAGATTTCTCATTTCTGTAGTCATAGGTCTGTATCTCCCTAGTGAAACAGGAGAATATAGTCCCTTCAAATATTTACATAGACAAATTAATTTTGACTTAGATATTGGGATTTAAATTAACATAATATAATTCACAATGTTCAGAAAAAAAACAGTTACTAATCACACTTGCTCTGATCATAAGTTTCTTTAGCAAGCAGAATACTCATTTATTTTCAAGGAAGTTCTTGTAAGTCCATTTGCTTTCCTTCTGTGAGAGGAAAAGGTCTGAAATCTGTTAATCTTAATTTCAAGAAAAAATCTATTTACTTCCTGTCCTCTACAAGAATACAGAAATCTAAATAAAAATTTCTGCAGCTGTGCGTGGAGATGTATTTTTAACAATTCTGAAAGGATCTTTTTTAGTAAAGGTTACAACATGTATACAGTTTCAGTTGAATAAAGAAACTGTATCCCAGTATTCTGAAGAGATGAATGTTATTAAAGGGCCCAGAGTCTATCTAATCCTCCTTCTGGTAAATCTATGGAACAACATAAAAAAAAGGTCTTTATCTTATTTGCTTTATGGAATAAGATGCATAATAAATATAAGATATTCCATTTTTTTACATAAATGGAAGACTATTGTCGAATTTTGGAGACAAAAAGCTGACACACATCAACTGTATTTCACTTTAAAAAAACCTTTGCATATTTGCTCGTAATATCCAACAAAAAGATTTTGTATTTTGTATCACTTGGCACACTGCTACAAAGGAGACTAACATACTATGTATTCGACATAAGATGTTATGTAATAGTCAAACACTGCATTTTCCCTGAGAGTAAAATGAAATTCTCCTGAACTACTGTTCTGCAAAGAGAAGCAGGTTTTTCAGGTCTTGCTCAGTTTCGGGTAGTAACCGGTTTATAGCAGGTTGCATTTAACTTCATTTTCTATGCTATGACAGACTCTTACAAGGCTTAGCAAGGGCTTACAAGCTGTCTCTTCACATGATATAACAGAAAAAAACAGTTTCAGTCTCTGAAGACAAATAAACTCAAATAGAAGGTCACATAATCCTGGCAGTACTCAGCAAAATGGAGTGCAGAAAACAGATTAAAAAAAATATTATTAACTCTAGTCTTGTAAATATGTCAGTGTAATAGCATGCAGCCAAATATTTCCTCCTCTTCTTGTTTGTATGTGTCAGTAGGAATCTGAGGAAACACTTGTGGTCTTAACATTCCTAACACTTCACGTTCACTTTTATTAATGTAAAATCTACATGCCTTAAGCTACTGTAGTCACCAAGCTCAAAATCTATTATCTGGGAAGTCAGAGGCTAAAATATTGATTTCACCATTAAGTCCAAATTGAAACCAACCAACCAAACTCCCACAACCTTACAGCAAAATGCTCAAACAAAGAACAGAGAGGTGTTAGTTAGAAATCTTTCACACAGTCCAGCGTGTGCTACTGAGAGAGTAACACAGGTAAAGATAGCTTTAGGTAGAGGAGGGAAGTATTTGCAACTAGAAGTATTTTTACATTAGCACAGCTTGTGAAGACCAAAAAGCAATTCTATAGCTCTCTGTTAACACGGTGGTAGCAGCAGTGAGCATCTGAGCACAGTGGAAGTAAAGGCTAATAGTTAATAGCATTATTATAGCTGCAGTTCTTATGATTAGGAACTTCTGTTTGTTGTGCTATTTAGAAAACCTTTTTGAAATAACTTTTATTTGGGATCAGGGCTGAAGAAAGTAGACTGAGGAAAATAACTGCTATGACCTACTCAGCTTGGGACAGAGAATGACGAACGATGAAAAAGAAATGCTCCTCTGGGAAGGCTGAAAGGATACTGTGTTTCTGATCCCTTAAATGGGCGCTTCTCATTAACAATTCCTTCACAATTCTGTGGCTTTCAGCATTCTTTCTTTCATCAAGGGACCTTGGGAGTTCTTGTTCCATCTGAAAATAATAATAAAAAAAAAAGTGGCTATTACAAACTCTGAATCTAGGCTTGTGTTCCCATTACTGCACCCAAGGAAGAATCATATCCCATACCCTATTAAACCAAAATTAAAAGCTGCAAGAATTGCTGTACTATTTGAAAGCTTCTGCTCACGTGGCATATTCTTTCACTAGAGCCCCTTTATTGCACAGAAAGGAATTATTCTACTGCAGTCTTCCAGGAGAAAAATGAGACCGTCATATTTAGTTGAGCAGAGAAAATAGTTTTTTTCTTTGTAGTTTTCCTTTGTTGTGGTTTTTTGTTTGTTTGTTTGTTTGGTTTTTTAGCAACATATAAACTACTTGAATTTTTCTCCACATCCCTTTATGCATTTCACTTCAGGCAGTAATGTGATTAAGTCACTGTCTGTCATTATGGGCAGAGTAAACACATAATGCTGAGACCACAGTTTTAGCAATCTTTTTCTTACAGTTTGCTTTGTTTAACCCATTGACTCTCTTTTTAGTTACCTGGATTTGTTTACTTTCTTCCCTAAGCAATAATCTGCTTAAATCAGATGTGAGAACATCTATTTATTAAAGTGGATTTAAATGAATCTAGGCTAAAATAATTTTTAATTTATAAGCACTTAATGTCATAACTTAAGAGTACATAAAGTTGAAGTTACCTTTAGATGACTAACTGGAACTGAGAAGAAATTACTTAGTGAACACTGAATGAAAAACTACCAGAACTTTCTGACTCTTGAGTGTATACAGGAGTGAGAGAGCAGAGAAGGCTACATTTCCTTTAGTTTTCCTGAAAAATCCCTGTGCCATCCATTGTGGGAAAGGGCACACTTCAATTATTGAGAAACTTCTTCACGGTTCTACTGTTGAGTAGTAAAACACTTGTGTGGGAATATTTATATATATACATAACATATACAAATTAATAAGTAAGAAAATAAATAAAATTGTATATACCAAAAAGCATGAAAAAGTGTATGTTAAAAGTATCCTTTAAAAGTCCCTTGAAATATGTCTTTTTACTGAGCAATCCGGTATCTGTACAAAGATTCCACACTATTAATTAGGGCTATAGAGATATATCTCTCATTTTTGAGCATATACGTGCTATTTCTAATGAATTAAGAACAACAGTTACCTGTCTACAGATGTGCAAATTCTACCTTCACTATAATATTTCAGAAAAAATTGAACATTTTATTCCATTTGTTGTGAGTAGAGAACTGCACGGCCATGGCAGTTACACTATATGCCTACATAGATCTGATTGCTGAAGGAAAGTCCAAGATCTTAATTTAGAACACCAAATAAGCTCACACATACCTGTAAATATGTTCTTAAGCCTCACTGACACTGAAATAAAAAGTTGAATAGAAGTAATTTTGTGACCTTGGACATCACAACAGACAGAGCTTGTTGCAAGATAGCACCTCACTCATAAGGTCTCTAGACATTACCATAATAAAAGAACATAACAATGATTTCAGGCAATAGGTAGCAATTGCTTAGCTACAATCTAACTTTTATTTTACAGAATGTAATTTTCTATGCAAAAAAACAGATATGGGAAAATGAAAGGAAGTCTTCTGCACCTTCATGTGAAAGGGCACAGGGAGCTGGCAGTGATACCATAGAAACCTTGAATGGTTTGGATTGGAAGGAACCTTAAACATCATCCAGTTCCAACCTCCCTGACACTGTCAGGGACACCTTCCACTGGGTGAGGTTGTTCAAAGGCCCATCCAATCTAGCCTTGAACACCTCCAGGGATGAAGTGTTGTCACACTCCAGATCCACAAGCCACACTCTCGCTTCCAGGCCTGACTGGGGAGGGAGTGGATTCATTTGTCTGTGCGGTGATCCAGAGGCCAATTAGGTCACTTCCAGGGTGAAAATCAAAAGCAGTATTTATTCTGGCTCTGGCAAATATAAACACAAATTTTACTTTTTAATTTTCTATTATTTCTTCAATTACTTCAATCTAATTAATCACACAGTTAATTCATTGATATCATGCTTTTGTTTTTAACACCAATTCTAAACTAGAAATTTAATAAAATACTATGAATTTCCAATCAGTGCATATATTTTTCATAGTACTCTCTCTATATAATGACTATAGTTTAAATAGACATACTCTTTTAAAAATTCTTTAATAAATACAAAATTATGAACATAAAATTAAATGTTAATGAAAAATTATCCCTTATATTATTTTATTGTCCAAGAAATTATTAATTGATTAAATCTAACTTTTCTTGTCACTTTTACCCCTTTCTTAGCATGATTTTCCATTCTATAACATAATCAGTGCTCAAAGATAATGTGATAGTACGTTAGGCTGTCTTTCAATGTAAGTGGGAAACAGACATACTAAGACCATGTACGACATCTTTCTATTACTCATAAGGGTTAAGGGCAAATTTAAGTAAAGCCGTTGTGAACTGATCTGGACAGGCTGGATCGATGGGCCAAGATAAATTGTATGAGATTTAACCAAATCAAGTGGCAGGTCCTGCACTTCAGTCACAACAACCCCATGCAATCCTGCAGGCTTGCGGAAGAGTGCCTGGAAAGCTGCCTGTTGGAAAAGGACCTGGATGTGCTGGTTGGTGGCTGGCTGAACACGAGCCAGCAGTGTGCCCAGGTGACCAAGATGACCAATAGCATCCTGGCTTGAATTAGAAATGATGTGGCCATCAGGAATAGGGAAGTGATTGTGCTCAGCACAGGTGGTACTGCACCTCAAATACTGTGTTTGGTTTTGGGCCCCTCAGCACAGGGACACTGAGCTTCTGGAATGTGTCCAGAGAAGGGCAATGGTTTGAAGCACAAGTCTTATGAGGAGCAGTTGAGGGAACTGGGATTGTTTAAAGAAGAGAAGAGAAGGATGGGGGAGACCTTATTGCACATCAAAAGTACCTCAAAGAAAGTTGTCGTGAGGTGGGTGTTGGTCTCTTCTACCAAGTAAAATGGAATAGGATGAGAGGAAATGGCCTTGAGTTGTGCCAAGGGAGGTTTAGGTTGGATATTAGGAAAAATCTTATTTACTGGAAGAGTGGTGAATCATTGGAACAGGCTTCCCAGGGAAGTAGTGAAGTCTCCATTCCTGGAGATGTTAAAAAAATGTGTAGTAGTGGCACTTTGGGACATGGTTTAGTAGGCGTGGTGGTGTTAGGCTGATGATTGAACATGATATTAGAGTTTTTTTCCAGGTTTAATGATTCTATGATTCTAATTGCACCCCAGACATATTTTTGTGGGTCCTCTAAAGGAGATTTTTTTTTTTAACCACTGGGCTGTATCAGATTAAATTTGTGCTCCTTGCACTGTATCAGTTAAGCCAGATATGACTGAAGAGGAGTCAGAGAGTATTAATACTTCACCCCATACCTCTGAAATGCTCACAGAACATAGCTTATACTTGTACTGCCTCCCAACATCAAAGTGTATTCAAGCAGATGAACAAGGGGATTCTGGTCCTGATGAACAGACATACAGATTAAGTAGCACGGATAAAGGAGACAAATTCAGGATCTATATTCAAGATCAATTCACTAAACTATACAGGGAACAGGAATCTGACAGCCCTGCAAGCACCCCGGATCACTTATTGCTCCCTTGAACTTAGATATCGTAGTATGCAAAGTAACTAAACTATTTATAAAGTGTGTCCTTCATCCATAGTAAAGGAGGACTTCAGCTGCTAAATGAAGTGGTTAGGGGGAGAGTCAGTCCCTTCTACTTTTTAGAGTAAGTTTAAAATTCTAGCTTAACGAAAATTTGAGGAAAGGATAACATTGGTGATCTTTTTAATGTCTGTGTTGATCTCATAGACTTGGCTTTTTGCCTGGTCATTTCCTGGTGCCCAATGGGAAACATCAAGGAGGCTGATGCATCACCTTTCAGTGTGCAAAGTAGGAAGTCAAAAAAAGGACCAATTTCATGGCACAAAAAGTCTAAAGTGAGAGTGAAGGCAAAAGGTTCCAAATGCTGTTACCTGCTATCAGAAATGGATCTTTAAAAGCAGATAAAAGATGATCATGTCCCTAAGGTAAAATAAACCAGTGGATGACAGGAAAAGACATTTATAAGGAATGAAAGGAAAGTACTCTGCTTTGGAATCAAGCCATAAAGGAAAGTGCAGCTAAGGATAATTCATTTTACAATCTTCCCCAGGCTGTATCAGTCCTCTTGCAATTTTGCAGAATAGTAGAACTAAAATGTTCTTTCCTGGACATGTGGGTTCAGCTTCATTAGATCTTTTTTTTTTGTATACTAGAATTTGGATGGCAAAGAGGTATGTACCTTTTATCACCCAAAATAAACAGATACAGATAATTTGGCTATCTTGGCTATTCCAAACTTGAGTCAGTCAGATGTATTGACTGAAATAGACTTTTGATTCTGTTTTACACAAAAAAATCTTAAAATAAAATTTTGGAAGTTAGATGCAAAGCTTTCCAAAATTCATTCTCCAATTGCTACCATCAATGGTCTGGTAACTGGATGAATGCCTCTGAAATGGTTTCATCAAGATTACATTTAAGCAGAAACAACTGCTTGACAACATTACTTCTATGTACTCATAGATATATGTAAAAAAAGTTAAAATATACAAGTGTTATTCTCCTGCTTCTTTGTGATTCTCTCCAAATAGGAATCATTCTGCAACTTACCTGAGCTAGTATCTACTGTGCTTTGTCCAATGACTGAGAGATTAAAAATCTAAATATTTCATTCAAAACAGATTAATGGCAAATCCTCATTAAACACTTCATCTTGGTGTCTAATGCTTGTGAGACAGTGAATAGAACTCATGAGAATGAACAATATATGAAGCAAGTGAACTAATCTTTAATGACACTGTTTATAGATTACTTAAGACAAATTTACTCCTCTTTTATTTTGCAGCTATCTAATATTGCATAGAAATATTTTGCAGCTCTCTGTAAAAATAACCCCAAAAACTACGACAAAAAATGTTTTCATTATTCACGTTCAAATTCTAACTTGAAAATGTCAATCCTATGCACGTATGTTTTGCTGCCAGTACAGTTCAAGACACTGTTTTTTAAATAAACCTCTTCCAATGGTTGAAAGTTAAAACTAAGCCTCACTTCTGTGAAGGATTAACCTGGCCACCGGATGGCAGTGCTGCTCTTTACCAACATAATTTCTTTCCTCTGGTGTTCGGAAGGAAAATGAGGACAAGCATAACAAACCTTGATTTCAGGGTGTAACTCTGAAAAGAGCACCTTTACTGTTGTTCCCTGGTATTGTACCAACAGCTTGGAATAGGGAAATGTCACAGAAACATTCCCACATTAGGTTATATTCTAGATGTAGTTAATCAACCAGTGGTTAGGCAGCTGTGCTTTACCCATGTATGCTTTTTGGGGATGCTCCAGCAATTTCCAGTTTTGCTCTATATTTGACTCTATTGAGTCTATGTAACTTCGATAGAAATAACAGATCTCAGTTTGCGCCACACAAAAATGGAAGAATTTATCAATAAAGTATAATTCTGAAAGTGACAATTTCCTGCTTCAGACCCCTGAGGGTTTTTTTGCTGTTTTATTGTTATTGTTAGCTATGAAATTTTAGAACACCCTGCAATCAAACTTTGTTTCTGAGAAAAGCTGCAGTTACCAGAAATATTTCCACTTATGCTTTAACCATTACATTTTAGTTTTGGTCTTCGAGTAACTACTAAAATTATTTGGTTCTTTTTTCTAACTTGGAAACCATTGATCACATATGCTATGCAAGAATTCTGCTTCATGTTAAAGGGATTGCATTTTCATTAAAAGATCAGTAAAAGGAATATGATCCAGATGACAGCATCAATGCCTTGTGTGTTAATCTTTCAGTTAAGAATGCACCTACATATCTGCTAGATACACTTACTATTGAATTCCTTTAAAACAAAGTAACATAGCAATAAAAACTAATTCAGATTATTTTTGTTGAAGTCTTTCAGCTTAAGAAAGATAAAAAAGGAGTAAAAGCTAGTGTGCATATTTAATCAGAGAAATAGAGATAGGTATTTTTTTTTGTAGGAGTAGCTCTCACCTTTGGTACAGCACATTAAGACAACATGAGCATTTCTTACATCCTGCTTTACCACTACCAGTGTAAATATTCACGTTCTATTAATTTCAAGGGTTTGAATGAGGGTGCAATATATTACAATCATTAAGGTTTTCCAACACTGAAAAATAAAGTTTCAATATTTTTTATTCATGGAAATCTTGTTTATGAAACCCCGAAATATCCCCAAATATTTCCTAAGATGCTGTCCCACCCTAGACCCACTAGCCACACTCTTGCATCCAGGCTTGACCTGGGGAGGTGTAATAGAATCATAGAATAGTTTGGGTTGGAAAGGACATTAAAAATCTAGTTCCAACCCCATTGCTGTAGGTAGGGACACATCCCACTAGATCAGCCTGCCCAAGGCCCCTCCCAACCTGGCCTTGAACACCTCCAGGGGTGGAGCATCCACAGCTTCCCTTGGCAACATGTTCTAGTGTCTCACCACTCTTATGATGGAGAAACTCTTCCTAATGTCTAGTCTAAATTTGACCCTCTCCAGTTTATACCCATTCCCCCTCATCCTATCACCACAAGCCTTTGTGAACAGTCCCTCTCCAGCTTTCTTGTAGTCCACCTTCAGGTACTGAAAGGTCGCAATAAGGTCTCCCTGGAGCCTTCACTTCTTCAGGCTGAACAAGCCCAACTCTCTCAGCCTGTCCTCATATGGGAGGTGCTCCAGCCCTCTGATCATCTTTGTAGCCCTCCTCTGGACCTGTTCCAACAGTTCCATGTCCTTCTTACATTGAGGATTTCAGAATTGGACACAGTACTCCAGACGAAGTCTCAAAAGAGAGGAATAGAGGGGCAGAACTACCTCCCTTGGTGGTGTTTACTACAAGCTGCCTGATCAAGGACAGCCTGCTGATGAAGCCTTCTTCCTTGAGCTACAAGAGGCTTCACCTTTGCAAGCTCTCATCCTACTGGGGGACTTCAACCACCCTGACATCTTCTGGAAAATTAGCATGGCAAGCTGTAGGCAGTCTAGGAGACTCCTAGAGTGCATCAAAGATAACTTCTTAACCCAGGTGATGGACACCCCTACCCGAGGAGATGCAATACTCGACCTGAGAGTTATCAGTGCAAGTGAGCTCATCGGTGATGTCAAGATCAGAGGCAGTCTGGGCGGCAGTGGTCACACAATGGTGGAGTTCAAGGTCCTAAGGAATATGGGACAGGAGAGGAATATAGTCCGGACCTTATATTTCAGGAAAGCAAACTTTCAGCTCTTCAAAGAGTTCGTCAGTAGGATCCCCTCGGATGTGGTCCTCATGGACAAGGGAGCAGAACAGAGCTGGCAAATATTTAAAGATGCTTTCCATAAAGCGCAAGAGCGCTCAGTCTCCAGATGCAGGAAATCAAGCAGGGAAGGCAAGAGAACAGCATGGCTGAGTCGAGACCTGCTGGTTCAACTGAGGAGCAAGAGGGAACTGCACAGGGGACACGGAACTTGGGAAGAGTATAGGGACGCTGCCCAGTTGTGTAGGGATGGGGTCAGGAAGGGCAAGGTGCAGCTGGAGCTGAACTTCACAAGGGAAGCCAAGACTAACAAGGAAGGTTAAAGAAAGCATACCTCCACTGATGAATGAAAATGATAACCTTGCATCGACAGACAAGGAGAAGGCTGAAGTACTCAACAATATTTTTGCTTCAGTCCTCAGTGACAACTGTTCTTGTCACCCATCCTGGATGAATGGTCAACGAGAAGGGGTCTGGGAGAGTAAAGTCCCTCCCACTGTAGGGAAAGATAAGGTTCATGACCCCCTGAGGAACCTAAACGCATATAACTCCATGAGAACTGCTGAGATGCATCCCACAGTTCTGAGGGAACTGGCTGATGTGGTTGGCAAGCTACCCTGCATAATATTTGAAAAGTCATGGCAGTCAGGAAAAGTTCCTGGTGACTGGAAGAAGGGCAACATTGTGGTAATTTTTAAAAAGGTCAGAAAGGATGACTGTGGGAACCACTGACCCCTCAGACTTGCCTCTGTGCCTGGGAAGATCATGGAGCAGATCCTCCTAGAAGCTATGCTAAAGCACATGAAGGACAGGGAGGTGATTCTAGACAGCCAGCATGGCTTCATCAAGGGCAAGTCCTGCCTGACCAGCCTAGCAGCTTTCCATGATGGGGTGACTACATCAGTGGACATAGGAAAAGCAATGGATGAAATCTGCCTGGACTTCTGTAAAGACAATATCCTTCTCTCTAAATTGGAGAGATATGGATTTAATGGGTGGACTGTTCAGTGGATGAGGAACTGGTTGATTGATTACATTCAGGGTGTAATGGTTGATGGCTCAATATCTAGATGGAGATCCGTAACAAGTAATGTCCTTCAAAGGTCTGTATTGGGACTAGTGTTGTTTAAAATTTTCATTGATGATATAGACGGTGAGATTGAGTGCACCCTCAGCAAGTTTGCAGATGACACCAAGTTGAGTGGTACAGTTATTATACCAGAAGGACAGGATGTCTCCCAGAGGGACCTGGACAAGCTGGAGAAATGGACCCACATGAACAAGGTTCACAAGGTTCAACAAGGCCAAATGCAATCTTCTATACCTGGGTTGTGGCAATACACAGTTTCAGTACAGGATGGGGAATGACATAATTGAGAGCAGCCCTGCAGAGAAGGACTTAGGGTAGCTGGATGATGAGAAGCTCAACCTAAAAGGAAGTTGTGGAGAGAAGGGTGCTGGCCTTTTCTCCCAAGTGACAGGGGACAGGACGAGAAGGAATGGCCTCAAGCTCTGCCAGGGGAGGTTTAGGCTGAACATTAGGAAAAAAATTTCATGGAAAGGGTCATTGGGCACTGGAATAGGCTGCCCAGGGAGGTGGTTGAGTCACCTTCCCTGGAGGTGATTAAGGGACAGGTTGACGAGGTGTTTGAAGGACATGGTTTAGTATTTGATAGGAATGGTTGGACTCGATGATCTGGTGGGTCTTTTCCAACCTGGTGATTCTATGATTCTATGACCTGGCAATGTACACTCCCAGCCCAGAAGATCAACTGTATCCTGGGCTGCACCAAAAGAAGCATGACAAGCAGATTGAGGAAGGAGATTTTCCCACTCTGTTTTACTCTCATTGAAGCCTCTGGAGCATTGAGTCCAGGGGAAGAATATGGAACTGTTGGAATTGAGTTGGAACTGATATGGAACAGTTGGAACTGAGTCCAGAAGGATATGGAACTGTTGGAACGGGTCCAGAGGAGGTCCACATAGGTTATGCTGTGCCTTCATTTTGCCTCAGAATTTGTTGTGACTTGAAAGTAGACTTGTTAATCTTTTTTTTTTTGCTTATTGCTCTGTGCACAGCTTCAGTATAAATGGCAGTATACACCATTAAAAATCTTGTTATGGGTGGAATGGATGACACCTTGTACATAGAGCCAAGAATTTATTGTTTGCCAAATAAATTTTTAAAAATCTAATGAAAATGAAGCAGTAGTTAGTCCAGTTACAAATTGTCCATAGCTCAAACTAGTAAACAAAAGCTCATTGACAATAATACCCTTCTAGCAGTTGCACAGGAAGACTTACTGGTTATCTGTTACTTGTTACGCTCACCTTTACTCTGGCTGCTAGGGTCAACATTAATAGTTTTGCTAAAGTAGAGCAATGCAGGGTGACATAAGAACCCCAAATTTCTCTCAGGAGATGAATATTGGTGGTGGATTTTCCTTTGCCTCACTGTTCCCTCTCTCCTGATTCTAGGGAAGGGGTAAAATCTGTCCCACAGACTACCAGCATTCCCAGGGCTGTTTGTCCAGCAGGGCTGCCTGGGGCTGTCAGCCCCTTAAGTGGCACTGACAGAGCTGGGGCTCAGACAGGCTGGGCAATGGCTACTTGGCCACAGGGCACCTAGTAAACCCGAGTCAGACCTGCTCAGGCCAAGGGCAGCCCAGCTCAGCCTTGCACAAGCAGGGCAGTGCAAATTACACCCACAAGACAAAGATATTACTGACAGTTCTTAGTGGGTTATATGAGGTTGTCCTTAGACTCATCTAGTAATGACTGTTGCCATTTTTATTTGTGCAATTTTTAGATATAGTGTATACTTTATGATAACGCATTCAGGAGTCATTAAAAAGATTGTTTTGTTGGTTAAAGGAGGAAAATACTCTGTTCATACACAAATGATATGTATTTTAATTAGTAGACTAATCATTAAAGCATCAATTCCCTTTGATGTTTTCTAGAAACCAGAAGAAAACCTGAAGAAACACCAGAGGTATCAAATTTTACATTGATTGTTGCTAGAGTTAATAGCTAGCAGTAGAATTTTAAAAAAGAGCCCTTTTATATCTCTTAAACCCACTCTAAATAGCCACCTTTTGGAAAGGAGCAGGAACATCTTTTCTTCCAGAGTCAGGCTACTTCCGTCAATAGACCCAGAAGAGACACGTATGAAAAATGTTAGATTATATTTTTTAAGGAAGCCTTTGGAAGAAAAGATTTAGCACGTACATTCAGTAATGAATCTAGCTGAATAAATTAGCTTAGACTGGAGAAGTACTTTGTGTTCCTTTTACTTGAGTGCCACTATTTGACTTGGGAAGACTTCCTCTCCCTTTCCTCTTTCTTTCTCCCTCCTCCCAAAATCATCCCATGAAAAACTCCAAGCCTTCACCTTCTCTAATAGGAAGATCACTCACTGGTCTACTGCTAACAGTATAAAAATATTTATTTTGATCAGCCTCTGATCATGGCAGGAAAAATAACAACTTTTTATCCATATAAATGCAAACAGGTACAAACTGTCATTGCATATGTATACATTAAAATTAAGAGGAAGATTCTAATGAGCATAGACATTACTTTCTGAGACAGTCTTCCAAATATAGTCAAGAGATGGTAAAAATTGACTTGTCTTGAAAAGTTAAACAATCAGTCTATGAAGAAAATTTCTGTTGGAATTTCCAATGGTAGCAGATGCCTGCAGCTTCTGTCGCAGTGGTTGTGAGAAGTCATTGACCGGCTGTTACAGAATCACAGAATCACAGAATCACAGAATAACCAGGTTGGAAGAGACCCACCAGATCATCGAGTCCAACCATTCCTATCAAATACTAAACCATGCCCCTTAGCACCTCATCTGCCCGTCCTTTAAACACCTCCAGGGAAGGTGACTCAACCACCTCCCTGGGCAGCCTGTTCCAGGGACCAATGACACTTTCCGTAAAGAATTTTTTCCTAATGTCCAGCCTAAATCTCCCCTGGCAGAGCTTGAGGCCATTCCCTCTTGTCCTGTCCCCTGTCACTTGGGAGAAGAGGCCATCACCCTCCTCTCTACAACCTCCTTTCAGGTAGTTGTAGAGAGCAATGAGGTCTCCCCTCAGCCTCCTCTTCTCCAGGCTAAACAACCCCAGCTCTCTCAGCCGCTCCTCGTAAGACGTGTTGTTTCAACTTTCCTGGGTCAAAATTTCCCGGGGCAGTTATGATCTTTCAGTTACAGTATATTTTATTTGAATACTAATTCTAAGTTTCTGAAGAAGTTAAAATGGCTATCTGGCATCCCGTATATCAGCCCTCCAGAACTAGAAAGTGGCCTATAGGCATGATGGGGACAGACTTTTTAGCGAGGCCTGTTATGACAAAACAAGGATCAATGGTTTTAAACTAAGGGAGGATATATTTAGACTGGAAAAAAAAAGATTTTTTTTAAAAAAAAAAGATCTTTTTTATAAAGATGATGGTGAAGCAGTGCAACAAATTGCCTATGGACGCAGTAGAGGCTCAATCCTGCAAAAGATTCAAGGTGAGGTTGAAAGGGGCTCTGAACAACCTGGTCTAGTTGAAGGTGTTGCTGCTCACTGCAGTGGGAGTTGGACTAGATGATCTATAAAGGTTCTTTCTAACACAAAGCATTCTATGATTCTTATAATCTCCACTCAAAAGACAATTAACAAAAATAAAGTTCACATGAGGTGACAAAGTTCACAATCAACTACCTATATTTTTCATGCAGTATAATAGAGGATATGATATACCTTCTGCGATATACACTTGCTAACTACTAGAAAAGACAAAGGTTGCCAGATAGGCATTTTTACATTAATTATAAAGTTAGCATAGTCTACCAATTACAGAATTTCAGACATTTTTCCCCAGCTTCCTTGCAAACTCTTTCTGGAAATGTCATGACAGCATAAATAACAGTGCACTAATGCTGTAGAGTCTGCTGGGTCTCTTTGGCTAGTCACTCTTTAGGAGAACCTTGGAAAGCAGAGCACACAGGCTAACACAGAGATACTTGAATAGCCTGATGCCAGTTGCACATACACTCATATAAAATAGGTCTCATCAGAATAACTTCCTATTTTCTTTATTAAAATGTCCAGCTGGATGGATAAAATCAGTAATATTGGTGACTCATGGAAGACAGGCTTTAGTGTCACTGAACAGAATGAGCAAAATTTAGTTTTATACAGAATTAGTAAGGTTTATATTAGATATACACACATCAAAATGATGGATCTCAAGGACATATTAAGCTCGTATTCCTGGCAATGTTCTGGTCTTTCAGGACTTTCTCATCCTTCCCTACTACTCTACTAATGCCAGTCACGGTATTATAAAATCATTAAGGTTGGAAAAGACCTCCAAGATCATGAAGTACAACTGCCAGTTCAACACCACCATGCCTACTAAACCATGTCCTGAAGTGCCATATCTATATGTTTTCTTAACATATCCAGGGTTGGTGACTCCACCACTTCCCTGGGCAGCCTTTTCCAATGCTTCACCACTCTTTCAGTAAAGAATTTTTTCCTAATACCCAGTCTAAACCTGCTCTGGTGCAGGTTAAGTCCATTTCAATTCTTCCTATCAGTATTTGATTGGAAAAAGAGACTAACACCCACTTCACCACAACCTCATTTGAGGTAGTTGTAAAGAGCCTACCCTCAGCTTCCTCATCTCCAGACTAAACAATCTCAGTTCCCCTAGCTGCTCCTCATAAGACTTGTGCTCCAGACCCTTCACCAACTTCACTG
Organism: Phaenicophaeus curvirostris; assembly: GCF_032191515.1. Taxonomy (NCBI): domain Eukaryota; kingdom Metazoa; phylum Chordata; class Aves; order Cuculiformes; family Cuculidae; genus Phaenicophaeus; species Phaenicophaeus curvirostris. The sequence continues at coordinate 106,696,590 of NC_091392.1, forward strand.
CCTATCTCTGGACACATTCCAGAAGCTCAATGTTCTTCATGTAGGGAGGAACACAAAACTGAACACAATATTCAAAGTGTGGCCGCACCTGTGCTGAGCACAGGGGCACAATCACTTCCCTACTCCTGCTGGCCACTTCATTTCTGATACAAGCCAGGGTGCTATCGGCCTTCTTGGTCACCTGGGCATACTGCTAGCTGATGTTCAGCTGGCTGTCAACCAGCATTCCCCGGTCTTTTTCCACCAGACAACTCTCTATCCAATCTGCTCCAAGGCTGTAACATGGTGCTGTTATGATGAAGGTGAAGGACTTGACACTTGGCCTTATGAAACTTCATATAATTTACCTTGTTCCATTGATCCAACCTGTCCAGATCCATCTTAGAGCCTTCCTACCCTTAAGCAAGTTGACACTCTCATCCAGTGTGGTGATGTCTGCAAACTTACTGAGGGAGCAATCAATCCCCTCATCCAGATCAGTGATAAAGACCTTAAACAGAACTGGATCCAACACTGAGTCCTGGAAAACAGGGTTGTGAACAGCTGTCAGCTGGATTGAGCTCCATTCACCACAATTCTCTGGGCTCAGCCATCCAGGCAGTTTTTTACTCAGCAAATAGTATACCAGCCTAAGCCATGAGCTGCTAGCTTCTCCAGGATAACACTGTGGGAAACTCTCAAAGACTTTACTGAAGTCAAGGTAAATGACATCCACAGCCTCTCCCTCATCCACTAGAGGGGTCACTTGATCATAAAAGGAGGTCAGGTTGGTTAAGAAGAACCTGTCTTTCATTAACCCATGCTGGCTGGGCCTGATCCCTTGATTATCCTGTGCACAGATCCTCCTTCTGACCTGTCATTGGCAAGAGACCAAAGTATGAGAAAAACCTCTTTACTAACTGTGTAAAAGTCAGAGACACACTCACCTGTGGGACACAAGAGGAAAGTTTTTTATCTTTTCAAATTTTCTGGATATTGTGATGTACACTAATAATTTTAAAAAAAATCCTTGAATTTAAATTAAGACTTCCAGATGGTGTCATGGGACATCATGGGAGGAAAACAGAAAATCAAAAACCTTATTTGGTGTCATCACACTTCAGCCAACTTTACATTTTATCGCCATGATAATACAGATAAACAGAAGTGTATTGTATCAGGCATAAGAAATACTAAATATTACCAAAATTTGAAACAGTGAACAGAAAATAAGGAAGAATGTTCTTTCCTTCTGGTACTGAAATGAAATAGGTGCAACGGGAATGAACTATGTGATTTAATCTGACTTCTAAAACAGATAAATCATATCTTCACATTTCAGTCAGATTTTCAGTGTGACAAGACCCCAGAATTCTTAGGCAAGGTTTCCACTTAAATATTTTCAGGTTTTATCATAGATTTTCACCATTTTTGTTTCCACTAAAATTCAAGATGATTTTCCCAAAGAAATATAGTCCTCTTCTTTTGACTAACCCTTTTTATTGGTTAGTATCTTTTTGTGAGTGAATGTTCTTGCTCTCTGCATTGCTTAGACATTACATTGCACTGGGTCATATTCAAAACAAATAAGAACTCTACGAGTTCTCTCTTTCCGGGATCTGGGCTATTGAAACAACTCATGACTTCGTAACTCTGTTCATTCAACTCCTGCTTCAGTTTTGTCCTAACAAAGAATTTGTGCTAAAGCCTGATGTATGCTGTGTGCAGGACCATTAGGTCAAAGCCAGGGCAACACATTAACCAGATGCCATGGACAGGAAGGGAGAGAGGTCACCATGCAGCCATTATCATCAGCAGCTTGCCATCTCTTGCAGATATTTGTTCCTACATTCTTATATAGTAGTTATCTGGAAGTTTCTTTAGAAACCACTAACTAATGGATATGATACAGACTGAACTTCCAAGTTAGAAGGTATAAACACATCAGCCTACCCAAAAAAGCTCTTGAAGCAGATCCAATAACAGCTAGACTGCTGAGGCTTTAATGTTTTCTTGCGCAGTGCAAGTGAGTAGGAGAGAGACTGAGCACTCTCATCATCAGCCGGGGAATCATTTGGCTTGTGGCTTAGGAATTAAAGAACTTGTAAGAGAATTCATGAATTAAAGAAATAATGAATCAGTGAATCCATGTGTTAGACTAGTCTGTACAAAGGGAATTGAGACAGTGTCTTTTTTAATTTTAGTTTTTGCTAATGAGTTCATAAAATAAAGCTTAATTTACAGAGGACATTGTCCTGTAAATTTGAGATATTCAAATCAACCATGACAGCAATGCATGGCAAAATAGGGACTTGCATTCCTCTGGTGCATGAGTGGTATTGTGTTTAAAACAAATAACAATATCATGAATGTTCATATTGCCTTTATTATTAGTTATCATTAGTAGCAAGAACCATGGGTTCAGTAAAGTTGTTAATGATTGCGGCATTCATAGACCAGGTGGAAAGGCAAGATAAGGAGCCCTTGGAAAAGCTGCATCCAGGCTGGTATTGCACAACTTTGAGCAAAGGTTGGCATATCACGTTATAAAAGTCTGAGATGGTTCCCAAGCAACCTGCTAAACATGCTTATAATGCACTGTGCTCTGTACTGGCTGTAGAGTAAATAAATCTGTCCTTGGCCTAGCAGGCAATTTCTTTTTTATTTTTCCTGTTCATTTACTCAGCCTTAAAGCCTGTGAACAAAGATGACAATCCCTTGCAGCCGTTTCAGAAACTGATTAATATTCAATGTGCTAATATCCCCTGTCAAGTTTGGGAAGGTCAGTTTTGAAGATAATTCTCAAATGAGACTTTCCAGAAGTCATCAACATTTCTGTTCTATAATGCTGTAGGCTGTCCTGAAAAAGAAGTCTGAGCAAATCACAGCTCCTCCAACATTCACAATCTTTTTTCAGAGTGAATTTAATGTTTTTAGGCTGGGCCTGAAATATGTATTATTTATAGATTCCTTAGCCAAGAATTTCAATGTAGTAGAGTTTAAAAATAATACTGGAATCTTTTCTCCCCAGTACACTGATGGGATTTCAGGAGGGAGCATGACCTTTCATCATATCAATATTTCATCAGGCAATAAATGCAGCTTGCTCAGAAACTCAAGGCTGGCAGATTTCTTAGTGGTTATGTTCTATATGTTAAAATGATAGCAAACCATTTTAGTGTGTACTGGTGATGCAACAGAAGCTATGCTGTTCTATTAGCCTTAACACATTCCTCATATAGTACAAAATATTTTAGTTTCTCAGAGCACCTTTGATTTTTCTTATACCCATAAATAGCTATATTTCTCTCTTTCTAGTCTTTCTCTGTGATTCTGGAAAAGACACCTATTTCTGAGAATGGTCATTTTATTAGTGTTAACTGTCACCTCTATTATTGTAGTTTTTACACCTGTACTTATGGGTCAAAATCTCATTGTAGTAAATACTGTGACAACTCAGAAAATGCCATCTATTTCCAAGCTAAGTGTGAGACTGTCAGTAATGAACAACATTGGAAAATTAAAATAAAAATGAGATGTTTTGGTCTGTGTAATATATGTTGATGGCAAGATACTAAGATCTTAATACTTCTAAACAAACTGAGCTACTTGCAGAGCTGAGTATCCAAGAATAAGGCTGCAGAGGGTGTAGAAAGCAATAATCAGATAAGAGGAGCTGCTCATCTAGCAAGCAGACACAGAGATCTTTCAAGAAAGAAAAGCTGAAAAATATCTGAAATCCAGAAAAATACCTAAAACTGTTGAGACATTTTTTTCTCCATGGTCTAGAATTATTCTCCTTTTTCAGCAGTGAACTTAATAGAGATTAACAGCATAAACAAAGAAATCCCATGATACTAGAACTTACTCTCTGTGAGAAATGAAGCAGGGAGAATAACTCTTGAAGGGACGCATTGTTTAAGCACTGATCCTGTACAATGGTAACCAGCAGTCTGAAAAATAAAAAAATAGCATGGATTTCTGCGTCACACTTTGCAGGGAGGGTGTTCTGAAATGCTACTTTATTCCATAAGACCAGTGGGGCCAACAGTGATTTTATTCTGCATTCTTTCCTGAGATATCTTTGCTTAAAAATCCAATCTGAAATTGCCATTCCTGCAGTTTCAGCTAGGAATCAGACCAATTGGATAGTATATTCTTGGATCAGTCCTAATAACTATATTTCTACATGTATGTACAATTGCACTTAAGCAACTCTACCCCATTCAAATTTACTTTCAGCTGAGAGCACAGAAGGTTAATTATAATAATCATGGAAGGTTAATTCTGCAAGGTGTACTGGGCAGATGTAATGCTTATTAGTCTTTAGCTTCCCTGGCTTAGCTTTTGCAAAAATATTCTAACAAAATCAATCTCATTCCCTTCTCAAAGCAAAATGTTATCTGGACTAAAACTACTTCTGCTTTGAAAACTTTTGGAATTTATTTTGTAGACTGGAAACAAAATTTGATGTGCTTGACCTAAGTAGACAAAAAGCATAAACAGGAAAAATTCAGACAGCAAGGAAATAATTACACTTAATTTGCTAGCAATTGTACTAAGATAAAATACATTTAAGGTCGAATGAATGAATGAATAGCTTCAGAAAGATAATTTGTCATTTTTTTCATAGCTATTTTTTTAGGCAATTCATAGCCTTGTGGTAAGTAGAAACAGAAAAGGCAGTAAAACAGACAAATACACAAAGAAGGAAGGAATGAAAGCATGTTTGGAGTGACATGGCAAGACGTATTAGGCATAAAAAATACTAATGAGTGAAAGAGAGTAGGGAAAGGAAAAGACAAGGAAAAGTTTTTCTGATAAAAAGGCAACCCTGAGCAGCTGTGTTTTTCTTGTCTCATTGCAACTAATAGCTAAAGGCTCACAATAATCTCAGGATAGCAATTCCAGAACTATGGCACAAATACCAGTAATGGTACAAGACCCTTAAAAAATATATATGACTCCACATCAGAGTCTGATTTTGCCACTGTGGCTATTATGGCCAAAAATATAATGAAGCTGCACTTCAATGGTTTCTAATTTTGGAGGAAAAAAAAATAAAGTAGTTTTAAGTATTTTCTTTATAGCGACTCACACTGAAAATATTTAAGGAAATATTAACTAACAGGTGTTTAGAAAGATGTGACAGAGGATTTACAAGTTTCTGCACTGTTATATTTCAATAAGCATATTCCATTTTACTTGCAGACTTCCCTCTACTTGAGAGGTAATTTTTTCCCTCCTACATTTATCAAAATCCCCATCCTGTCTTTTATTCTCATTGTAGTTTATTAGGAAAATATTACACTCAATAATATAACATACCCGAAGAAATTGCTGTTTACTTATTTAAGCAGTTGCCTCAGAGAATATAACTGTAATTTGGGAAACTAGACTTTATACACTACTGTCTTAGTGAGATAACCCATACCTGTAGAAGTTCATATTTTTAAAATCCAAGGAACTTTCCATGGGCAAAGGCATCATTTTTCTAGTGATTTCGACAAATCATAGAATCATGGAATCATACAACGATTTGAGTTGGAAGACACTTTAGAGATTATCTATTTCCAACTCCTCTGCCAATGGCACGGACATCTTCCACTGGATCAGGTTGTTCAGAGCCCCATCCAGCCTCCCCTTGAACATCTCCAGGGATGGAGCATCTACAACTTCTCTGAGCAACCTGGGCCGCATAGTAAAAAATTTCTTCCTAATATCTAAATATCCTCTCTTTCAGTTTAAAACCATTACCCCTCATCCTATTGCTATACTTCCTGATGAAGAGCCCTCCTCATCTTTCCTGTAGGCCCCCTTTAAGTACTGGAAGGCTGCTATAAGGTTTCTGTGGAGCCTTCTATTCTTTAGGCTAGACAAGCTCAACTCTCTCAGTCTGTCCTTGTAGAGAAGGTGCTCCAGCTCTCTGATAATCTTAGTGGCCCTCCTATGGACTCGCTATAGCAAATTCATGTCTTTCCTGTGCTGAAGATTCCAAATACAGACGCACTATATTCTGCATCAATACCATAGGACATTCTCTGAAATAAAATATACAATCCTACATTATTTTGATGGTAGAAGAAACGCGAGTGTATAGGTATCATTAACTTTCTATAAACTCTTAAAAATCAATTATCAACTACTTTAAGATCTATGTCACGTATTTGCTTGTCAGCCAGTTCCAGCAGAAAGAGGTAGATTAGCTGAGAGAAAAGTTTTTCTGTTTGGTTGCAGTGTAAATGTTTAAGCGGTATCAAAATAAATTGCTGAATTTAAATATATGGATGAATTTAATTTTTTTTTTTAACAATTTATTTCCAACAACAGTAGTAAAGAAATTAAGCAGCACAAAAATGTGAATTTCATCCTGTGGATGGCACTCCTGGACTGCCAGAAAGGTAGTGACTTTTGAGTTCTATTTGTTCCATACCCACAATATATTCAGAAAGCTCAACTTCAATAACCAAGACACGCTTAAAATGACTGCAAATGCTCTTTATTAAGTACAGGTAAGCAGTTTTTATAACCTCAGCACCCAGTCAAACAGTCACAGGTAAGTTCAACAAATACAGCATTTCATTTGATGAATGAGAAACTAAATCTGCTAAGGAAGCAGCAGAGAGATATTACTACAGTTACAGAATAGTTTATGTTGTATATGACTAAAGCACTAGTCCTGGAGGAAGCTCCTGTTCCAGAAGAAAACTGAGTGCATTGTCCTGTTGGAGGGTGATGATTTGGCCATGCCTTCTTTTCTCTTCCTGGTCATCCTGAGGCTACTGTAATAATCTCTGAATTGGGGAGGATGAGGATGAAGAAACAAAGCCTTGGGGTTAATGTCCAGTGATGCATTTTTTATGATGGAGAAGAGAGAGGTAAGGAATACAAAGAAGAACACATGTAGGTGGGCTTATATTTTCTCTTTTGCCTAGCTTAGAACAAAATACCCTCCTCCTCGGGTGTGGCCAGGGTCCCTAGCCTCTCCTTGGATGCTGAAGAAAGAGCACTTGTGGCTGAGCAAAATTAAAAGAAGAGACATTTCTGCAAAATAAAATAAGCAGTAGATTTGTGAAAGAGTAAATATAGAGGCTACAGAGGGGAAATTATTTGAAAAGAATGGTTTGATATTGACCAGCAGGAAAGAAGTAGTGATTTCATGCCTGCCTATATTGCTTAGGAGGATTCATAGAGTAAGGAGTAGACAAAATACTGGCCACCAAAGAAAATCCAAATTATACTTCATGCAAACATTTTCTCCAGCCTGGCAAAACACAGCTAGAGTGTAAGAAATCACAGTTGAGGACTGGACTTCATGCCTTTCTTCACTTATGCTGACAATTTCTTTTTCCTTTCCCATTTTTCTAACACAAGTCACATCATATTAAACAACTACTTGATATTACTGCTGTTGCCTCATCCATTCAGGGCAGGCAAAAATAGGTAGTTGTATTCTGTTAACAAGTTTTGCTATGAAAAGCACACAGCATTGAGAGATTACACCCCTGCCCCAGCTCGGTCTAACTGCTGTGACAAATAGGATAATTTACAGGACAGTAAATGGCCACACACCTGCAGCTATTTCCTGCATCTAAGTGATAAATTCTAATGCCCTAAATAGGGACAGTCTATAATCTATATAAGCAACTTGTAAATCAAGATAATAAGTAACCATTTAAAACTGCTACTCTTTCGGTGAAAAATATACTGAGAATAAGGAATGCAGAAAGATTAATGAGTAAAAGTCATATCAGCAAGGAATAGTATAAAACAAATTAATAATTAAGACTTTAAGTTTATGCTGACATGTTTATGTTTCTTCATGAGTCAAATGGAGAGTCTTGTTAAGAGTTCAAGCTCAAAATGGTATGCATCCTAGATATTACTCCAGGGAAATTTGTGTTCAGATTCATCGTAAGTACTAACAAAATGTACCTACCAGTGACTGTTTATCTGCTTTAGATAAGTAACAGTGAGAATAACCAAGTTTGTTGTAAGTATAGCAATATTTCCTCTGACTAAGGAGATGTGGTCAATTTAAAATACCTGTGCCATGCTGTGCATTCATACTCCACATATAACTTAAACTTCTAATGGTTATTAAGTCTCACATCTTCAACAGAACACATTTCTTGCTCTTAGAAACTCAGTTAAATCAAGTGTGTTGAAGAACAGATCTCAACAGGCAAGAACTTTGTGAAGAATTAAAAGAAACATTTTCTTCAAGAAGACATTTTTTCTTTACAGCCAGTCTAGCAACCAATTTAAATATATATAGCTCAGCAGGAATTACTTTTCTTAAACATCAAACTCCATTTTACAGGACATAAGTGAATTTGCATAAGACAGTTACTCTCAATTCCTCTGACAGAATTTTTCCATGTGCTTCCATATTACTACCTGCTTCTAATAGATCTTTACTAAAGCATTTAAGATACTCTCACATGTGTACCAGAAGTATGATTTCCTTCTAAGAAACTTTTACTAAAGTCTTATTCACTTCAATGTCTCAGCCTACTGTCAGTTATTTCAGATCAGAAGATTCATCACTTTGTCCTTTGAATGTGTGATACCAAATATTTTCTTGAATGCCAGACTCCCATTCTGAAAATAGCACTAGTTAGTAGAAGGGCCAGAAACATATTGGCTTAAATAATTTGTTCCAAGATAGATCTTCAGAGAATTTCAGTTAAGTATTTGGTTGTCACTCTGCAGAAGCTACCAGGTATACTTGGCACAAGTAATGACAACATCCATTTGGCAATATCTGTTTAACAAATCCTATCTATTCAATTGCATTTCAAGTACACTGCTTGCAAGATATCAGATTCTGAGTGAGAGATTCAGTTGCTTTAAGATAATAAACTAGCTAGAAAAATGATATAAAACACTGTACAACTTTTTCTTGATTAGGCAGGGGTTTTTCCATCAGCACCCTCAGGGATAATGCAGACCTTGTCAGTATTTATGACATAGCATGAAAACAGCATATAGCAGTCAACACAATATACTTTTTTTTTCTCTGAAAGCGCTTCTTCCACACTACACTCACACTGCGAAGTTCTCCCTCTGTCTGTGCTGAAAGGAGGGCAGTCCAGTGCTTTCATGCTTTCTCAGGACTGAAAGAAACAGCTGCCTGTATCAGGGTTATTGTCCATAGATGACAGTTATCATAGTCGAATCCCACCAAGAAAAAAGTGGGTCCAATCAATGACTTGAGAAAGCATGTGCATTATGCCGAGGCTCTGGAGCAAGTCCAGAGAAGAGCAACGAAGCTGGTGCAGGGGGCTGGAGAACAAGTCTTATAAGGAGCAACTGAAAGATCTGGGGTTGTTTAGCCTGGAGAAGAGGAGGCTGAGGGGAGACCTAATTGCTCTCTACGACTACCTGAAAGGAGGTTGTAGAGAGGAGGAATCTGGCCTTTTCTCCCAAGTGACAGGACAAGAGGAAATGGCCTCAAACTCCGCCAGGGGAGGTTCAGGCTGGATATTAGGAAAAAAAATTCACAGAAAGGGTCATTGGGCACTGGGACAGGCTGCCCAGGGAGGTTGTTGTGTCACCTTCCCTGGAGGTGTTTAAAGGACGGGCGGATGAGGTGCTGAGGGGCATGGTTTAGTATTTGATAGGAATGGTTGGACTCGATGATCTTGTGAGTCTTTTCCAACCTGGTAATTCTATGATTCTATGATTGTATGATCTCTGAGGAAAAGAAGACCTTTTGAGGTAGAGAACATCACTGTCTTTACAGTGACTACAGAGCTCATATTTGCCAGCCTTTGCTTAAGAAAAACCTTGCTCTCACTTCATAAGTGACTTAACAGATACATTCTCCACAGCACATGCAGACCAGTGCCAGTACAAAGAAAACAGAATCATGGAAACTGGAGATTATTGCTTATTGAGAAAGAAAATTAAAAATAGTACATCCAGCTAACAGTGCAGGGGACATAGCATGTGAAAGCAGCCAAGTGTATGATACCGAGCAGCAAGTCCTGAGTTTCAACAGTAATAGGGAATTTATTTCTGTGTGATGAATTGTAAATATTTTAATCCATTAAAAGTTTGAGGCTGTTTGAGAGGCAGTATGAAATAAGTCACAGCAGTAATGGGAGTAACTGAGACTTTCTAGGAAATTGTATAAAAAGCAAGTACTTGCTCTGTTTTTCCAGGAAAGCAAAACATTTTTCCATGAACAGCCCAGGCAACACAAAGTTGAAGGAGAAAGCTGATGACCTTAAAAAATGATTGTGTTTCCTCAGCAAACAATGTTGCTGCTTTTATTCAGACAAAGCTGTGCTGATTACCAGAGAGATGGCAAGGGCTTTTTTACTGGTGCTGCCCGAGATCACCAAGTTGTTACAGGAGGATGGTGGTTCTATGTTCTTGGACTCCATTTCTCTTAAGATGATTAATGTTATTGGCAGTCCACAGTATGCTATATTATGACCAATCAGATACAACAACAAATTGCCATACTCAGTCCTTCTAAAATCAAGATTCCTTTCCTTGCTCAGTTTTCTATATTTTGACCATTATTTCTACTTCTGTTATTTGTGCAGGCCTTCCCTGTATAGATTACATTGAGATTAGTGAGGAATTGAGAGAGTATGGCCTAAGTTTGATGCCTTTGTAATTTATCCTGTTGCTACTTTTCTGATTACAAGTGGATGGAAACCTACTTCTTTTGTCAGAGGTTTTCTGAGTTTTGAATGGAATAAATCATTCAATAAGAAAAGGAAGATAAAGAAATACCACACTCAGATGTCTCAAAATTAATTTTGAGATTAGAGAACTGGTTTTCTCCTATTCCATACATTACTGTAGTCCTACAATTGCTAAGCAGAAATTTTGCATTCTCAATCAAATCTGGTGGTTGGATCCTAAAAGAAAATCATAGGAGGTCTTTGGAGAGCATAGAAGGCTGAGAACAGAGCTGTGTAGATATGTGATAAAGAGAAAAGAAGATAAATGAAATGTATAACAAAATGTATCCTTTAAAACATATGCTACTTTATAGTGGTTAGTAGTTATTGAAAAGAAGGCCAACTAGAGAAAAGTCTGGATCTATAAGAAAATAGGACAATATAGGCTAATTCACAACTCTATTTCTGAGGTAAATACCTTAAGCAGCAGTTCAGCAGTACAATGGATCATAGAATCATAGAATAGTTTGGGTTGGAAGGGATCTTAAAGATCATCTGCCATGGCCAGGGACATGTCCCATGTGGATGTCAAGTTATGACTAAAGAAAAAAGAAAAGTGGGATATTTTACCTAAGAGTTTTCAGTAAAGAAGCTCAAGTTGATTAAATGTTGTTGTATAGGCCATGTCAGCCCTCAATGGTGTTTGTGTTCTAAGAGCAGAATTAACAGAAATTATTCGTACAACTGCAGCAGTCAGACTGCTGAGCAAGCAGCAATTAGGGAAGGCGTAACAAGGCACGACTGGCAGAACAGGGACTGTCTAACCAAACATGACAGAAGTGTAAGAAGTCAGGAATAGGTGACAGAAGATAAACAGGATAGGATCAGCTGCATCTTAGGTAAGGGCTTGCTACCAAGCAAAAACCTGAGATGAGCAAACCATGAATTAAAGGAATAGTCCATGATAGAATGACATCGACCTGCCAGTTTAGCAGTTGCCTCATAATCTCATTAGAGAAGTACACTGAATAGTTACAGTATATAAGGTAGTTATATTATCTTATTAGTCTACTGAGGGGTGTTTTTTTCCTTTTCTCTGTTTGATAAACTGGAGAAAGTTATGTTGACTGATTGATACTAGTAAGCAGAGAAAATTAGCTCAGTGAACCCAAAAAGTGTAATTAGATTTTCCTGGAGTTTCAAGATGAGGTCTGAGCTGTCATTTTATTAACTGTGACTAAGAATAGCATCCTTGTCCCTTTTTCTGCATATCAGTCTTGACAGGCTTAGCATGTTTACAGATGACAAGTGAGTAGGTGATTGGGATGAGAGTTAGAAATGTGGTATCTTTTAAGGGAGAGTTTAAGTTGCAGTAAATATTCTCTAGCATTTTAGGAGTAGAAATGGCATAAGACCTAGAACAAAACTAAGCAATTGCATTCAGTGTTTCTCTCTATACAAAATACACAGCCTTTAGGATCAGAAGTATACATGTTATGGGTCTGGTAAAACTGTACAAATTAGACTATAATGTACAACTGTGCCAAGACCACATTCTCCCATAAACCCAGAAGCTTAGTGCTTCTATGCTACAAACTCCCTGTGGAAAGAAGGCAGCTAGGAGTAGGCTGTGGCTAACAGAACAATTACTTCAGCCTACTTTTGGTCATCTTTTTCCTTTAAGTGTTTAAGGAAAGGATGAGAAGAAGAATGAAAGATGGATAAACTGCTTCAATGATTACAGCTGGTGCTTAGCTTTATCTTTCCAAAAGGCCTAGTTATATGACTATGTATTTGTTCTCAGGATGAAAGAAGAGTGGCTGTCAAGCATCTAGAAGGGATAGCAGTTATAAGCAACTACCATCATGGAAAAAAAGTAGCTGTTCGCAGAGCATAAAGTGTCTTTGAATAGGCAGAAATTATGGAGACCATAGTGTAGGCACCCAAGAATGAAATAGGTAGACTGAAACTAAAGTTTTTACATTGTACTGTTCAGTTATTTTACTGCCATTCACAACTCTGGTTTGAAATATGTGGCTTGAAAAAGCAGAATGCATCCGACCATTTCTCAAAATTTTTTTCTTTGTTGCACAGAAATTGTAAGAAGTATATCTTGAAGATCTTTTCCCTACTTGGTTTAATGACCATTTGTGCTTTCTTAAGTACACTAGTCCAGATTTCAGGAGTCAGTATGAACATTGCTGGTGTTTTGCTACATAAATCCACAGCTATGAGACTCTCCCACCCACCATGTAGTACTCCACTTTTCAATCTTCCATATGGAGAAACAGTTAACATTGCATCCCTTGTTATCTTTTTGTTCTGCTTGAATTGTGATGGGTTTAAAGCACTTGCTCTGGAAATGAAATGTTGTTTATCTCTGCTCTTATCAGAAGGTAACACTGTTTAGCTTTCTATTTGAAACTTCTATGTTGCAAGGAGAGTCGGCCGTAGTCAAGACCACAACCAATATGAGTTCAGAATCTTGCTCAGTTTATTACGTGTCTTCCATCAATTTTTATACACCGTGTTACAGTCTACGCGTAAGGTGCCTATTGGTCTGTGTCCACTATTCACGCACTAATTGGTTAGCAGTTACTATGCGCTAGGTGCCCATTGGTAGCAGTTGCCAAGCATGCTCTGTTCTTGTTCCTGCCTTGCGGTTAGCTGTACTACTTACTACATTATCCACTTCGCCTTGCTACAAGCCAACTTCCTCTAAATGTCAAGGTTATTCTGAGATCGAGGCGCTGCCAAAATATCAAGCCTTAAAGAGCCAGCGTCCTGATGCCCTTTCCTTCTTAACCAACCCTCTACACTTCTATAAGGAAAGGCCACAATCCAAGGTCATAACTATACCTGAAATACATGAAATTTAAAGTTTATCCATGAATGTATGAACAATTCTGCCTATGCTGGGTCATATAATTCTAGTGATTTAGGATTTCAGTTTACATTATATCAAACATGGCAAAGCTAAGTTCTTTGTCCTTACAGGACAAATGACGCATTTTATAGATGAATCTGTGGATCGCTAAAATGAAGTAGAACCTCTATAACTGCTCAGTGATCTGCTATGACTTCCACAGTGGATCCATGATGCACTGTGGAATGGCCTATCTAGAACAACTGAAAAGAGTGAATTGTCTTTTCTTGGTTCTCTTAATCGCTTGCAATCTGTATGTTAACTTTTTCCAAAGTTAAAGATAAGCCATGCGGAATCAGCATAGGACAACATTTGTTTCAGAGTCTAGAAGGTTGCCATATGAAATCAAAAAGGAAATAACTCAGAGAAAAACGTGATATAGAATCATAGAATCATAGAATAGTTAGGGCTGGAAGGGACCTTAAAGATCATCTACTTCCAACCCCCCTGCTATGGGCAGGGACATCCCACCAGATCAGGCTGCCCAAGGCCTCATCCAACCTGGCCTAGAACACCTCCAAGGATGAGGCATCCATCATATCTGTCTTTTATGTGCATATCTGATAACACCATGAGTATAATTTCATGGTACATAGTCACACACACAGACATGAGGGAGGTATTTCCACAACTTGGAACGCAGAAGGAACAACAGTGACAGGGGATGAGGAAAAGGCTGAGGTACTTAATGCCTTCTTTGCCTCAGTCTTTAATTGTAAAGAAAGTCGTTCCATCTGAGGTGGTCAGAGCCTTGCTAGCCCAACTAGACACCCACAAGTCTATGGGGCTGGATGGGATTCACCCTAGGGTATTGAAGGAGCTGGCGGATGTGCTGGCCAAATCCCAGTCCGTCATCTTCCAACAGTTCTGGAAGACTGGGGAAGTCCCACTGGACTGGAGGCTGGCTGATGTTGTGCCCATCTACAAAAAGGGTCACAGGGAGGACCCAGGAAACTACAGGCCTGTCAGTCTGACCTCAGTGCCAGGGAAAGTCATGGACCAGGTGATCTTGAGTGCTATCATGAAGTACATGCAAGAGAACCGGGGGATCAGGCCCAGTCAACATGGGTTCACAAAAGGCAGGTCTTGCCAAACTAACCTGATCGCCTTCTATGACAAAGTGACTTGGCTGCTGGATGAGGGAAAGGCTGTGGATGTGGTCTTCCTGGACTTCAGTAAAGCCTTTGACAGAGTTTCTCACAGCGTTCTGCTTCGGAAACTGTCAGCCTCTGGGCTGGACAGGCGCACACTCTCCTGGGTGGAAAACTGGTTGGATGGCCGGGCCCAGAGAGTGGTGGTAAATGGTGTGAAATCCAGCTGGAGGCCAGTGACAAGTGGGGTTCCCCAGGGCTCAGTGCTGGGTCCAGCCCTGTTCAATGTCTTTGTCAATGACCTGGATGAAGGCATTGAGTGCACCCTTAACAAGTTTGCAGACAACACTAAGCTGGATGGAAGTGTCGATCTGCTGGAGGGTAGGGAGGCTCTGCAAAGGGATCTGAACAGGCTGGACCGCTGGGCTGAGTCCAATGGCATGAGGTTTAACAAGACCAAATGCCAGGTCCTGCACTTGGGGCACAACAACCCTATGCAGTGCTACAGACTAGAAGTCTGTCTAGAAAGCTGCCTGGAGGAGAGGGACCTGGGGGTGTTGGTTGACAGCCGACTAAATATGAGCCAGCAGTGTGCTCAGGTGGCCAAGAAGGCCAATGGCATCTTGGCTTGTATCAGAAACGGCGTGACCAGCAGGTCCAGGGAGGTTATCCTCCCTCTGTACTCGGCACTGGTGAGACCGCTCCTCGAATACTGTGTTCAGTTCTGGGCCCCTCACCACAAGAAGGATGTTGAGGCTCTGGAGCGAGTCCAGAGAAGAGCAACAAAGCTGGTGAGGGGGCTGGAGAACAGTCTTTATGAGAAACGGCTGAGAGAGCTGTGGTTGTTTAGCCTGGAGAAGAGGAGTCTGAGAGGAGACCTCATTGCTCTCTACAACTACCTGAAAGGAGCTTGTAGAGAGGAGGGTGCTGGCCTCTTCTTCCATGTGACGGGGGACAGGACAAGAGGGAATGGCCTCAAGCTCCACCAGGGGAGATTTAGGCTGGACGTTAGGAAAGAATTCTTTACAGAAAGGGTCATTGGGCACTGGAACAGGCTGCCCAGGGAGGTGGTTGTGTTACCTTCCCTGGAGGTGTTTAAGGCATGGATGGATGAGGTGCTAAGGGGCATGGTTTAGTGTTTGAGGGGAACGGTTGGACTCGATGATCTGGTGGGTCTCTTCCAACCTGGTTATTCTATGATTCTATGATTCTATGATTCTATGATTCTATAACTGCATTGCTCATTGATGGTTGAAGGAAATGTAAATGAGAGCTCCTACTTTAAAACGTGGATGATCTACCTATCTGACTGTTCTTACAGTTGCTAAAGCCCCGGAAGTCAAATATGCAGTTATACATTCAAAAACAAACAAGAAATGCAGAATAACAAACCTAGAGTATTCCAAATAATTTAATTGCTCTTAGTTGTAAATGCATGTTCACTCTGATTGATTCTGAACTTATTGTTATTTAATAAAGATTGCATAGAGGTATTTTTAGACATTTATTTATTTAAAACAAGAAAACATTTTATAAATTATGTAGTATTCAGTCTCACCCCAAAAGCTTGTCTTTTTTTCATAGTATAATACGACCCTAACTCAGAAGAGTCATTTATTTCTACCAAGAAACTTCACTACTGCGTTGCTTTGGAACCACAATGAGAAGCTGCTGTTCATGCTTCAGTCTCCTGAATCTCTATGGAACTCCTAGTAATACCCATTAGGGAGACTGCACATAAGCAGCTCTATGTCTGTTCAACTGCTTAGCCAAATAAGATAACACTCCCATGATGAAGCCACTGAACCATCAAAACTATTTTTACATTTAGTTCAATTGCTTGACTAACCTCAGCTCTTCAATAGTAAATGAAAATAACTGAGTGTAGATAGCTACAGAAATAGCGTTTCAGCCATGACCTTCCATGCCTAACAACAGCCACCACACCATAACGCAATGTGAAACAGAAAAGGAGTCCGGAGTCTCATCTGAAGTATTTAAACCTAGGATGTCACTACTAACAAGGATTATTACTAGATAAAAGTCTGTTATAGGCATAGAAAAAGAGTTAAATAGCAGGCCATCTGAACATGCCATTCTGTTTTTTTGTATTATCCATGTAAAGATACACAATGTTTGGCACTGGTTTCCAACCAGCTGCTGTCAGTCAGGCCCTCATTTACCTGACTCTTGCACTTAGTTTACTCCTTTTATCCTTTTATAGAAGGAACACAAAATGAAAGGGAACTTCTTCTTGAAAAAAAAAGAACAAGAAAAAATGCCTTCTCTTTAGAAGCATAACTTCCAAACTTGTCCACAGTCAGAAGTGAGGGCAATGTAGGCATTCTTAATTTTGTTTTAGCACCATGTTTTCTATTTTTATTCTTTGTTACTTAACTTAAACCTCAACAGTGCTATAAGGAGAAATATCTTTTGCAAATGCTTTGGAAGGCACTGTCAATATAGAGTTAACATGAGAACAAAATAAAATCAGCTACCAAACCAGAAGATTATCAAGAAATCTAGAAGTCTAGAAGTGTTGCTTGATGTATATACAATATGAGAAATTAAAAGAGGATAGGACAGCAATGATATCAAAATGGTCTCAACAAGCCCTGGAAGCTTCACATTCAGATGGGAGTCAGAAAAATAAAAGAGCTGCTCATTTTTTTGTTCCTTTGCTAATCTGAAGAATACAATGGATTTTCTCTCAGGAGCACTCCATATGCAATTGAAGACACTAACAGTGGCATGAAGTAGGCATAAAATTTGGGTCTGATCATAAGCTATCACTTCTCCCAATGTTTTTGGGTTTTGTTGCTGTTATTATTTTGTTTAGTTGGTTGGGTTTTTTAGGAGAAAATGGAGATTTGTACTGTTTTCTGATCAAACCTAGCCTTATTTCATTGAAATAGGAACAGAATTTTCTTGGAAAAACAGGTTAAATGGCAAGAATCCAGTCAAATGAAAATTCCTATTTTCTAACATTGCACTGAGCATGCAACTATCCTAGGACTGTAGCTATTACTGCAATGGTCAAAGTACGGGGAAGAGAACTAGAGGGCAGAAAACAATTGAAAAATTGAGGGAAAAATTGCTATTCTTCAATTACAAGAGAGTTATCCTGACAGAATAACGTACTGAAAAACTCATGGACATCAGTCAGGGATAATTTTGCAGAACTTAGTTCATAAATTGCAAGTACCTTGATAATTTCAGTCTAAAACTGTCTCTGGACTGACAACTGCTTAAAATATCCCATGAAGCCACTGTGCAATGCAAAAAAAGCCACTGAAGTTTTGTGGATTTTTTTTAAACACCTGAAAGTCAGATTTATTCCTACTACAAAACCAAACATGAAAATGCAGAACTTGCAAATAAACAAATATTTTAAATTGTCATATATTCTCCAAGTATTACAAACTAATAAGTAAATACATTTTCACTCTATAAAAACATTCATTTTATCTATGTGTCTATAAAGACAGTCTCTATTTACTTGCATGGATACTCAGCACTAGTTGGAAGTCATGTTTTAATTACCACTACAAATCTTCAGCAAGACGAACAGTGAGGTGGTAGTCACAAATGACTCATAATCCACCCTGGTTTTATCTACACTGAAAACTATGTTCTTCTGAATTTAAACCTTGCCTCTATTGGGTTTCACTTTTTGAGCTGCAAAGATAATTGCTCCTCTAATAGATACATGATTGCATTGTATAAACATGCCTTATTTATACTAATCTGTATTTAATCATGCTAAAGTAAAGATGGGGACCTGACAAGGAAAAGAGATAAAGATTTAAGGTTAATAATTAGATACAGCTTTTATTTCAAGTTTTATGCTGATACAGAGAAATGTCTGAAAAAATACACATTACTTTTTGTTTGACATATGAATCTGGCAGCAGTGGCAGTGGGACAGCATAGCTTTTTTTTGCATTTATGAGAAGTAATTGTCACCTTGCTTCTGATATTTTAAAAGTTTTATTAGAACATAGTCTAATTTTTGCATGAAAGAATAAAAGATAAACCCAAAAAAGTTGTTCAAAATTTCTCAGTAGAAACTGTTTCCTCCAGAACCATTGCAGCCTGTGATGTAAATACATGCCAAGTCTCTATAAACATATAGATTTAAAGACATAGCATCTATTTACTTATAAGTACTTCGGGTCATATGTTTAAAAAAGTCCCTGTGGTGATCTACGTGTTGTACAATACATATGTGGGGAAAACCTGAGGGGAAGTTTAAAGATGCTCTCTCAGCCACTTATGCACCTCCAAAATATATCATAAAACTCATAGCACAGGAAAAATCCTTCCCATCTTCTAGTAGTTCCTCCAACAGGTAAGAGACGCTTTATTGATTGTCTTTTCGTTCTTTCTTCTGTTAACTTCACTCTCCTTTTTCTGGAGCAGCCTTCCCCTACACCTCAAAGAGAAGCATTTTTGCGGTTCACAGCATCAGGTAGAGGAGATATGATCACTTTCAATAAAAATCTGACAATTAAAGATTTTTCCTGAAATAAAAACACTCTGTTCCATAAGAAATTGCCTATAAAAATACATGATTACAGAAATCTTAAAAAAAGTCAACATTTCATACATGATCAGTATTATTGGACTTCAAGGTCTGTTTACTATTTCAGCCTGTGAGTAGTTAACCTAGTATACCTTCATGGTCTAAAGCCTGAATTTCTTTCAACCACCCTCAGTTGTTGCAGGATCAGGACCTATACACACAACGTGCAGTATGTGTTGAGAATCCTCACTGAGTTGTTCTTTCATACAGATCTCTGTGACTATGCTCAGTTCTGGAATATCAAACATATGCTAAGTGGCTCAGAAAAAAAAGAACAAATTATAAGGTGAGCATTTTTGCTTCTGCTTAGGGATAGTCCATATTTTTCCCTTGTTTTTTTTTTCCCTTGACCATTCAGGGGCTTTATATATTCTGCATTTCAGCTAGGCATTCAGGCTGCTTACAATCTTCCACAAAACTGAGTCTCAATTTAAAAGTTTCATTTTGATGGATGAAAGGATTTAATCTGCCTGCTGTTCAAGCTTGCTGTCTATTCAAAATGAGTGGCAAGTCACTGCGGTAATCATTATAGCTTTCCTTGTGCAGGCAGATGCCCATGAGAATGAAATCAGAGGCATTTGAGACATAAACATCTTGAACTCTCTTTTTAACATGTTTTTCATTTTTGAGGTGGGAGAGAGGGAAGGGCTCACATTAGTCGTAATGGAAATTAGTGTGTTACTGTCCTAAATACTATACAAGGTATTGTTAAAAAACTATTTGGCTTATGCCACATGCCGGGGGAACAAAGAAAAATGTTTCCTCTTTTGTCAGCTGATTTCTTGATGGACTGGGAGGAAACAAAACGAAACAGAAGTAGTAAAACATAAACTTGTTATTTAGCTAACAAAGAAAGGCATCTAATGGGGGAGTATAGATCAGTCATTATTTTTATTGGCCTTGGAGATGCTGAGACTTTTTTCTTTATATATTTTCATAGAAATAACTCCACTTGCCTTTCAGAGCACTAACTGCTAATGTGTTTCCACTCCCTTCAGCCTTGAGATAAAATACCCAATAGAACAGCTAACATTAGTGTCAGCAAGACAAAAGCTGCACAGTTCCCCAGTCAGCAGCATTTGACTCTAGAGGGTGTAGCTGAAAGTGAAGGAATTCACTAACCCTCGTGGACAGACAGAGATATTTCTTAGGACACGTAATTTTCTTGCCTGTGACATTTCACTAGATTTTGTTCCTGAATAAGGGCTTTCCTACTGAAAGCATACTCCATTTTTATTTCTTTCCCCTGAGAGAAACTATGACTGTTTAACTACTTTCATTTACAATGGTAGTGCTGTCATTGTACTGCCCTGTGAACCTCAGTGTATTTGATCACAGGAGCCATTTATACTTAAGATCTTATATTACATTGCTCCAGGCTTTCTACCTTCAAATTTGTTTGCTCAGTTCTGAGAGTTTTTATGAAGTCTTGATGACATTTAAATAAAATGATTGTACATATGTGAGAATCTTCAGTAACCTGAACTATACTAGGTAACATAGTATCTTGTAGAACCCTATATCATATGATCCTCACTTATGCATATGGAGATGAGTTAAGTCATGTGAACACTGTTATTTATATTCAAAAAACATAGAATCATAGAATCATAGAATGACCAGGTTGGAAGAGACCCACCGGATCATCGAGTCCAACCATTCCTACCAAACACTAAACCATGTCCCTCAGCACCTCGTCCACCCGTCCCTTAAACCCCTCCAGGGAAGGTGACTCAACCCCCTCCCTGGGCAGCCTCTGCCACTGCCCAATGACCCTTTCTGTGAAACATTTTTTCCTAATGTTCAGCCTGAACCTCCCCTGGTGGAGCTTGAGGCCATTCCCCCTTGTCCTGCTCCCTGTCTGAGGGAACATAAAAAACAGCAGGTGCTGACTTAGCAAGGGGAGGACGTTCTCCTTTAATCTTCATCTAACTCTTCTGCCTTATTGGTGCTCATAGCCCACCTGCAGCCAGAGCGCCCTCTGCCTAACGCAGGGACAGCAAAGTATCAATTCAACCAGCAGATGCTGTAGTGTTTTTCTCAGATTTCACACAGAAAGATGCATGTACCCTCTGTTGAGCTCATCTACAATAAATCCAGTGTTTCTAGATGTGTTCCACATGCGCAGTACAGAAGATGTGCAGGCATGCTATGGAGACAACTAAAAATCTCATAGGGATATCAAGATGAATTGCACAGGAACTATCATAGATCTGGAAATCCCTAATCACCACACAAAGTCCTCCCATAGGCATTTTTCTGTCAGAAAGGAATTTGAGGGATATAGACAAATTGGAGAACCATGATGCCTATTAATTAAATAGGCTTGTATTTATCATTCCCTTGCACTGAATTCAAATATAAGTTTACTGAAATTGTGTAAGAGGTAACAGCATATGAGTTTGGGTATAAGGATTCTACCTAAGTATGTGAGCAATGTGATTACTAATGACATGAAAAAGGCAGACATAGTTGCATGTCAGAGACATCCAAGTTAAAAAAAAAAAATTCAGAAAGAGGACAAGTTAAGCATAATAAGCCATAAATAGGTAGAACTTACTTTCAAATGCACCCCAAGAACAACTAGGAAAGCCAAAGCAGTACAGGGAGGAAAGGACACACCACCTATTTGGAAGGGGAATAGTAGAATAAAAAACATGAGGCCCAGACAAGTGATGGAGTCTCCACTCCTGAAAGTATTTAAAAGAAGAGTAGATGATGTGCTTAGGGATGTGGTTTAGTGGTGGACTTGGCAATGTGTTGGGCTTGATGATTTTATAGGTCTTTTCCAACCTAAATGATTCTGTGATTCTATAACAAGTAGCATCAACCTGTACTATTCAAATTCACTTTACTTTGTGAATTAGAAACACTCTATGCTGAAATAGAAAATGCAAGGATTTCTTGAGAAGCTGATAATATTGAGAAGGAAATGTAAGATGACCCACTTAGAGATGTTCTCATTATTACTGTTTGTTACATTCTGTTCATGGGTAAACAGATTGCTCCAGTCGCTGCTGAATCCCATGGGTGCAATTCTATTTCATGACAGACTATATTTAAACACTTTGCTCAGTGATATGGTCTTACTTTAATATAAATTTGATGTTTGCTATACCAAACTAGACACAGGGTCTGCCTCTGGAGAAAACATAAAATTGGCATCTAAATCCATTGAATAGAAAACCAAGGAATTACAAACTCAGAGTGCTCCAAAATATTTTGTCCCTTGAAGGTAGTGAATGATTTATGCAAACCAATTTACTCTTTGTATTGTAGGCACCAAGGAAAACCCGGGCTCACTAATGACTTATCAAGAGAGTGGGAGAACAAGCTAAATGGGGAATCCTTTTAGTGCTGTTAGTGGTAAATTAGGTCTATCAGGATCACAATAAGAATATACAGAGCAGTAAGTATAAGGTTAATCACCTTTGTAGACTTGAAAGGTTGCAATTGAGCTGGAAGCAAAATAAGGAAAGCTTTTGAATCTCAAACATTTTTTGTATTTCCAGGCAGCCATCACATATTTAAAGTACAGAATGCCTTTTCCTTCTTCTGAAAAAAAGATGAGTCAAAAGGAAGACTAATATAATTGCTTATATTATCAGGGCATTTGATAATTATTTTGTTGAATGAAGGAACAACATTGAAGGGGAAGCCCCATATGCAATCTTTCTTCAGTTTAATTTAGATTACATTATTGAAAGTAAATTCTTCCTAATATTTGGAAATGTTTTCAGCATCCTATTCCTCATACTGAAGATTTACCAGCAGAGTGATTAAAAACTCACCTTTTATGTGCTGTCTGATTGTAACATTTTTGGAAAATAAAATCATAAGTAATCTCCTGTCCATAAAAAAAAAAAAAGGACCAATTTTCCCATGTTAACCTTCCCATTAAAAGCACAATTTACATATGACAAAGGCCCACAGACCCAAGAACAGATTTAGAAATATTCGTTGTATGATAATTAATTTTTTCTGGCATAGAAGCTCAGTCAGTTGTCTTGTCTTTATTTTATTTGAGCTTATTATGTATCCCTTACAGTGCTAGCATAACTAAACAATCCTACAGAATGAGTTTTAGTAACTGCTAATGTAAATAAACAGGAACCAATCCTTAGCTTTGAAATTTTATCATATTTTTTTTGCCTGCTCCTGAGACCTTTAGTTACACTGCACAGCTGGGTCAGACCTGGCAGTCATCTTTTTGTTGAGCAGGGAATACCTCAATCTGTTATGCCAAAGCCAGATGGCTATTTTTTGAACTGCTTTCCAGCTTGAGAAGGGAAAAGTCAGGACTCTATGCCAATGATTCAGCACTTCAAATCCATGGGTTATGGTCAGAGTTGTGCAAATGTGCTCACATGGGTCTGGGGAACAGCATATATTTCCTATAGCTTATTTTTTGCTTATAATTTAGGATACTTGGAGAACATAATGTCTAGGGGATCGTTAGGGTAAATAAATTATAATAATCTAACAAGCAACAGATGACTGCCTGAAAATATATGAAGGCATATTTGTATACCATGTGGGAAATAATTTGTTTGCAATCACACCATCATAAATATAATACGTGTCAATGTAATGTTATATAAAACGATACTTTAAAATTTTATCTAGCTTTCAGTGGTTGCCACCACATCAATTGCTAAAAATTATGTGCATGCTTCAAGGTATTTTTGAAAAAACATCTGTGCATGTGTGATATCACCAGTGACTTTGCTGCTATTTTCAGTCCCCCTTGCATAAAGTCTATATTTTCTCCACCCCTCCAGAACCAAGAGTGAATTTTGCTGAAGCAGTTAATTGTCAGAAGTGAACACAAAACATATATGGCAAGCTGCAGAAAAGGCTCAAATCTGTGGAGTTTTCTGCATATTTATTTTAAGCAGAGCCCAAAATCGAATTAAAAAAAGCTGTTTAGTATGTCCAGTCCTTCATTTAACCTAAGTATATTAGCACAATTATTACTGTCATTAAAATAAAAAAAGATACAATGAAATATTGTTGGTAGTCACTCTGAACACTGGAGGTCAGAGAGGAAAAAGCTTTTAGGAGTACTATTAAGAGGCAAAAAAAAGAATGTATAAACACTGGCAGGAAATAACATTGAGCCACCACACCATGCTGACATCTTTGCAATCCAATTTCAGTTTAGATCACCTCCTATTCCACATACTTTTTTTATTGTTTACTTTTCTCAAATGTGATAATTTATCAGATGTGATTTCAAGTGCAACTTTTCAGACATTGTGAAGAAAATATTGTAGTGAACTACATTATGTGCAACACCACATCCTACACACTGTGACAAAATCATAGTTGCAGCTATTGTGTGTACCTGACATGAAGAAGCATCATCAGCCTTCATACTTTTGGCATAACCCAGGAGACCGGAGTAATGTGAGTTTTCAATTAAAAACAGCACTTTGTAATGTGAACTCAGATGAGAAGGTTTAAAAATTTAGATACCAGAAGTGATGGAAAAAAACATTGCCCCTGTCATTCCAAATAACTGACATAAAATTTAAAGGTATTGTAATAAAGATTTTCTTTTTCTTCTTTGATGATGAACTCATTATTTTTTGATCTGTTATACCACATCACAAGCTATACCATGCCAGACTCAGTCCTGTACTCTTTTCTAGTGGAGAAACCTTGTTAGTCACCTCAAGACATGTTCTTTGGGTGGGAAGACATCTTTTGGATAGCTCAAAAATGATCAAAGAGCAGACAGTGAAGTTGTCCAGGTTAATCAATAAAACCTTTTCCACAGCAGCAAGAAAGATGTTGTAAAGATGCTACGTCTTCAATCATTCCTCATTTGCTCTCTTTTAGTGTTATAACATTGATCACAATCCAAACAAAAGAGAATTTTTAATGAGGCTGGAGCTGTATCCCCACTAATTTATTCTCGTAAGAGAGAACTGAATCTGCAGAGATTAAATTGCACTCTCTCAAGTAAAAACCTGAACCAAAACAGTTTTTCTTTTAAGAATGACAGACTTTTGTGCTCTCAGAGAAATACGGTAGTCCTTCTCACAAATGAACTCAAGCTTGTTGTGGTTTTCCTCCACATTGCAATACAAGACTGTTTGGTACAGAGAGGAGAAAAGCTTAAGACACTGGCTTTGGGTCAAAGTCTCATGTCCAGAGAAGGAAATAGTTTTGATCATCATATTTCTGGTATCATGGAGAGGTATTATGATTTCTTAATCAGGATAGCTTTATCCTTCACAAGACACTCAGTTAATATACAGTCCTCCGAGAGCAGCACTTTTACAACCATGGCAATGTATATTAATGCAATGTAATGTAAAGAGAAATTGTTCTGAGCATGGCAATAGATTATCTTTAAGTTTTTATTCACCTATATAAGAAGTGAAGTGTGCTACAGAGCCCATTCAGTTACTAAAATCAGGACAGAAATTCATCTGAGCAGTCTTACAAAACTGAAGCATGTGGTAAGTCTATAACAAGATATTTAAGAAAAAAAAGTTGAAACACAAAGTTTATAAAATTCAGTCTGCTCAGATTTCATATGTTTCTTGTCTCTGTGATTTTATATACATAAGATCCATGGATCCTTTGAAACTAACCATCTTCTATATTGTTGCATGTGCATGTGAAACTTTCTTAAAATCCTCACATAGATCCATTAAGATTTGTATCTATTTCCATTCAAGTACCAATTTAGAAAGTGAAAGAAATAGAACAATCTGAAATATGAAGATCAGTAAAAGTATGAAAGGAAATAAATGGAAAATTTTTCAGGATTTGAATTTTATAGAAATTAGGAGGATCCTCAGTCTTTCTACTATTGCAGATTACAAAAGTCTACCTCTGATTAGCTATTGTTTTATAACAGGAGGCACAGAATTTTTTTCAGTTAATTCATTCATCTACTGTGATAAACTTGTTATAAATACTGAAAATATCCAACTTAATTTAGCCAAATATTGACATTTTGATAAGACCAGTCTAATTTATAGGATATTTGAAGCTTAAAGCAATTAGATATGACTTTGGTATCACTCATTTTGTACTTCTGTAAAACATGGTAGATCTTATTGGCCACAGAATCATGGTCCAATCCCAACAATGATTATTCTAGTCCATCAAAACTTATTTAAGATTTTCCTTTCTTGCATTGATGTGTATATTTATTTCCACTGAATGACTTTGCACTTGCCAGTACAGGGCCAAGTTTGTCCTGCACATTATTTTTATTATCAAGTTATTTTTCTCAAAGCTCACAACAAAACAAAAGCAATTTCCTTTACCAAGATGAAAATATTTGCATGGACCTTACCATCTTCTATATACTTATAATATCTACTAGAACATTTTAAGAAGGTTTCTATCATCTTGTTTTTCTGATGTGCTGAAGAAAGAAGGCAGCTAAATTTGTAAAGATCCAGCCTAAAATATTAAACTCAGCCAAAGAAGTCTACTGTGCATAGCACCAGAGTGACACCTTGGTGGCCTGAATTATACTCAGAGCTTTATCCGTGATATACGTGGTAAATGAAGACACCGCCTAATTTTGCTACTTTTTTTAGCTGCCAACTCTTCCACAATGCCACTATGAATCAGATTTGCAGATATAAAGATTACGTGATTCAAAGTCCAGCTTTGTTATTTTAGAGATTCTTATGATAGTTGCAAAAAGAGTTTGAAAGATTTCTAAAATAATCCAAAGCTGATAATAAAAGATCTCCAAATATATTTAAAATATTTCATCATTTGTCAATGATCATTTTATTTTGATACTATATCTTAAGTATTTAAATTTACAAATATTGACATTTAAAGCTCTTCAAACTATACCACCATCTTGTTCTATTTGAACATTGTTTTCAATTGCAGTGTTCTAACTTTAGTTAAGGTGGCTAGATATTTTGTTCCGTAATCAAAAATAGTGCTGCCTGAAATCAGGGTTACTCTTTCTTACAAAAACACTGTGTAAACAATCTTTTCAATCTAGCGTGACCTAAAAATATGTCTATCTGTAGCTCAATGAAAGCTAGATGAATTAAAAAAGATAAAAAGCTTACGGTTTTTCATTCAT
Organism: Phaenicophaeus curvirostris; assembly: GCF_032191515.1. NCBI lineage: Eukaryota > Metazoa > Chordata > Aves > Cuculiformes > Cuculidae > Phaenicophaeus > Phaenicophaeus curvirostris. The sequence continues at coordinate 106,723,891 of NC_091392.1, forward strand.
CTACTTCAAACAGATAATTTTTCAGTGTCCTTGCAATGTTTACATAAGCATTGAAATGTCTGTAAGCAATCACTCTGTTCACATTCACTAATTTTTTTTTAACTAATGCTCTCGAAAATTAGTCCTTAATATTAAAAATGAAAAATAACCACAATTATGCCATGGATGTGACTGGATTTTATTTGAAGCTATTTAGCAATAATTAAGGCACTAAGACAGCTGTTAATATTGGAAAAGGATAGCTGCATTTATTATTAATCCAATAAAACTTGACTGATAGAAATGAGGTCTTGATCTTAAATGTGTTTGGGAGGAAGAACCTAGAGTCTAGAGTAGAATCTAACATTATAGTAACTAACTTACTTTAAGTGTGACTCAGGTATGAATTTTGTTCTCTGATTCTTAATAGTTCAGGTGTTTCCACTGTTACACCACAGCAAAATCAATATAATAGGAAAAAAAAACCCGAAACCCCCGAACCAAGCTTCCTGTTTACAAGAGTGTTATTGCACTCACAGAAAATTATTTTGATTGGTTCTGTAATGAATATTACTTGAAAACTACAAGTTGAAGAAACCATGGAGTACTTAAGGCTTCCATGCTTAGCAGCACACAGTATGTCAGGTAAATGCCTCAGATTTTCCAGCTTCCACTTGTCTCACTTTCCAGCCTGGTCTTGCTGGAAAACTGCAAACCAAGAGCCTAAGTTATCCAACTTATACAGCTGGCTGCCTGGCGTTTCAGAGTTGATAATATAGGTAAAAACTTAATACTTTAAAACTAGTAAAGTCAAGGACAAATCATCTTATATAAACTTAAACTCACCTTTTCACAGCAAAAAAAACCAAACCAAAATTGAGAAACCTCTATGGACTGACAAAAGCCCAGATGTAAATTGATACAGATTGCTATCTAAACCTCTTTGTATTATAACATTAAGAAATTAACATTGATTTAAGAAAACCTGACAAAGTTTGTATGAAGTCCACCTTCTAACCAAGAGTGAAGAAACTTTTAACCCTTTTTGAATTAACACTGTTGATTGTTAAATATGCCTGATACATTTAGTCTGAATTTTTCCTTTTATTTTTATTAAGGTTCCATCTGTATCACTATTATAACATAAATTAGATGTAGTGATGTGAGTTTCCTTCTGCCATCTCATCTCTTCCAAAAAGTTATTATTCTTTCTCTCCCATTCTCTTGCCTCAGATTGACATTCCCCAGTCTACTTCCCAGGAACTGTTGGCTCTTGTGCAAAATGTGTGGTGAGTCAGGTCAGGGAACTGACTAACAGTTAGCCCCAGACTAACAGCAACTGCTTCCATTTTCCTTGGCTCATCTCCCTAAACAGACCTATTGCTAATGACACAAGCATCAGAACTAGAGCACAGGACAGGCTGCATCAATGAGTGAGGTTAATTCCATGGGGTTCAATAAGGCTAAGTGTCAGGTCCTGCACTTGGTCCATAATAATCCCGTACAATGCTACAGGGTTAGAAAATAGTGTCTGGAAAGCTGTCTGATGGAAAAAAACCTGGAGTGTTGGTCAACAGCTGACTGACTATGAGCCAGCAGTGTGCCCAGATGACCAAGAAGACCAGTAGCATCCTGGCTTGTATCAGAAATAGTATGACCAGCAGGATCAGGAAAGTGATTGTTCCCCAGTACTTGGCAGAGGTGAAGTCACACATCAAGTATTATGTTTAGTTTTGTGTCCCTCCCTACAAGAAAGATATTGAGATGCTGAAAGGCATCCAAAGAAGGGCAACAAAGCTGGTGAAGGGTCTGGAGAACAAGTCTTATGAGGCGCGGCTGAAGCAACTGGGTTTCGTATTTTGAAGAAGAAGAAGAGGACAGACCTTATTGCTCCCTACAACAACCTGAAAAGAGATTGTAGGAAGGTGGGTGTTGGTCTTGTCACCCAAGTAACAAGCAATAGAACGAGAAGAAATGGTCTCAAGTTCTGCCACGAGAGGTTTAGAGTGGATATTAGGAAATGTTACTTCACCGAAGGGGTTACCAAGTATTGGAACAGGTTGAACTTCCATGCCTGGAGGTATTTAAAAGGGATGTAGATGTGGTGCTTAAGGATGTGATTTAGTTGTAAACTTGGCAGTATTAGGTTAAGGGTTGGACTTGATGATCTTAAAGATCTTTCCCAACCTAAACAATTCTGTCATTCTGTGAAAGTACATGTGCTTCTGAGACCTGCATTTTCCATGTTCATACAGAGTTACATATTGCATGGATATTCATGCAAACAAATTAAAATGGTCTTGAACAAGCTGAAAGTTATCTTCTGGTTATAATTTCAGCAATCATTCTGAAGAGGTGTTTTGTTATGATTATAGTCAAAGTATAGGAACTGCCAAGACATACAGTTGGTCAAAACAACACTGAAATAGACAAAGACCAATAGTGGTGAAGGTTATTGTTGCATTGATTATTATATTTTGAGCAGATGTTTAACACGCAAAGAGCTTTGTCATCTCAAAATCCTGATGAAATACAGGATATAAACATTGAGTCTTGCTTGTATTGATGCATCTGGTAATAGAGAGAGATTTTATATATTTACGGATAAAACGTCTCACTTTATTCTATCAGTCTTGAACTGCTGGCAGATAGATAGAATTAAGTGACTTTATTCTGGAGATGCAGGAGTCTTTTCCCATCTCTTTTTATTCTAAGCAAGAGATTTGTAACCTGTTTTTAAACAGCTTCATCCTTTTTATTCCTTTTGAAGAGAATCAAATATACTGCTTTCCACTGACATTGAAAAGCAGACAAGGAGAAGGACAGTCTATTCTACCTTCATAAAAAAAGGAACACTTCAGTTAGAATACTATTTAAAAACTTTGTAAAGTCCCTTTACAGTGCTAGGGTAGACCGAGATCAAAATAAAGTCACAAGGGGAGCAAAGATTGAACATAGCAGTAGTTTAATATCTGTTATGTCCTCTGCTGGGTGAATGTATGCTGCCCTGGCAAGAGAATAGAATTTTATGATCTAGTAATGGGTCTTTTCCATCTCTAATTACTACCTCACAGGGGCACAGTGAAGATTATTTATTTAATGTTTGCGCAGGTCTCTGACCATGTAAAGTACTGTTAAAGTGCTAAGCATTACTGTTATCATCCAATTTTATAATCTATCCAAATCTGAGTAGCACTAAAGTAAGTTCCAGGTCCAATTATGTTAATGAAACTGCAAGGGGACTGTACATCCAGAAGTTCCTACAATATCCAGTGCTATTGCATTACCTTTGAGAATTCTAATTACAGTGACTTTCCCCAGTATCCATTAAAGGTGTATTTACTTGGGCCTAACTGTGAGCTTCAAGTATGAGCCTGTGTGGAGGCAGTGCTGATCTGTAAAACCCTGAAAGACAGATGGTGAATATTGGGTCACTGGGCATATATTTATATTAGGGTCCACAATATCAAGACATATATTCAAAAAGAACACGAATTCCAGCTTAATTTGTCTGCCCCAAGACTCAGGGGAGCCTTGGGATAGAGTTCAGGTGGTGGGTATGGCTTGCCTCTATTTTGAAATTTGAACAGTATTTAGGGGTTATGAAGCTTTCCCACCGGCCTTTCACTATTAGCTATAGAAGTTCAGCAGGAAAAAATGGAGGAAGAAGTTAAATCTCTTCTCTGCAGTACAGGGCTCCAATATCTCCTTGAATGGCAAAAACCTGCAAGCAGAGAGGAGTACTGTTTGTAACCATTTCTGGGTCCCAACTTTACTCTAGTATCACCTGTAGCACTGAGAACTCTTGCATAATGGACAGCTTCTGTGCCAATTAGTAGGAAGAACTAGGATGTTCCTGCAGATGCTGTTTGTGAAACTAGACACAATCCCCTCCCTCCCCACCACTCTGAGTGTGAGTTTAACAGCAGCAATGCTTGAGATGAGAGCTTGGGCTCATGTGAGCTATTGGACTAAAGAAATGCACGGCCACTTCCCAAAACAGCAAACCTCATTAAACTAAGATTTATGACAGAAATACATCATACTTATATGATATATCATATGTATATGAGATGTATAAGTCCAAAGCGGAAAACAAATTAAAACCAAAATTAAAAAAAAACCAAACAAAACAACAACCCACCCCACAATATCAGTAGAAGTTTTCTCTTCAACATGGGAGCAAAATCTGTAGGAGAAAGGAGCTACCCCCTCTCTAATATGTTCACAGAGCATGGAAACTTCAGCTCTTTCAACCTGCCATTTTACTAGCTTAGCTGGTATTAATAAAACAATCAACTGCGTGATTAAAGATCAGGAAAGGATATCTCTCCACATTAGTTTGGAAAAGACCATTGGGGTTTTATTGTTTATTCCCCCTCCACTGAAATGGTAAAATGAACTGACAATTCCACTGGTGGAATTCCAACATCAGCATCACTGGTGGCCTACTTCCTAGGATTACACTCTCTATCCAATAGCTTCTGTGCTCAACAAGCATATGGCATATTGGACACCGGTCTTGATTTCTCCTGATGTTTTCCTTTGGTGTGTGTAGTTATAGATTATATCTTTGACTAAGGAGTTTACATGTGTTAAGGAAGTCCTGGGAAGATAAATGCAATATGTATTCTAGGAATGCTTCAGAGGTAAGAGTCTGCAACATAATTGTGGACAATGTAGCAATTTAGGCCACAGTTTTCAGTCCTGTGTATGCAGTATCACTGTTAATAAACACGCAAATTAGATACTGAGCTGTGTATTCCCTCTATCTGCTACTTTCTGCATATCTTAAACAATCTCTTTCCATTTGCAGGCACTGCTTTTTGCAACTCTTTAAAACCTCCCCCATAATACTTTTAAAAAGAAAAGAAGACGGGGCAAATGGTCTATTAAAACCACTACCTTATTGCTCAACTTGCATGTTGCATAGTCTTCTTTACACACAAACTGTGTCCTGGTCTGTGGAGATTTTAAGCACAGACTCAAAATCTATAACAAACCCAAACACAACAATACCACCTACAGCCTTTTGCACTCTTCTTCCCAGACACCAGAGAAGGAAGATGTGACTGGAGATACGATAAGTTAAAACAGCCTCAAAGCAAAGCAACAGTCAGTGATTATGATACACATCCCTCAGTTAACCATCCAAAAATGTATGTAACATTTTTGGGCTTTTGGTATATATGTACCATAAAAGCAGATATTGTTTCTTTTATTCTTATGAGTATTTTTATCTGACTCAGAGACTTTAAAGCTTTGTCCATATCTACAGAATCTGAGATTACTTAGTTCTGCATTTATCTGCATTTTTAATACATTAAATCTCAACTTATAAAGTCATACAAGTCAAAATTTCTTCCCATATACATTATCCTGCTATGAGAGGAAATGACCTCACGTTGTTCCAGGGGACGTTCAGGCTAGATATTAGGAAATATTATTTCACTGAAAAGGTTGTCAAGCATTGGAGCAGGCTGCCCAGGGAAGTGGTTGAGTAGCTGTCCCTGGAGGTACTTAATAGATGTATAGATACGACACTTAGAAGTATGGTTTAGAGGTGGACTTGGCAGTGCTAGGCTTACGGTTGGACTCAATGACCTTGAAGGCCTTTTTCAGCCTAAACGTTTCTGTGATGTACAAAAAGAATGATAAAGAGATTATTTTTTAATCATAAAAACATGGTTATCCAAAATAAAACTGATCAAAAGTACAAAATGTGTTCGTCCTTGCTATGATTTTGTTTATATTTATTTTACAACAAACCTAGCTTCATTTTTACCGCCTAAACACCTTTTCAAAATTCCTTTATTCTTAACTTAACAACAACTTTGTCTTCGTAATTTAATGCATGGAACACATGAGTTTGAAATTACTGGACTGTATCACTCTTTGCAGACATCTCCGAAAAGAGTAAGCAGGCATAGCTTCACCCCAAGCACTTCTCCTTCCAATCTCTCCCATATCTAACCCATCAGTGCCAGTTTCATCTTTTCTATTACCAGAGATACTTGCCCTCACTTGCTCTGTGTTGATATACTGGAGGTCCTTTCCAGCACACCATCTCTCAAGCACTGGAGTTCCACTTCCAGGCTCACTCCTGACTAGCCTGGCTTCATCCACCTCCCCCTTCACATCTAGTTTAAACCTCTATTAATGATTCCTGCTAGATTTTTGGTCAGGATTTTTGTACCCCTAGGAGACAAGCGTCCCCCATCCCTGGTAAAGAAGCCTGGAAGTTCATGGGACAGCCCATGATCAAAAACCCCTAAGTTTTACTCCTCACACCAAGTTTGGAGCCAGGTATTAATTGACTGATTTTTCTTGATCTCTCTCTCTTTGTTCCACATTGTTGTAATGGAGGTAAACACTACTTGTGCCCCAGGGCCCTTTACAATTTTACCCAGAACCCTGAAGTCCCTCTTACTTGATCTCAGCTTCCTCCTCTGTATGTCATTGTTGCCTCTTTGGAACACTGCAGCAGTTAATAATCTGTGGGTTTCACCAGGGAAGGAAGTTTTATAGTGATGCCCTTCACTGAGGCCCTGGGCGGGCAGCAGACCTCCCCGTGCAGTGGGTCCAGTCTGCAGATAGGTCTCTCTGTTCCCTTCAGAGGGGAATCCCCAAGACAATCAATCTTCTCTTCTTTTTCTCAGAGGTTGTTTAGATGTTCATTTGAGGATGGCGCAGCCTAGGGAATGTTTCTAGGCTGTGGGAACCAACCTCTTCATCTGTGGGGATAGATTCCACTCGCAGTGCTTCATATTTATTCTGCAAGGGATCCTGGGGGGTTTGTTGTGTGAATAATTTTTTTGCTTCTATGGAAGAATTGCTTTTAACTTTTCTTATATCTCAAAAATCAAGCACCTGTCTCTCGATTTTCAGGCTACTGTTAACTGAAGCTTTGAAACTTAATTTCATTTCCAGCCATACTAGAGAAAAACAAATTTAGAAGCATTTCTCGAACTTCATATTAAGTAATAAATAGAATAAAATAGTACTACCCACATACTTTCAGAGAAAGCAAAGCTTCTTGGATTTTGTAGGGTTTTTTTATCCTTTAAAACATTTCAACTATTACTTACATTTTTTCCCCTGAAACTTCAGTGATCTTTTGCCAAAAAGCAAATAAAGTCTCCTCCTCAAATGTACAACAGCACAAGTAAAGAGAAAGGGCATCAATCTCTGACATTTCTCTTTTGATGTAGTTCTGCGTTGTCTATTTCTTTAAGGGAAATATGGGAGGGCTGAGGGGGGTGGAATAATGAAAAAAAAAAAAAGAGGAAAAGTGCTGTCCAAAGTGAAGTTTTTCTGCTTTATAAGCAGTTCAGATTCAGAACAGGAAATTATTATAGTCACTAACACAATTCCAGTGGATGTTTATACAGCCAAGGGACCATAATCATACTGTGTGCTGCAGAAACATGCACTCATTCAGGAAGTACTTATGAGGTGACTGGGTAACATTAACAGTCCAAAAATACAACAAAACCTGTGAATGAAAGCTAGAAATTGTTTAGAATATAATGAATATGGAGAAGTTCACCATATTCAGAATTCCAAAATTTGCAACAAGGGGAGGGAAAGAGCAGCAATATGGTGAAAGTAGGCAACTTGTAACCTGACATTCACAGAACTTACTATTTCTATGACAGCTTCAGCCTAACACAAAAGCACATTCAGGAATCCACAAAAAAAAATTAATCATTTCTCCTTTATGTAAAAACATACAAGGTTACATAAACATACAAAATTTAACAACATGGCAGAAAATAAAACTAATAAAAAAATATTAAGCCTAAGGAATTATACTGAGGTTAATAAATCCTGCCTATTAATAGAAAAACACCCACCAAAAGAAAACAAAAATATAATAAGTAATAAGTGCTGCTAGATCAAGAGAAGTGATGGTTGCTAGTTTTGCTAGAAAACACTCCTAAGCCTTCTTTGTTCAAGTGGGTTGAAGCAAAAAATACATTAATGCATCAAGGTTCATCAAACTCACAGAAATATTAACACATCATCATATTTAGATGAAAGAGTTCCGGTTAAATACGAATGACGGTTTAAATTAAATATATATATGTTTAAAAAAAGGTTTTAAAAGGAATTAGAAAATACTACAGAATTATCACTACCTTCTGAAAATTTTCCCTATAGTAAACCCAAAATTTGTTTAGGGTATTTCTATGGTAAAAGCTATATGCATTCTTTGCTAGTTCCATAGTCCGAATTTAAGGTGCAGATGGTGAAATTGACTAGAATAGTGGCTTACTACTCATGCTCTCTCTAGAGTTTTAAGTTCAAATTGCACCTATAAAAAGTGTAATTACTCTTTTCTGTTTTATTGCTGTTAGGGGAAAGCAAGCCATTTCAGTTAACTACCAACTAGACACTACTCCAGATTAAATATCCTAGATTCAGTATCTTATACTAGCTTTAAAATACCAGACTGAGAGGTCAAATAAAGTAGAAAATGTCACCTTTCCAAACATTATGGACTATTAATTATGTCTTTGCAGTGAATGTTCTCGGTGTGATTAGTCTACAGACATGTAGATCATTCTTTATAAAAGACTATGGGCTGGAACAAGGTTAATTCAATTTAAATTGTGTTAATAACAAGAGTGATTACATTCAGACAGTTGAACAATTATCTGATAAGAAAAATATGTTTAATGAAGCAGATAAAATTGACTAATTTCAAAACAAGCATGGGTATGCAACAAGTTATGTGTTTTTCTTTCCTAATGTACACGTTGTTTTCCTGTGCCACCCTTTAACTACCTCTTTCTTTATGTAGAAGCAATTCCACACTAGATAATATTCTGTAAAATTTATAAGTTACAAATTCCTGTGCAGAAGGTGTCACAGAGTGAGCTGCAATGATTTAACTGAAGAGGATATATATTTCAGTAGAAAGGGAAAAGCTGGAAAGTGAAAAGCCTCTTAAACTGGTCCTGCTAGTATTCTCAGCTGGACAGGGAGAAAAAAATGCAATGATAAACTGGATTAAGATAAAGACAGGAGATCACTTGCCAGTTTACTGTCATGGGCAAAATAGACTGAACTTGGGGAATTTAGCTTAATTTATTGTCAATTAATTTTAATAAAGTAGAACAGTAAGAAATAAGAACAAAACTGAAAACACCTTCATCCACCCTTCCCTGGCTCAATTTCACTCCTAACTACTCTATCTCCTATGAAATTATGAAATATTATGTTCCATCAGACACACACTATGCATCTTTAAGTACTTCATTCATAAATACGTATGAAGAGATACATAATTTTTATTTATGATGTCAGATTGACCCTGGTCAATGAAGTATTCCCAAATTATGTCATGAAGTATTCCCAAATTTTATAATTCTACATTCAGGATTACAAATAAATACTAAAAAGACTGCTCAGTTTTGTGACAATGTATCTACTGTCCTAATAGTATGCATTTGATCCTGCATGGACACAAGGTTACATTTCTATTGTATTGATCAAACCCTGACAGAGTTTTTATGTTTTCAAAAGTATAATAGAAAATGACCATTTGGTATGATTTAAGATTCAAGATATTATGGTGATGGTTGTGTCTCTGCTAACAGTCCTTTGCATGAACACAGGTGAGAAGCATGACAACAAAGACTGGCAAAATTCACTAAAGTATCGCTTTCAAAGACAATGTGAGTCTGATATAAAGCTTATCATTCTCCTATCCTTTTCATTCCTTTTTCACCAAATTTTAAACCTTTGTCCTGGGATTTTCCAACTTGTGTCCCTTCCCTTTGAAAGCTCCCCCTACACTCTAGCTTTTTGTTTATAAGTGATTTCTTATCAAGTTCTTATCTGATAATCACTGTTGCGTTTGCATACAAATGGCTTCCCTGACCAAAGTCAGTCAGAGGCCATAGTAACCTCTTAAAGATTTTTTCGAGGTTCACTAATTACTATCTTTCAAGAAATGAGGCAGCTGATACACAGCTAGTTAATAGTAATAATAGTATTAATAATAATAATAAATGCTATTTATATAGTCAGTAGAAATGCAAATTTGAAATACCTTACACATCAACTTCTTCTAAATATTTGTCTTAGAGTGAACCACAGTGAAGAGTGACTATAGAGGCAGTCCATATACACAGCTCAAGGTGGATATTTGGTCTGGTGAATTCCATCTTAGGTTTAATCTCATGTACTCATTTACTCCAGGCCTGATTTATTTCAGATTTTACTTAAATACTCTCTCTGTTCTTCTGTCTTCAGTTATTTCATTTCTACACACAGCACAACATTTATAGAAATTTTTCTAGTAAATCTAAGCACATGAAAAGAACATAATTTGCATGTCAGAATGCAAGGAATGCTATTTTCTTCAAGGTGGAAAATCAAAAGGAAATGCATAGTCATGCTTCACAAAAATATTGCACTTACTTGGCCCCTTTCATTCCATATCACATATCTCATCGATCAGGACTCTGGTTGACTAGTTTTCCTATTTATTGTGACCCTGACTTCTGGTGAAGCCCAGGCAGAAGCAGTCATCAGTCATTATTTGTACATGGGACTTGTACTGATGCCCAAGTTGGTCCAGATGTTCTCCCCGTTATCGCGGATGTAGCTGTTTTTCCTCCAACACAATAGTTACATGTTAGATGTTTACTCCTCTATGGTTTAGAAGCCTCACACATACATACTTCTCCCTTTTTAACCGTAAGCTTCAAAGAAATATTGCCTCACTATCACGGAAATATAGAAAGAAAATACTTGTAAGGATTGTGAATGTTGGTAACGGATCCGTGATTTTCTAACTCCTGATTAAATAGTATGTTCCTAAACCTTCATGTTAATCTAATATTTTGTACAGTAGGGGAATGCTGATGTGTATGGTAAAATTTATAAGTACTCTTCGTTGAGGACTTTTCTAATCTGGGTGGAAGAAAATTCAAAGGCATATCACAGGGGATTCCTTTCCTTGCCTGTTTCAAACTGCTAAGCAGTAATTTCCCTATCTGTCAGCTAATTTCTCAGTAGTGTAATATCTAATTGTCATTATGACTTGTTACATGAGAGAAGAGACCAACAAGTTCCCGCACTGCCTCCCCTTTGCTTCATATATATGAAGATAATCTACTTTCTGCTTGTAGCTGGAAATTTTTATCTTTTTTTTCCCTATCCTTCTGTCTAAAGCCCCAGGACACGTGTGTAGTGTCCTGGTCATATCTTGTTTTGATCACTTCCCTTGTGGCAATGGACAACTGCGTGCCCGTATAGCAAGTAGTTTCTTCCCATACACGCAGGGAGGCTGGAACAGGGAAATTAATCTCACTTCTAGGAAACTAGGTCTGTACTTTTGCTGCTACAGCTCAAAGGGGGAGATCCCTGCAGAAGGTACATTTGGTATTTCTTATAGTAATTGTGGTCCTGATAGTGCAAGTGATGAACTCCCTCTCCTGGTTGCCCTATCTCTACGACATGGCAACAGACAAGCCCTCCCCTTGAGGAGGTAATTTCTATGGTCGCACTGTGTACAGAACTCCTTGTCAGCCACCTAAAAAGAATTTCACTATTTCCCCCTCCTGAAATGCTTCTACTCCAGCTGAACAAGCCAAATTTCTTTCTGTTGTTTGATTCCTATCATCTGAACTGACAATTGACTTGTTTCTCTGCTGTAGCTCCAGTGCTGAATGACATTCTGTTTGAATTCCTTTGATGTATCTGGGCACTCATTATCACTCACTAAACACTTCTAGAAGTTTCTGTGTTGCAAATAAGCATTTAGGGCATCTGTGACAGCTGACAGTGCGTTTTCAGTTTTTTGTTTTGGTGTTCACAGTATGAAATGAATTGTCTTGACCTTGTTAAAATTTATTTTTCTGCTTCATGTCTCTAAGCAGTTACTTAGTTTTCCTTGTTTCCTGTTATTTTTTAGGAAGGCTTCATCCTCTGTGCCATAATGAAAACATTTTACCCCGTAAAGACAGATTTACTTGTTATTCACAACACTAAGAAGTGGTATTTATGTCATTTTCAAGAAGCTTGTTAATAAATCTAAAATGACAGTGCTCCTGTAAGTACTGACTCCAACAGATAGACTACTGCTTTTTGAAGTTAGTTGGATCTCTCACATTTCCCTTATTTGTCAGATGATACCCTAGATCTCAGATGTTAATTTAGTACTTGTGTCACAAATGATGCTCTAGAAGTATACTCTTTGTAGTTAGTATTTGAGGTTTAAATTACTCACCAATATTTTATATTTTGTAAATGTTCACATTTCAATAAAATTATCCTGAATCACAAAAATCTTGCACAAAAGGTCCTGCTAAAATCCAGTAAAACAGGATGCAAATTACACAAGTAAGATGCATCACACTATGGCTATCTTTATAATATTTACAAAACACATATGCTACACATGCTTATTAAAAACCAACTGAAAAAGAAACATAGTTGTCACCACAACAAAGCAAAACGTTTCCATAAAATCCATTGCAGAAACATCCTCATGTACATTGCAATCCTTGCATGTATATTACAATCCTTTTACGTACATTACAATCCTTGTACATTGCTGCTGCAGCATCAGTGACAAATATTCAGAAAGCAGATGGCTGGCCTTCTGAATGACATTATTCATGTTTCCATATCAAAATTCTAAAGACTGTAATGCTGCAGCTGGTCTAAATTCTCCCTTTTTAAGGACAAAGTACTGTCAAATTCCAAATGTACAGCTCCAGATGCAGGGCTAAGTGAGATTTTAATGGAACAAAAAGGGTTTGAACATGTACTATTTTTTTTTTAATGCAATTGTCAGGCCTGAAAATAGTCATTTATGTGAATTAAAGAGTAAATTTTCTGTTTCTTTTTCTCCCATTTACTTCTGTATTTGTGGAACAGCCTCTGACTGGCCTAAAAACTGGATCTACTTTTCCTTGGAGTAGGTCCCTTGAGTTATTTAGTTGTGGTTCTGTGATCTGAACATATAAAAAAGACGTTTAAATGTTACCTTGTATTAATCACATTAATTATATAGGATTTCAGACCAGGATATAATCTACCAGTGAGTCTGACTCACTGTAAGGGTCACAGCAAGTCACCTTGATTCCTCAGGGAAGAGTTAAGAATATGTATTTGCTGTACTGCATCAAATTCAGAGTTCATTGAACCTTCTATCCTGTGTATGATGCTAGGAGTAGCTCAAGCACTTCAAAAGTCTGTATATGACCCCCATGGGAAATATGGATTAATCTTCCATCTTAAATCTTGAAATGAAACAGTATCCTGAATGCCCATAAAAATGTCCAGTTCTTTTTGAACCTTGTTAAAGTCTTGGCTTCAGAAATTAAGCTTATGGTATGAGGACTGCTGTGTTCTGCCTCTTCAGGTGATAGGTCTTGTACAGTCCAAACCAGAGGTCAAACTACAGCTGTAGCTCTCTTTCTGGTAGGTAAAAAAGGATGAATGGGACCCAGTGGGCATGATCTGCTATCTGTACAAAGTGCAGGTATATGATGCCCAGCAGAGCTATCTCTCTACAGCACAAAGTTCATGATTCTCTTAGCTATAGGTCTTTTTCAAGCACTTTGCTTTAAGAAAAGCACTGACTATTTATTGTTTTGTTTTTTTTTTTTATTAAATATCATTTCACTCTGCAAAGTATGCTTTCACTTGAAAGCAGATTATTCAGCTTTTTTCCTATCTAAGCTGCTGCCATCACTGTAGCTCTAAACCACATGAAGGAATGTGGAAGATTTCGTCACGTGCAATATGCATTCGGTATCCCTTGGAATGCTTTTTCTCTCATTATTTGCCTGTGTGGATTCAGTGGCTCAGTTCTCACTTGGGTACACCTTGTGGCGGTGCCAAAATAGTGGGTCAAAAGTTGAATTTAATCTTCTTACCTAAGTTTTCAGTTGAGGGCTGAAAGTTTTAATGGACTTACCTGAATGGCCTATATGTACTGAATAATGGAATAATTTGCCTGTGTAGCTAAATGAAAGATAAACTGAGGAAGATTGCAGGGCAAACAGATCAAATTAAATGTTCATTAGCTACTCTTGTATTTACTATAAAATTATCTCATTTCTATAGGTTGTGAACTTTCATGCGAACCTCTATAGGTAAGACACAGTTGTGTATCTACACACAGAAAAAAACCCCACTGTTTGTAGAAAATACAACATAATATCTTATAAGGGTAAAAATAAATAGGGTGGAATGTATCTGTGAGTCTTCATAAACATCTCTGGGATGTTTTCTAATGACTTTATGTTCTGTTAATAGTTACTGTGATAAGGGCTAGATTGAAAAATCAATCTTATTACTAGACCATGTTTAGTAAATTCATCCCAAGCCAGAACCATATGTTCAGTAAAATTTATACAATTATGAGCTAAAATACACCCATTGTAGAGGTATGGGGGATGAATCTGCCTAACACATAAATGGATTTGTGTGTAATTAGCCAGACAAGACTGAATTCATACTCTATTCCAGTGTGAAGAAGGGAGATTTTTTAATTTGATTTTTTTAAAGCTTCCTGCTCCCTTGGATGCTTATATGTGCACTGGAAAATAAATACCACATCAGAGTCAGTATAAAGTTACATACCTTGGCCCTCCAGATAAAGAAGGGTGGAACCTAAAACTGCCAACTGTTTCCACTGCTACAGCATCATTTGGAGGTGCTACTGCCATCTGCATCTTGAGAAAATGGACCACTTTTTGTGAGACAGGTAGAAATGAAGAAGGAAGGATTTTGGTATACTATGGTTTTTGAATGAAGCTGAGAAGCCTGAAACAAATCTGAAGATGACAATTTTTTAAAATGAAAACACAAAAATATTTATGATCAATGAATATGAACAAATAATTAATGTAGATTCAAATAATATTGTTCACTTTAGAAAAAGAAAAACATGCTGTATGCATGTTTCAGCTTTGTTGAGGCTTTATCTTCAAATGTTAAAAAATACGACTAGAATTTCATTCTATGGTTCATACCAAGTTATAACTTTCTTTTGACTTCATTTATACCCCTATTTTTATTTTATTCTCCTCTAGGCAACATTTTTTTCCTTGCATGTTTTCAATGATATAAGGAACATATCTTTAAATACAAATAAGTTTTGCTCAAAAATATTGCTTTCTTATTAGTAACTTCAGTAAAAAATACTGATAATGATCAGACTATTGTAGTGAAAATACATATTGATGGAAATCATGAACAGTCTCAAGGGAAATGAATGAAATCTCACTTCCTTCATCATCAAAATTTTATATTTCCCATAACATTAATTTATCAATTCCTGAATATTTCTCATTTTCCAAATCAGTAAAACAAACACGGCTCGGTGTCTAACTGCTTGGTGGCATGCATTTGCCAATGGAATACGATATTTGGAGTTCCTATCTGGCAAGACCTTCTCATTGTGAATCTAGTTTGGGTTCAGTGATCTGAACCTAAGAGCTTCATCTGCACACAATGAAAGCACAGAGGAGCAACAGCAGGAGGAGTAACTTGATTAATAATCTGTCTCAGCTGCTCCCAGGCTCATCACAGGAGCAACATCAGCTCATCAAAAGCCTTTTACCACAAACCCAGAAGGGCAGAGGTACAGTGGCAGGTGGGAACACAAACTGCAGATTTAGGAAGAGCAAAAAACTTGTCTGGGCCCCTACCATGGCTGTTCCAGCAGAAACCCATCACCCCCATGGGTTACAGGGGAAGAGCGTTTTGGGATTGCAGATGACTTATGGGATGTTTCAGGGAGGAATCGAAGCAGGGAAAGGGATGGACTAAGGTGAGTTAAGGAGGTACAAATGCAACAAAACAAAGGTGTAGGGGGATCAAAAGGGTGGTCATCAGCAAATAGCTTACTGGTTAGCATACTTGTCTAGCCATGCTCAGTGCCTAATCACTGCAGTCTTTCTTATTTCCTTCTTTAACTACACCTTCATCTATTTTCCATTGAAAGAGTCTTTGCTTCACGTGTGTCTGCGTGTGTGTGTGTCTGTACTGTAAGGGTCTGGAGTGAGTATGGGTGTGCAAGTGAGTGTGTGCTGACTAATGAAGATCAAGCCAAATGAGCTGGCAAGCAGGTGTAGTGGCCTGGGAACCAACAGGATATATGGGGCTCCATGCAACAGCTCTGAGACTGCTAAAACAAGGGAGCATAAGGAGACAGTGCTGTATCTGTTCTTGTGAGTGTTTTGTGTGTCTTATTTGTGTAGTCGTCTATGTTTACTGAATACAGCATAAACTCCATGTTGTGAATATGTGCTCAGCCTTGCTATTGGACAGACCATGGACTAAGCTGGACTACAAAAAACCAAATGTCTCCAGAAAGCAGTTCAGCCAGTCAGAAAAAATAGTGTGATTTATTTACTTGGAGAGTGGAATGATACAAGTTATACAAGTTAACTCTGAGTCAGAGCTCTAATTTCTTTGCCTGGTCTCTTCAAGTTGTTAAAACACTAAATTACTTTCAAAATAGATGGAGGCAGGAATACTATTGCAACTTTAGCATAGACTGAAAACACTGGAATTGCTAGGTTCTTACTTTTTTCCTGCTCGTGTCAACAGTAGCACTGTATTTTTACATTTCCATTCAGTCTGATGGATGTATACCTCTGTCTCTAAGATGTACAGAACTGTATGGCCATACCTTACATTTCAAATGTAGATTTGGAGTAAGATAGCCTTTTTCTGTCTCTAAGATCTGAAGCACTTCTCTCAAAGGTTAGGGAGTGACTTAGGAACCTGTGCCAGCATTCCTATTAACAAAAGAAATTGTAAAGTGCATAGCTGAGCATAAGCCACATCTGAGTGCACAACTGCTGATACATTTATTTACATAATTAATACACTACTGATATTTAATTTACAACTTTCTGAAGTACTCTGTGATACTTGAAAGATAAAAGGTGAGGTATCAAGTTAAAATGTTCCAAATTTAGTTCAAGCAATCAGCCACATCTAATGCAGAAAGGTCAGGGAAAATGAATTTCGAAAGCATAATATGAATTTTCCAGGGCTTTTGGTATCCCTTCAGAAGTTCAGAAAATTCTTACTCTGCACAGAGATCTCAAAAACCAAGGTACTTTTGGAGTTCTCTCTGCCACTCATCTCCGTATCTCTAGGCTCATTGAAAAAGAGCAAAACTCTCTTGATTTTTCTGGTTCTATATCATAACAGACTCCCTTGTAAAAAAAAAAGAAAAAAAAAAGAAAAAATGCAAGCAAGTGGCTGAATGTGGGGAGAAATGGCACTGGGTGCTCCCCTACCTCCATGGGCTGAGTACAAGGCTTTAAAAGCAAAGTGGAGATGCACAGGGGCATCCCACTGTCCATATAATTGCCAAAGTTGTTAAAAAACACTGGTTCCAATACTGGACCCTGCAGAATGCCACTTGCCACCTGTCTCCACTTGGACATTGACCTGCTGACCACAACTCTTTGAGTATGACCATTATGCCAATTCCTCACCCACTGACTGGTCCATCTGTCAGATCTATGTCTCTCCAATTTAGAGACAATATTGTTGCGGGGAACAGTGTTGAAATCTTTGTACAAGTCCAGGTAGGTGATGTCAGTTAATCTACCCTTGTCCACCACTGCTATAGACCCATTGCAGAAGGCCACCAAATTTTTCAGCCATGATTTACCCTTAGTTGAGCTATGTTGACTGTCACCAATCACCTCTTTATTTTGCATGTGCCTCAGCAGAGTTTCCAGGAGCATGTGCTCTATGATTTTGCTGGGCACAGTAGTGAAACTAACTGGCCTGTAGTTTTGTTGGAGAAAGTAAAGAAACTGATAATTGGGATCCTAGAAAATATAACTCTTTTTGCACAAGGTAGCTCAGAGTGTCTTGCTTGTTGCTGCAAAGAAGTCAGACTGAAAATATAAGTTCACAATTATTTCAGTGAGAGCAAAAAAATTCCAGTGATGATTGATTTGTCTGACCAGCTATCAGTTGTAGGAGATATTCTGAGAAAGGTTTGTGAGCACTCTTGGGGCAAACTATTTTTCCAACATAAGCGAGGTTTGAGTCAACTAAAATTGATTGAGTGATATACAGACATTTTGGTTTAACTAGAGTTTTGTTTTAACTAGAGCTCAGTGTAACATTCTGAAATATGTGATGCTGAAAATCAAAAAGCAAAGTTGCCATTGGTATATGCAGTTCTTTTCAAATACTCAGTAAATATACTGAAAGGATTAAAGCTTTCCTGGATCCAATCTCTGTCTATTATGCGTCAAACAGGTGAATTATCCATTCTGTGCAGACTTTGATGTGGCTGATAGTTATGTGGATGATTTTGATATTCACTGCATTTGAGTTAATATGCTAATAAACCCATATAAAAGCTAGTAATATTTATTTCAGCTTCGTGCCATGCCTTTTCATCAGCTTGGATCATGAAAAGAGCGGTCTTGTGTACAGCTAGAGGAAGTCCATGCAAATATTTTCTAAAAAATTCTTAATCAATGATAGTCTTACCCCAGAAAGGGAATTTATAATCATACTAGGTATATGTGGATTTTTTTTTAAGAAACGTATGCCTAACTAGATCAGTCTCCAAAATGTATTGTATATCTGACTAAAATAAATTCCCTATTTGTTAAAATTAGAGTTCAATCTCAGCTTCACTGTTGTAAATTTAAAGCAAATCAACATTTAAATTTCTGTTAATCTCAAGTAATTCCATTATCTCAGTAGGATTGTTCCACATTTGTATAACTATGTGAAATATCACAATTTGTCTTATATTTTATTATTACAATGAGGAGTGATAGTGTTGCTGGAAAAAAGCAAAACCAAAACAACACTTATTTTAATATCTGTAAAAAAAAGGTCAATATGTATTACAATATACTGTGCTCAGTAGTATAAAAGTATAAAAAAATCATTGCAATGTATATATCATAGCAAATAAATTTTGTATACTCTATCAAAATCCACTATTTCTTAAAGTTACACTGAAAATCCTTTCTGAAGAAAAAAGAAATTTCTCTATGCACCCCATAATTACAAAACTTACAAAATAGTAACAAGACTGCTTCCAACTTAAATTAACATACATAAATCAATGGAAATTCCACTGAAGTCTAAGATGTTACACTAATTTTACAGAAGTCTGAAGAAGCAATTGTGCTTACACTGTCTCAGGAGTATGGAAAAATTTACAGAGTTTTTAGCTGTGAACACAGCAGTTTTGGAGAAGGAAAAAATAAAATATTTGACCTAGATTATATACATTATTTTCTCTAAATCTGTAGTCACTTATGCAAAAGATTAATCAGTTTCAAATTTCTTTTAAAAAGTCTAATGAAATATACCCTCCCATTATAGGTCATTTCCCTGGTGTCTATAAATGGGCTCAAACAGAATACTCTTTGCTTTAACATTACTGTTTGCAAAGAACAATGTCATAGGCATCATAATGCCTTATGAGAATAGATGTTTCATTAATAACTGCACATAACTACAAAAAGGACAGGTACTGTAGATTCCACTGTAAATATCAGATACATTACTTTTGACTTTGAAGATTTTTTTATTTTTGTCAGATAAATGAGACTTCTTTTGGATACAGGACAGTAAGCAATTCATCTGAACACAATAAAGCTTGTCAAGGAAACACAGGCTTGTTGATTACATGAATGCAAAAAAGTGGCAGGTGTCTCTATCAGAACACACACAAGCAACTTGTCAATGAAACCGTATGCTTAGAAAAGGCTTGCTAGCAAATTGAAACACTGTTCAAGAAAACACATGCAAAAAAATGAAAGGACTGATACCACAACCTCAGGCAATGTGAGAACTGGGGGGCCCAAAATATGTATAAAATACTTTAACTATGCAAGCTTATTATTTGGAAAATCTAAAGGTTTTGGGTTCAGTCACCTGTCTTAGCAGAAAGCTTTACAGCTGGTCATACCTGAGCTGTTTTGTTTGTGCTCCAGCCCCCCCATCTCCTTTCCAGCATCAGCCTAGGTCTGGAGTACCATGGAGGTTCCCCAATGCTGCACCACGCTGCTAGCTTTGAGGTGGATAGGGGCACACTGAAAAGAAAGGCATCTCCCAGTGAGTACAGGACTGTTCAATGTGGTGCTTGGGCAGGATAGATGCTTCCTGTAACAAAAAGTACCCAGGCTTTAGGAGGTCTTGAAAGGGTGGCTTTGAGGGTTCAGGCAGACAGGAAGAAGACTTTTTGGGGTTGCTGCCAGCCCAAGACCTGGACCTGGTCCCACTGCAGCCCTGCCCCTGTCTAGCGCTGAGCCCCACTGAGCTGACAACAACCTGGACCCTGACCCCATCCCACCTTGCAACAGGCCTTGTTCCCAGAACCCCCAGTAGATACCAGGGGCATATTTTGTATGGGATCCTCCCTACTTTACAGCCTTCACCCTTCAGGACAAACCCGCATCCTCACTTCTGTCTCTTAGGGAACTGCTAGACTTTTCCCCTGAATCACGGGTAGTAATTTTGGTTGGAGAGAATTCACTTAGCCTGAACCCTGTCACTCGAGATTAGATGTACACTATTAGAGCTCCAGGATGGCAGCAGGGATTCCTCATGCCTATAGCATGAAAGATTCCTTGGCTTCAAACTGGGCATGAGGCATTTCTATAAAGTATTTGAATCCTTTAATTTCTTTACACTTGTTTTCTCAGAAGAAATTGCTGATCCCTGTGTTAAATAGAAAGGTCTTATTCATGTGCTCTGTGGTGTCAAAAGAATGCTTCTACACAGGATAAGATGTAATTTGTAAGCAGATCATGTTTCTTACATGGCCCTGGTACCTCCTGATAACTTATCTAAGAAGACTTTGAATAAATTGATGTGAGATGATAGCAAGCAGAAGGGAAAATAAGTAAAGAAATCTGCAAACCAAGGAATACTGCAACTGCTGTCACTAAGAATATAGAGCTTCAGATTCTGCTACCGAATACTTATGAAAAGGGTTAGGCTAAGTCATCTTGAACATGTACCAAATAACATCTGAAAATAATTTCGAAGATAAATTGCTTTCCAGACTTAAATGAAATACCCCTTTACAGAAATGTATTGTATTAGGTGACCTGGCATCCAACAGTCTCTCTTAGCACTTCTTTATTATTATTCAGTCTCTGGAAAAGGACATACATGGACAAATATATTTATCTGATGGGCAAAAATTCGAATGACATCCCACTGCTTCCAGCAGACTATTAAGTCTGTCAAGTGATCAAGCTTCTGCAGCACAAGGAGCCATTAATACCCATTTAGTAATAGAACTTGGAAAATGAATCTTGCTGCAACTCAGAAGAGATGGATTTAACACTTCTCAGATTATTCTAATTAGATCCCCAATATGATTTCTAGTGGTAGTTTCTTATAGGGACATTATACCAGTAACTCAAAATTTAATCTAGGCTAGAATGTAGAGAGAAAAGATGTGCTCTGAGGCCGAAAAAATTCTGGTCACATAGACTGAAAAAAGAAAAGGAAGGAATGGAAAGAAATGTAGAGTAGTGATTTGATAAAAAGAATGCTCCTCTGCTATAACTGAGTGGCATCTTTGGATTCAAATGTGCCATCTCAGCCCTTTCTAACAATAAAAGACAGTATCAATATTGACTTTATCAGCATTTTACAGAAATCCACCAACAGCTGAAGTCTTCAAAGCATAATGCAATAAATATGTACATTGTTATTTTCTGAGCTGGTGTTACAGTATCAGCCAACTCAAAGATGCTGATGCACACACAATACAACAATGATGGCATATCAGTGCCAGAAAAACTAGAAAGTCTTAAACTAAAATGGATTGTTGTGATCATAGGCTTACTCTCCTGTGTAGCACTGAACCTGAAGTTTCAGTCAGCAACTCCAGCAATAGAGGAAATTATCCCTGGATTATGTACAAGTGAAGATTTTTAGAAAATTTGCTTGTGAGTTTTGAGGTAGAACATATACGTATGTATACAGACACATACCATTGGTTGCTGCTACTGCAGTTGCATAAAAAAGAAAATACACTCCAGTTATCTTAGCTTTAATTTGTAATATAAAAGAAACTGTTCAAAAGTTATCTTCTTCCCCCTCCCCCATGCAATTTCACTTCACTGAGAATGCCTTAGCTATGGCTAGTTTGCTATTAGTTCAGGTGGGAGTAATAAGATTTCAAGAAATGGTTCTCATACCAGCTTGGCGCTATTGGGAATATTCTGCAGAAGATGACTTGAATTATGTCTGAATTACATAATACGAGATATTCCAGCAAACAGATTCATTTTATTATCCTGTACATAAAACTTTCCTACTGCCTTATAAACGTTCCAGGACCCTGACTTACATGGCAGACTTTTTTATAGACTATTTAACATGCGTGATCCCTAGCCAATTGGAATTCATCCTATAAGGTACACAGTGCAACAGACCATGACACAGGCAGAAAGACTACTATGTGCTGAATGTAAGCTTAGAGTTGCATATAAGCATATATTAAAAATCTCTACATTTAAGATATGATTTGGAAGCAGAAAATGCTAGATCTAAGTACCTCTGCCTGCAGTCTAATGAGATTCTGCATCTACCCAGAAATTAATCAGATTTCAGAAAAGAGCTGAAAAAACTGAGTTTGTTTCATTTGCATAGGGTTTTTATTTTCATTTTATGATGCTGAATGTATAAAAGATTTATGAAATATAAGGACCGAGAATTTGTGTCCTTATTTGACAGTATATTTATATTGTGAAAAATTTTAGATCTGCAAAACACGCATGTTTTGCACTACCTGTCATATTGGTTTTCTTACATGACCTTTCTGCAATACAGAACCAGCTAAAATCTCTTGTCCCTGAGCTTCATATAAAATCAAAGAATAGCTTTAAATGTTTGAAAGAAAGGCACAAAAAGAAAGCTCCAAACTCCCCGATAAGGAAGCAGTTACAGATGTGGGAACTTTAGACCTCAAAGGCTCCATCATCCAGGCACAGCAAGATGGAGCTGAGCTTGGTCTCAGAAAATCATAGCAGAGACATCTTTAGTAGTACAGCTGTTATTCTTCAGCAAAAACCTGATAATTTAGATTGCCCAGAATACCTTCCACTGCAGTCACATTGCTGGTGATACGTAGGAACCGCAATTTAAGATTCCATTGGAATTTCCTTGGAGCCACAATCTGGTGGATGCAGAACAAAACACTAGACTAAGTTGAGTAGTTTATCAGTGCTCAAATGTGAGAAACTTCTGGGTTTAATACTACTGGTACTGCTATTGTATTGCATTCTTATCAGTATTATTCTGGTGAGTTTGTAATGGAAACTGAGGCCTCAATTATAACATAAACATAGTTTGTCAGAAAAATCCCAAAAGATGAGGATGGGTGACTACATATTCCCTAATGAAAAAGAATAATACAAAGAGCAGATGCATTGCATCTCTGATAGTATCATTGATCACTTTAAGTATTAACTGATAAAAGAAACCATGTAATTCTAGAATATTATAATTTACACCTGAAAAAGACCACAAACCAACAAACAAAACCAAAAACGCCCCCTATAATCATACTAGACCTCTTGGATCAGCATTTTCCTCAGTACTTAATAACTTTCTGAATATTTTTATATCAAGAATAATTTTGTTCCACTGTAGATACTTTTCTCATTCTTTTATTCTAGGGCACCACTTATATCTATTTTCTTAAGTCCTACCCACAAAGTTCTCAATCTAGATTGGAGTGTTCTATTAAGAACTTAAGTAAATCAAAGATTTTAAGGTTTACATGCTGAATATTTAAAATTAACTACAGTATTTCTAGGGAAGTATAAGAAAAATTAAACTTTTTTCTTCCCTTAATATTCTCATTTACCTCAATAACATTCTCCAGGTTGCAAAATTTCCACACTTTCCTGTAAAAATATTTTGATTTTGAATACTTGGTTTTTTCAAACTGGACAGAGTTCTTGACATTTTCATAGAATCATAGAATCATAGAATAACCATGTTGGAAGAGACCCACCGGATCATCGAGTCCAACCATTCCTATCAAACACTGTTCCAGTGCCCAATGATCTTTTCTGTGAAGAATTTTTTCCTAATGTCTAGCCTAAATCTCCCCTGGCGGAGCTTGAGGCCATTCCCTCTTGTCCTGTCCCCTGTCACCTGGGAGAAGAGGCCAGCACCTTCCTCTCTACAACCTCCTTTCAGGGAGTTGTAGAGAGCAATGAGGTCTCCTCTCAGACTCCTCTTCTCCAGGCTAAACAACCCCAGCTCCCTCAGCCGTTCCTCATAAGGCTTGTTCTCCAGCCCCTTCACCAGCTTTGTTGCTCTTCTCTGGACTCGCTCCAGATCCTCAACATCCTTCTTGTGGTGAGTGGCCCAGGACTGAACACAGTATTCGAGGAGCGGTCTCACCAGTGCTGAGTACAGAGGGAGAATAACCTCCCTGGACTTGCTGGTCACACCGTTTCTGATACAAGCCAAGATGCCATTGGCCTTCTTGGCCACCTGGGCAACCAGCCCTCATTCTTCTATTGAAAATTACCAAGCCATATGACTCAAGACTATGATTTTTTGAAATAAAAGCACAATTATACAAACATAAATGAGTGGGCAGTAATGCATACTTTTTAAGATAAAGGTTCACAAAACCTGTGATGCTTCATGCTTCCTCTGTTTGCATGAGCACAGCAGTAACTATTTTTTTATTATTTACAAATGGGTTTCACAGCTTCATTTTGAATAATACACACTTCACTTTGGACAAAGTGGAGAACAGCCAAGTTCCTTATTCACTGGATTACAGCTTTAAAAATGGGAAAATTGTTATTTGTAATTAAGCTCTGAGTGTTATGACTAAAAAGACTTCCAGTGAAGTGGAGTTTAAAACGAAAGTTTACTTTGCCTCTGATTTCACAGAGGAACCATAACTGTGGAGCAGGTGGCAATGGAACATCAGCTTTAAATACTCCTGGCCTTTTAACATGTGTAGCCTTCACCTGCCTTTAATATATGCATTTTCATAGAAGTTCTGGAAGTTAGTGGAACTCATAATCTGTATTCCTCCAGTGTCACAATCAAAACAAAGGAGGCTTTCCATTTCACAGCAACTAGAAAGGTACTGTAGGCTTGATTTACATCAGTATGCTGACCAACTTTTCTCTCATGCTGTGTAAAAAGTGTAGATCAGTGACAGATACTTTGACAGAGCAGAAAAGTCCCTACCCAACCTCAAATCAAAGAGAGGTAACGGCCAATAGCTACCATGAGGAAAACTTATTTCTTTGCCTTCATTCCAGCCCCAGTGCCATCTGCCTTCAAAGTCACTCTTGCATTTGCATCTGCTAAATAAAGAAGCTTCTGACTATTAAGACAGGTTGTTAAGTCCCTCATTAATTATTTTATAGTGTGTAGGGTTTTTAAATGCTTTGATTTTCTTTTCTTTTAAAGATATGGATTTTGAGAAGATAGATCAAGATTTCACTGTAAAAACAAATATTAACAACTTTAAAATTAAGATGATTTAAGATATAAAGATCTTCAAAAGTTATTATTCTGTGTTCCTAACAATAGTAAATATTAATGAACAGTCCTGGAACATCCCTATTACATTATTATTTCTATTTTATTACTATAATGTATTTCTCATGTCTCCAGCAGTTTCAAAGCAGTTTCTTTCATTGTCTCTGAAGTAAAAATAGCCAGCAGGACAGCATTTCTCTCAGAGGTACTCCTCTTCATTTCTGTCTGTATTTAGTTAACCTGCTTGTATTTTTTATTCTTCTCTGTTCTTTATGAATATTTGATCAAACACCTAAACTCACCGTTTGAGATCTAGAAGTATCAGGTTAAATAGGTAAGGCACTGATAGGTGGCTGAGGGATGTCCTCCCATGAAGTCACGAGGTTCATGACAGACCCCCTTGCTTCCTAAGTTTCCCTTCAGAGAGGAGCTTAGATGCGGCTGGATCCATTCTTAGTTCCAGACCTGGACAATGGTTCATGTCTAAAGAATTATGTGATATATGTATATGAGTTAGTCAACAGTCAGAACTAGTGTTACTTGTGAGAATCTCCTTAGAGGCTGTCACTCACAGGGTTAATACTTGCTGCCAGAAAGACAAATCAGCTGTCACCAAAGCACTTAAAGAGAACATAATTTATTTAAAGAGACAGATAAAACAAGTTCAGGATTGCCTTTGAGAAAAAAAGAAGCCTGTTCTCAGTTTTCTGTCTCTTTCCTATGCTGATCTTTACAGTTACACAGCATTTTCCAGCGCTGCTTGGAATGTCAGAAGGGAGTTAAGAATAAAAAAATGCAGCTGAAAAAAACTGTTTCAACTTAACAATAAAACAGCCAATAAACTTTCAAAATAGAGAGTCAAATAATTAGATTCTATCAGAAAATCACAGAATTGCTTCTGCTAGATGTATTCAGAGGCTATACAGACTGCATATGAACATCCATCACAGCTAATTTAGAAATAATTAAATGAAACAGCTATGGACAGAAAACAGCCTAGGTAACAAAGCAGTGGATTCTCTATTTCAATAGTAATTTTTGTGAAATTCTCTGGAAAACAAGCAACCAATTGTAACTGGCAAAAAGTATGACCTATGAAGTTTTCCTACAAACACTGAATTCAATTGTGTCTCAACTAACTTGGATATTATCCCTATTAGTTTTGTCAGCAAGTCCCTTTTAGACTGAATGTATTAACTCAGATATGTTCTTCTCTTTTCTATTTGATTGGAAACAGAGGAGCCCATGTCAACCACTACCACTGTGATACCAATCTCAGAACAATGCCTCCAAATTTCATATGAAATTTTATAACCACATGAAAACTACACTTATAATAGATGCACAGTTTTTCAATTAATCACCTTTCTCAATTCTTATTCCACAATATACTCTTTTCAGCTGAGGAGAATTTGAAAATAATATAAAACTTAGTAGCATACACATTCAATGATTCTTGGTTAATGCTAGGATTTTAACAAGTAAGAAATAGAATCTTTTGCAAAACAAAATATTAGGATATTTCTGTAAACACAATTTAATTTTAAACTTGATAATCTTTCACTCTTGATTATAATTAAGGTTTAGTTTATGGTTTAGCATGTTAAATACCATCTGGTTTCTAAGCATTGAGGAGTGGTCTGAAGAGACCTCGGGAAAAAGACTCGCAACAAACCAACAAAAACTCCTGCCAGCTTGTTTATAATTGTTTTGTATACTGGATTTTTAAGCTTGTGACAAAGTAAAAAAAAAAAGAAAGAAAATAAAAAGTTGGCCAATAAGATAATAAATGAATATGCTATAAGGATGAGAATGCAATTAATAATAAACTCTTTCAGAAACATCTGAGATTACACATTCTCCCCCTTTACCTGCATATACGTCTAAGATCAGGAAAGTCTAGAGAAAAACACAGTTAATTTTTTTTTAATCTAATATCCTATTTTATTTAAAAAAAAACCAAACAAGGATGTTATAAAATTCTTTTTGTAAGAATGTATTCTACAGTCCCCAAACCCCCAAAGCCTTATTGTGCCCTCAAGCCCCAGAACAGTCAGTGGAATTCCAGTAGTTATTGGTGTTACTCAAGCTGAACTGATTACATTAGAGAAGCGTGGGTGAGTACAGCAGTTCATGGAAGAAGCAGATGGAGAAGTTTCCATCACAAAAACATATACCATTGCCAAATAAAATTACTAGAATTTAGGGTAAACTGAGATCAGAAAATCATACACTGTGATATCCTGCTCATTATTGCTACAATTTATGGAGTCACCTCTGTAGTGAATCCAATAACTTGCGTTAAATTAATTTAATCATTGAAATGATGAAACTGTCTTCTGTAAAAGGCACACTGCTATGATCCAAAAACATTGAACAAATGAAACACAATATTTGTCTTGGAAGTTTCTCTCCAAAGTAACTATTTTCATGAATTTGTGCCTAGGAAATTGGTAACATTAGTCTCTTATGCTGAAATTCATGTTCTGAGCAAAAATGAGACATCTTAAACATAAAGCCAAGGACTTGTTTTTAGCGTAAGTATAGAATAAGCTCAGACTTTCTGTATAATTAGTACGACACAGAGAAAGAGGCATGACACAAAACCACAACTACAGATAACAGTCACAATAGTATATAAAAATTTACTGTACAAAGATTTCCTGGCATCTTCTCCTTCCTCAGGTTTTACACTTCCTTTTCCACTGCCCCCCGAAGTCCCAAAGTCAATAACTTCAGTTTGTGAATAGGTGTGGTGAGATACCAGTATCTTGAGTCTTTAAATGTAATATGAAGAATATGATGTCGAAGTTAATACTTTTATATCCCAGAGTAAGGGAGGAGCTTTGGATCATTTTTGGGTTTGGTAGCATGCTTTTCACCTTGATCTTTCTTCTGTGATCTGCAGCTCTAAGTTACAACCAAAGTTTCTATATATGGACTGTTTTAACCTATGTTAAACATTTCAGTTTTGTTCTCTTTGTTCTCTAAAACTAGCTTTTCTCAGCTCCAGGTCTGTACTTCTTTAACTGGTCACTGGAGGACTGTTTATAACTATGTGTACTCCACTACTAGTCCCTGCCCCACCTCTTATCATTCCATACCTATACAC
The DNA here is from genome assembly GCF_032191515.1 of Phaenicophaeus curvirostris. Taxonomy (NCBI): domain Eukaryota; kingdom Metazoa; phylum Chordata; class Aves; order Cuculiformes; family Cuculidae; genus Phaenicophaeus; species Phaenicophaeus curvirostris. The sequence goes on from NC_091392.1 coordinate 106,752,500, forward strand.
CTTTATGCTGCATCTTGTGCCTTTCCTATTGACCCATGTCACTCCAATCCTATAGTCCTCTACACTACATCATTAAGTTAGAGATTTGCATGGCTTTGTTGAATGCTTAATTCTTCAAATAATAACTATACACACTTGGCTTTTTGTTTGTGGTAAACAGACATCACTCCTTTAATTCGACTGCTGTTTTGAAGCCTCATACAGCTTGTGGGCCTGTCTTGGGAAACAGAAACTTAATTGAATACAAGTTAGAAACTCTCTTTTTGTATTGTTCTTTTCTAACTTTTCCTTTCTCTTTCCCTATGTTTGTTTTTCTTCATATGCACAGTGAGATTTGATATCAATACCTGAAAAAAAAAAAAGTTATCCTTTCTCTGTCACTTTGTGCCCCCTGATCTACCTAATAACATTTTCAGTTTGGCATGGGAACAGTTAGAAGAGATTGAAGGAGCACATTTTCACACTGTTCTACAACTTACTGGAAAAAAAGCAATTTATGTGATTCTTCTCAAATATCTATCCCATCAGAAGTTGGATTTGTTGAGTTCCTACAAGCGTATGAATTATAGCACAGATTTAATCAAGAAAAAAAAAGGCAATCTTGTGTATTTGTGGAACTAGGAAAATGTAAGTTTCAAATATGATTGCATTTATAGATGGTAAATTGAATCTCAAGTATTTCTAGCCACTGCACTATAATCCTCCTGCCCTTACCTGTAGTTTTCCCAGAGACTCAGGGTTACATTATGCCATATAAAACCAGGCTGTGTTCACTGCCCTGTCAGTGGGGCAAAATATGTTATATTTGTGTAGGTGCACAAAGAATAATCATGTATTTTACATTGTTTGCTGTAATTTAGTGGAAAAATCTATTAACTGCAATGCAGATAAATTTTTGGTTTTGCCATTGGCAGTGCTGATGTTTCTACATCAATCTGACACTAGCTTTATAAAATAAATTTATCAAAAATTGGTGGGTAGGTACCTATAGTAAAAAAATAACAGAAAACAAGTAATAATTTTAGTGTTTTAATTAATTTATTATATCAACTTTCAAAGTGTTTAAGTATTTCAACTATCTGGTATATTAATTGCTTCAAAAATTCAACTAAACTGAAACTTTCTGAAAATATAATCCAAGGGGAAAGACACAAGGACAAAGAAAACTTAGAGTGGAGGCAACATCTGTAGGAAAATATAACAAAGGATAGTCAGGATCCTACTGATTAGGTTGCTCAGGTAGGATGTGGAAAAGAGAAAGACAGGCAGGTGAAAGCAGGGAGTTTTTTTAAACTCTAGTCACTTCATGAAGCATGGCCAGTGATTTCTACAGAATAAAGAAAGCCACATATTGAGATACCTTAAGAGACAAAACCATTTTTTCTTTCTTTGTTTGTACCTGACACAATGTCCTCTGATAGGACTCAATGGCACAGGTGTAACAAATAAAATATACAGGATGTGAAACCAGGAACTACTTTGCTTTTCTCTCTTGTTTTGTAGTCATGGTAGTGCTGTTTAACAAGTCTGACTCCAAGGCTCCTTCTTGAAAACCTAGCAGTGGACTTCCTTTCTATACAATCTTGCGGCTTACAGGGGTCAATGATGTTTTGATGCCATTTTTTAAACATCAAGCACCATAAAAAAGTGCCAACCACCTGGTGTGGTTCTATAAGAGGTGTAGAACTGAAAAAAAAACAAACAAACAAACCCCAAACAGGAATCTACCATAAACTCTGAAGTGCACTCTGAATTGTAAGTATTAACCAGTAAAAATGGACTTGCATGTTTATGTCTGATTCCTATCAGGTATTTGGTAGTGGGAAATCCTATGATACACAGACCTGATACTAATGAGAGTGGGGACCAGAGTCTGATTGTAGGACAGAAGCTGAATTCTGTTTTGAATTGTTTCTGCCTTTACACATCAAAGAATAACTCAAACTTCAGAAATTTGAAAAAAATAGTAATCAAAAGCAACCACATCAATGAAGCAACTCTACTCAGCATTGGAGCACAGAAAATGAAGAATATTAAGGGGCTTATTAACATTCTTCACTCATTTTAAATGTGAATTGTTTGACTGTTCCACCTGTATTTCAGTTAAAAAACATTTTCAAAAAATATTTCTTCTTTGGTTGAAAAGTAGTGCAGGGTATATGTGAGTGTGCATGAATATGTGATCTGGTGAATATGACAGCAGATGACTGTGAGAGCACATGTAAAAAAGAAGAACAGCTAGGATTTTGAAAATCAAATGCTAATACAACATCTCAGAATTTTTCAGATTCTATGTCTTGACGCAAGATATTTGTGATGTCATGATGCAGGATAACTATAGTTGCAATTAGAACTGATTTTATGACAATAAAAAATATTTTGTTTGAAGTTTGTTTTTAAAAGGTCTTATTATAGTATCTTTTCACAATGTTATTAATGACCCTCCCTGCTATAACCCTGATGATTAGGGTTGGAGAACAGACTGACAGGAAGAAAACAAACTATGAAAAATGTTACCAAATGCAAACGCTAAAAGCATCTAAGACACCTCTGCGAAATCAGTTCCTAAGGCCAACCCTTGTTCTCAGCCTCACTGATGAGTCATCTCTCACAATGAATGAGAAAATACATTAAAAATATGCAAGAGAGTTGTATTTTAAAAGTCAAAGCAAAACGAGATAACAGTGCAACTTGCTTATTAAATGAGTCTGGTCATGCTAAATCAGGGAATTTAAATCAGGAGCATATGAGGACTCATTTTTGTGGAAATTAAAAATGATTAATCATAATTTAGAACAATCTAGATTGCTTTTCTTAGGAGTACCTCTTTTTCTTTTAGGTTCTGATTATTTATTTCAAGGATGAAGTTTTATCAAAGCTAACCTCATGCCCTGAAACATACAGAAACATTTCAGTCTTCAGAATTTCACAACAAGAAGTTGCTTTTTGATCCTGCCAGCAATATCTGAGGTACCAGAAATGGCTTCTGCTTTTCACTGGTCACCTGTGAGTGAGAAACAGAATTTAAAATTTTTCTTAAGAAGTGTCAAAAATATTCCCACTGGACTGGCTCCAAGATATGACGTTTTTATCAAGTGCTGAGTGTTCCCAGTAGAAAAAGAATCAGCTGTCTTCTCAATCAAAAAGAAGAAAATCTTCTCAGATACTGAGGTTTTTATTATAAACCAGTGCATAATAAACTAGATAAGAAAGCTCTGAATTCAAACAAAGGTATTACACAAGCAATTGGTCTACAAAAGACACTTCAGTCATTACATTCAGCTTTGTAAAATGTATTTTTATTCAAATTTTTGTACCATAGTGAAACATCACTTGTGAACTAGTCAATGAATTAAAATATGTGTGAAACTTGGAAAAAAAAGGACTTCGGTTAAGCTTGATTTGTAGATATCATGATTTAAGTTACAGCCTGGTGCATTTAAACTACTAAAGTCTTGCACTGAGTGTATAGACTGACATTAGATGAAACTTCTACATTGAAAGAGTGATATTTTCAAAGCTAATTTAACTGGAGAGTCATGTTTTCTACACCTGCCTTGAAAGTTTAAGAAGTCATGCCTGGATATCCATTTTCTCCATTGTCTCTCTTTTAGATACAACAGCAAGACATTTGGCGAACAGACTGGCACGTAACTGGATTCTTCTTGGTTTTCATGTTGCAATTCACTCCCTTCCCCACACATTTTGACGAAGGACAAAAAAAAGAGAAAAAAAGAATGAACTATATCTTGAGGCGATCTGACATCTCATATAAAAAAACGAAACTAGAAATCCTATAAGGACTGGAAAGACTTGGTTTCATTCATAGTAAATGTAGGCTTTTACAATCACACTGATAAAATAATACATGTAAGAAAAGTCTGTAAAAAACAGTAACTCAATAATATAACAAAAATTTCAAACAGGTAGGTAATTGTAATTTCTTATACTATTTCATAATCAGACATCAGTAATATTATTTATTTACCCTGTCCTATTCCCTCTTTCCTTCATTAGCTGTTTTTAGCATGGAGTTCAGCTATTCTTCTGAAAAAAGTTTTGTAAATATTTTCCATTGATGTGTTAGCATATGCTAGCCAAAATCAAAGCTGTCAACCTGTTCTGTGCCTCCAGCATTAAAATTAGTTTTAAATTACTAGTGATAAGGGGCAAATTTCTTAATTTTAAAAGTATTTCAGAATAGTATTAAACTTTTTAACAGAAAAATAAGTGATGTTATGCAAACTGCAGTGGAACAGTCCTGTATTTATATTTACACATAATTATTTTGACTGTGCAACACACACAGTAAAAAGCTACTATATATCTTTCATTCACACAAAAGATGGATGTATGTTTGGAAACTCAAGTTCCATTTTATTTTTGTTTTGTTTTGTTTCCTGCAGCCCTCTCCAGATGATATCTTATTGTCCTATCTTATAATCTCATTTGAGGGCAGTTAATAATGGCTATGGCTGAGAGATAGTGATTACATATTGGAGTCTTACTATCAACAATGGAAATACTTAGCAGAAAATTATTATATACTGCAAGATCTTACACATGAAACAGAAGAGCACTGAGAACCTGAAAATTAATGACCTGGTTTTACCATGAATATAATTGGTTGATGTTAGCTGTATATGATGTATAATACAACTGTACAAACATCTTGCTTTAATTTTATTATAACGTTTATATTTATATAAATATATAAACATTCAAAATGTTTATATAGATAAAATGTTTGTCTATAAACATTACAAAAACACGGGTAATAAATTTAGGCAAAATTATTTTTTCAAGAAGCTAGTTAAATTTCTTTCATGAAAACAAAAGCTAAGGAAACTGAAGAGTGATATAATTTTGTGCTCAAGAATATATAGAGACTACAGTGAACTTCCTCCCTACCTCTTTACTTTTTGAGAGTGCTTTTATTTTTTTTCTCCTTGTTACTTCTAACAATTAACAAAGAGCAAAATAGCTTTTGCCAGTTCTTTTAGTACCTGCAGCCAGCCCTCTGGATGCATGGCACCATTCCAGATCCAGTTATTTACACCAGAATGAAAAGAGTAGTGAAAGATTCATTTATATGTATATTAAATTATATATATATATTCATTTATACTATACAACATAGAGCTAAAAGTGCTTCCTGCCCAGCTCTTCAGGTTCTTGCCTGTCTTTTATATGAAAGAAAAGGACAAATTTGTTTTTTAAAATAAATATTACCATTTTAATTTTTCCATGACAGGAGAAGTAACACAAATTATATTATAGATTTAACTTAATGTGAAGCCTTTAAATGGCTAAAAAACCTAGGAAATGTAAAGATAAAACTTCTTATCTTAATTTTGGCAGTATCTGTAAAATCTTTGCAGTTAAAAGACTATAATGATTTGTACTTCTGATGTGTGCTGCAAAGTGGACCAAAAGATGAACCATGGGAGAAAAATACAAAAGAAATGGAAAAATGCCATTTTTAGAATATCCATTTAATTATGTAGCTTAGAAAAAATCAAGTATTTTATTAGATGTGGTTTTGTTGGTATTTATTAAATCAATATCACAAAATAAGAAATACTTTCTGAGGTGAAGGAAAAAAGCTTAAGATATCTCAATGTCCTATGGTAATTTTGAGGTAAATTATATTCCAAATTTTCTCTGTCACTTTCAGTTATATTGGAGTTGCAACATGATATTATCAAGCATATTTTGTTGGGTTTGTAAGAAATTATTCAATGAGAAGGACAACTATACCTTTCTTTGTGGTGATGTAGGTAAAGTTAACATAGTCCTTAGATCAGACAAATCTTGAACAGATAAGTTTTATAACATGTATCATACTGAGGTTGTTACTGAAATATAGCATCTTTTTCTAATGGACATGTTTTAAAACACATGAAGCGTGCTCATACTTTAAAAGTAATTCCATTAGAGTGAGTTTTTAAAAACTTGTATAGATAGACATCTTAGCTCAATCTATATTTTAAATATGCAAGAAACAGTAATCTGACTTGATTGTAGCCTACAATAACTTATACATGAAAAAAATTAATAGGTGGATTTTTACTCCAGGGGAATAAGGGCTAGATAATACAAGAAAAGAAGTGCTCTAATAACAAGAACAATTCAGCTTCTCCACTAGCTACTAAGGAATAGACCATTTCCCATTTAAAAGTCAAAAGCAAGATTAGATGGCTTCCAGAAGGACCTGTAGCACAGGTTCCTGAAAAAGAACAGAAGTTCAGCGTGGGCAGGTCACATCCGCACCACACACGATAGCCCAGCTCTCTCCTTAAACCCTATGTAATGTAAAAATAACAAGTGAATCCTACAGAGAATAAGAAAAATACTTTGACCCCAATAACTTTCCCCAAGCATGTCTGTCTGTCTGTCTGTCAGTCAGCCGTATCATTCACAGGTAAGTGGGGGTAAATGCCCACCCTTGCAAAGCATGCGGATCAGCAATGTCTTCCTTGCCCTGTGCCTATCTATCCTTCCTCATCCTCCTCACACTCTGCCACTCCTGGTGCTTCCCTGGGGACTCTCTTGGAGGCTGGTATCCCTGAAGTATTGCCAGCTGCCACTGGCAAGGGATATGGAAAGGCATCTGAGAGCCATCAGGATTCTATTAGCGGTGGCAGCTACTAGAAGGACTATGACCGCTGTGGGAAAGGTAGGTTGCTGCCTGCAGCCAGAGCTGCAAGCCAGAATGGATAAGTGGGGACATATCGGGCATACAGACCATCCCCCAGCAGGACAGGCAGTTATCTGGGAGCAGGATGGCAGACAGCATACTGAAGAATTGGTGTGTCAGGAAGCCACAGAGGAAATAGGAAAAAAATGGCTCTTAGAACAGACTCAAGGGCTATTTTTCATTTTCGCTCAGTTCCTAAAAGCTGCCTGTTTCCCTTCTCCTCCCATAAGACAAAAACTAAAATGGATAAAAGATCAACAATGAAAGAGAACAAATTATGCAGTGCTGGCAAAATGTTCTCCTTAGGAAAAATTCCCACTGATTGCAAGAGACAAGAGATTTCAGTTGGAGCTTTGCCTGAAGAAATAACAGAAAATTAAACCCAAATGAAATAATCACATAATACAAGTTCTCAGAAGAGAAGAAATTAAATTCTATTTCAATTCTGACATGGACCACAAGGTCTTTATCCCACTGATGGGCAAGAGAAGTTCTGCTGTTGATTTTCAATAAAGCCAAGATTTCACTTAGGGAATTTTCTCTCGGATTCTCTTAACTATCTCTTTTTTATAACACATCACCTAAGTATTGGCTAAGGCTTACAGCCTAATGAATCATCACTGTATTGGGAATTTACACTATTCCCTTTATGAAAGCTGAGGGTTCACCAACCCAGCTGAAGTGCATTTACACCAATGCGTGCAGCATGGGCAATAAAAAGGAAGAACTGGAAGTTATTGAGAGGCAAGGAGACTATGATGCAGTTGCCATCATGGAAATATGGTGGGATGACCCGTATAACTGGAGTGCAGCTATGGTGGGTTATAAACTCTTCAGGCGGGACAGGAAGGGTAGGAGAGGTGGTGGGGTAGCCCTCTATGTTAGAGAGTGCTTTGATACCATTGAGCTCAATTATGGTGATGATAGGATCGAATGCCTATGGGTTAAAATCAGAGGATCCCACAAGAAGGTGGATATTGTAATGGGAGTCTGTTATAGACCACCCAGACAAGAAGAAGAAGAAGCTTATGAGCTCTCCTATTAACAGCTGGGAGTAGTCTCAGATCGCTACCTTTTGTCCTTGTGGGAGACTTCAATCTTCCAGATGTCTGCAGGAACAATACAGCAGAAGGGAATCAGTCTAGGAGGTTCCTGGAGTGTGTGGAAGACAACTTGCGCACACAACTGGTGAGTGAGCTGACAAGGGAAGGTGCCCTCCTGGACCTGCTGTTTTTCAACCGAGAAGGCCTTGTAGGGGATGTGATGGTTGGAGGATGCCTGGGACAAAGCAATCATGAGATGGTAGAATTCTCAGTTCTAGGTGAGGTGAGAAGGGGGACTAGCAGAAAAGTTATATTAAACTTCCAGAGGGCAGACTTTGGACTGTTCAGAAGACTGGTTGATAAAGTTCCGTGGGAGACAGTCCTTAAGGGACTAAGGAGCAAGCTGTCCCCATGTTCTGGAAAATGAGCTGACAGGGGAAAAAAACAGTTTGGTTGAGCAGGGAGATATTGAGGGACATCAAAAAGAAGAGGAATGTCTATGAAATTTGGAAGAAGGGACAGGCGCTTTGGGTGGAATACAGAGAGGATATAGATTGTGCAGAGAAAAAATCAGGAGGGTTAAAGCCCAACTAGAGCTCAGATTGGCCAAGCCGTTTGGAGAAGAACCTGGGGGTATTGATTATCAGACATCTGAACATGAGCCAGCAGTGTGCCCAGGTGGCCAAGAAGGCCAATGGCATCTTGGCTTGTATCAGAAACGGTGTGATCAGCAGGTCCAGGGAGGTTATTCTCCCTCTGTACTCAGCACTGGTGAGACCGCACCTTGAATCCTGTGTTCAGTTCTGGGCCCCTCACCACAAGAAGGATGTTGAGGCTCTGGAGCGAGTCCAGAGAAAAGCAACAAAGCTGGTGAAGGGGCTGGAGAACAGGCCTTATGAGGAACAACTGAGAGAGCTGGGGTTGTTTAGCCTTGAAAAGAGGAGGCTGAGGGGAGACCTTATTGCTCTCTTCAACTACCTGAAAGGAGGTTGTGGAGAGGAGTGTGCTGGCCTCTTCTCCCAAGTGACAGGGGACAGGACAAGAGGGAATGGCCTCAAACTCCGCTATGGGAGGTTCAAGCTGAACATTAGGAAAAAATTGTTCATGGAAACGGTCATTGGGTACTGGAACAGGCTACCCAGGGAGGTGGTTGAGTCACCTTCCCTGGAGGTGTTTAAGGCACGGGTGGATGAGGTGCTAAGGGGCATGGTTTAGTGGTTGATAGGAATGGTTGGACTGGATGATCCTGTGGGTCTCTTCCAACCTAGTGATTCTGTGACTCTGTGATTCCAAGACAAGATATTAGTATCCATTGTACGCTTTTATATATAATGTAATTTTTATTTCTAGAGGGATTATGACATTTTGAAGATAGAAAAAAAAAAAGTAATGAAAACTAACCAACAGCTGAATTGAGGCTTTGAAATTAAAGGGAACAAATTCTTACTTTCAGATCCTTTCCAGGAAAAGAAATCACTGTATATGGTCAGCTGCTGACTCTGTAATTTTCTAAGATTTCCATTACGCTGCCTTTTGAGAGGGAATATATATATACAACTAATTGACAAATTAAGGGCTAAATTCATCCAAATATTTTAATGCAGTACAGTATCCATCTCATGCAAGTGAAAATTATGGAGCTTTACAGCTATGTCACAACTGATGAACTGCAGTTTTAAAAGAAAGCATCATAGACTTTAGGGTTTATTATGGTAGTAACAAGTCAGTACTTCCTTGCTACACTTAAGAATACTTGCCAAAAAGTTATGTTTCTGTTCAGCAACAATGTCATGAAGAAGGTAAAAAACCTGAACATTCTGGGGAAAATACTACTAGGCTTTCAGAGGAAAGCAATTTCTGAATAGTTTGCAGTGTATTTTGCTATACCACAGATGGTGGAAAAGCTGTTAGTAAGTTTGTATACTGTAAGTAGATAGCAACTGCAGGCTTCTAGCTACAAGCTACAATGAAATATTTGAAGATCTGGAGATGTGTCCTGGGAAACTCAGTTTCCATAAGAACAATTTTTGGTGCTATGATTATAAGACTACTTCTCTTGATATCTGTAGCCATTCACTTCTACTGTTATTTGGTTTAGCACTAAATTATTTACTTGTACCAATGTACAGCCAGAGTACTATTGGTGATTTCAGAAGACAAAAAGCATAGTCACTAATGTGCCTTAAAATTTTGGTATAGTGGTACAAGAAGGATGATCTTGCTTTAATATTTCTCCAGTTAATAAAGTTGGAATACTTGAGATATTATAGCAGAATAAATATTTATGTGCTTAAAACATCAAGTAATCAGGAGCTAAATATAGAATTCAGAGAAAAAAGAGGTTTCTCCTGGGGTAATTACTCAAACCAAGCCTAAGAACTCAGTTACTGGAGCAACAGACTTGAAATACAGAAGAGAGATTTTAAGATAATACAAAATTCTAAATTGTTCTGAGGCAAAAAGAAAAAGTACCTTAGGCTCAAAGTTGAACCCCAGGAAATGTCTGCACATTTTCCTTTTGCATATCAACTCCAGTAGGCATATACCTTGTAACGTTTCAAGTAGAAAAATAAAGTAATCCCATTTTTTTAATAGCAATACATGACCCCATATGAGAGTATATCAGTATCTCTATTAGAACATATTGATTGCCTTGCACTGTTTCTGAGGGCAAACTCTGCCCTGCCCAAAGTGCAACTGCTAACCGATGATGTTTTTCCAGTCAGGAGATTTTGATGTAGGCTGACCACTTTCTTTGTCAGGCTTGCTATTAAATGTGTCCCAGTGCAGCTACCTAACTAAATCTCCAACTGGTTTCTCCAACTCCTTTTTTTGGTGTGGAGTTTTTCTTTTTTTTTTTTTATATGGACTTAATCTTTTTTTTTCTTTCCTGTTTTCTCCTTGTCAGTCCAGCTTCTCCTTTTATCTTCCCCTTCTCCTAGTATCAGATCATTTTGCATATGTTTATTTCTCCCCATTGCTCCTTTTCCACTTTAATCTTTAGTCATTAACCAGTTTGCCATTTTAACTTCTTATATATCACTCTCCTTTTCTAGATCCTTACACTGTTTAATGCCTCTCTTCCTTACTAGGAAAAATAAATGAATAAACAGCAAATTTTTGACAAGGTAGGTACTCAAGATGACATCAGAAGAATATTATGTGAAATAGATCTGTGTGTCTGTGACTGAGCTAAAAGAGGCAACTGACCCTTGAAAGCAAAAAATGAAGAGCTATTTGGCCAGAGCTCACATTTAAAGAACCTTTTCTTAGAGGTAAAGGAAATACAGTCATTTTGCAGGATAGCTGAATTTCTTGTCAAACTTATTTGTCAGTCTCAAAGAGAAAGTGTTTGAAAAAAGACTCCCTGTGGTTTCTCCCACCTATGCAATATGAGATGAACTTCAGATGACAAAAGCATGCAGTTATCAGAGTAAAAAACTTCTATACTCTATAAAATTGCTAGCAAGCTAAATGAATTTGTAGCAAAGACCTATTAAAATCAACCAATGAAAATTAGGAAAGAAAACAAGAACTTGATTTTAATGGAAAATGGTCTTCAGGAATGTTAGTCACATCATTTAATTCACTCTTGGGGACTCATAGACACTAAACATAGTGTATTTGATGCAAGACTTAAAAAAAATGACAAAACTGAACCGAGAAAATATAATTTTTCTAGCCTTGAAGTGGGAGTAATGGAAAGCAAATGGATGCAATAGAATGGGAAACAATGGTGGGTGTGAGATGAAAGTTAACCATTTCTGTCATTTTTCCATTTCTAACCTTCTGCTGCTAAAATGCAAATACTTTGCTTATGCTTTGAGCCAACATTGAAAAGAAAATATGAACATCAATGAACAGTTAGGAAATTCCAAACAACATAAACAGAAGTAGACCATACAGTATTCCACATGTGAGACGAACTCACACCAAGATCTTCTCCATTTCTTAATCCACATGCCCATCCTGGGAAATATAATCTGATATATCACTAATGTCAAAGTTATGTTTTGTAAAACAATGAGACATCAATGGCCTTTATACATATTTCCTTCTTTGTGGAAGGCTTGCTTTGTGTTTACATGGAAGAAACGAAAAAGTTCAAAATAATTTTTAAATATACTCTATAAAATTCCTAGCAAGCTAAATAAATTTGTAGGGAGCACCTATTAAAATTAACCAATGAAAATTAAGTGTGACAACTGATTTAAGAAAAGAACAGAAAAGACTGACAATGTTGTGGCCTCAAGGACATTGTTTCTACAATGGAATATATCTGGGAGTTGAACACAGTTTATGTTCTCCATAATTAAAAGATAAAGCTCTTTAACACCTCCAGTGATAATGGGTGCAACAGAGCTACAGATATAAATATTTACATGATCTGGGCATCTACGTAAGAGGCAGATTTAGGCCAGAAGAACTAGATTTAGGGCAGGGTTGTCATTCTTGCCTGCCAGTCATCCTGATGAAAAACTACCTTGCATCTCTTGCCAATACTTTGGGCCAAATAGTTCTCATTTAAATTTAATTTGAAAAGTTAAACCATAAAAATAACTTTATTATTCATTTCTCAATCATTGGAAATAATTTTTAAGGATCTGTTAGTGTATTAGATGACTTTTTATTTCTGTGTTGTATCACTGATGATACTATGATAGCATATTACTTAAAAATAAAATTTTTACAAGAAAATCCAAACCAAAACACCTTTGAGAAATAAAATCCGCATAAAGCTTAAAGTCTTCAACAATGACTAGGATAAAATGAGAGCTGTTTTTACAAGTTCTAGCTAGCAGTTTGCAAATGTGCTATTAAGATTCTGGCTCTTCTCTTATAGAACACTTAAGTTAAATGGCCTTAATAGACATATAATGATGGCTTTATAAAACTACAACTACTTATATTCTCAAGTAATTTCTTCTTCACTTTAATAAGCATCCATTAAATGCCTATTATGATCTTTATGTAATTTAGCAAGACGTTTAATGAATGCTTTATAAAACTAAACAGCAATTATTACCAAAGACAAGTGTTAACCATATAGATCAATGTGCTATTAATTAACTTTTTCAGATTAAACAGTGAAAGTTGTACTTAAAGTCTATTGGGATGAATGTAGATCAAAATGTTTTAAATGGAAAATTTAGGGATGCCTAGAAGGGGAAAAAGGTATTTAATGTAATTTTTCATTAGGGTAAGTATTTATTAAAACTCTGATCAAGCTGCAGACAACATAGAAAGCTAACATTACAATAAAAATCGTTATTTTTTTCTAAAAATAATTGTCTCATGTTTATCAACTGTCATCTTCATCTCTGATTTTTCTGCAGTCTTCCATGTAATTCTAGAATTATGCGTTACTGAGATTTCAGTGTGTTATATTATAATTTGCAACTTTTCCAAGACTATGCACCTAGTTTAAATTTAGTAAATGTCCAGGTAAGGGACAGTTTTACCACTTCACCTGAATCAATATTAATTACCTCAATGACTGAAGATTACAAAAATGGAAAAAAGAGCATTTGTATCCAGAATCCAGTCTTAAGATAATTTCAGTCTCATGCCTCAGCCCCCAAAACCATCATATTTAAATTATTACGTTACCTTTTAAAAAGAAAATTTAAATCATTAAGTTTTTTTTATTCCAGACATGCTTAGAACCAGGACATTTTAATTTAAAATATGTAAGCAGAACTTGAATTTCTGGAAATACTCAAGTAAAAATTTTCCCCTTGTAAGCAGTCAAATCAACTAAGAATAGTATCACCATATCTAGTACCTCATCCATGGAAGACACTTTGAAACAGAATATTTTGATAACTATTTTGGTTAGGTTATTTCATAATCTATGTATGATAGGATAATGAACTATTTGCATTTTTTCACTTAATTTTTTTTTATTTAGCGTATTGATGTTATAGAATCAATACAAGTTTTGAAATGTGACGACTTTGGTGATTAATTACTGCCATAGAATACTTGGAAACTTTTAATGAATATTTGAAATTAGTTTTCATTTAAAAAATAATTTATCACATTAAAATCAGAAATAAACAATGAAAGACCTCAAAATATCAAGTCAAAAACTTCAGATTCACTCACAGCTGTATTAAGTGTTTGGATTAAAGAAATAGGGATATTTTTCCTGTTGGCTTACAAACTTCAGAATGCCATCATTTAATTCTTATTTAGATTTGGTTTTATAATTATAAAATTAATTCAATAAGATCACAAAACATACTCTATTCAATGTTAATTTGAAAGACAGAAGAGAATAAGGCACAAATTCAATGTTTAAACTTCCTCCAGCATTATTTTATGATGATAGCTCTGCCTCTAGGCCATGATGTGAGGCTTGCTAGAAAAGTTAAAAAAAAGTTAAAAATCTCACATTATTATTCAGTGTCACTAGCCATTTACTAACGATTTCTCATAGCTATCTAATCACTCTCAGGAAAAGGTTCCCAGCATGAATTACATAATATACTGAGGAAATATTAAATAATATTTATTTGAAACATATCTTAATACATGTGATCTGCATGAATTAATCATTTTTTTTTCTTTCAGCATAGTTTAGTGTAGTAAATAAAAAGAACCAGCTGTTTTAAAACCTAGAGAAACCTAACTTCACCTGTAAGTTTTAACTTTCATTTAAAAGTTTCAATAGCTTTAAAAGTGAATGCATTGAACGGATAGAATTCAGTTTGGAAACTGGATTTGTTTGAAAACAGGGTTTGTTTGAAAACAAGCAGTTCTGTGGAGATTTGAGAAAGGGACTTTAAATAACACATGACACAAATACAGACATGATATTGATTCATATTTTTGCTTACATTTCTTGGGCCTCCAAAAAAAGCCCCCCTCAAATCAGTATGTGTTCTGACTGCATGGTAGGTATATTCAAGCAAGTGATTAAAGATAAATCTCCAGACACATAGTGGTGGCGCTGCTGCTGCAAGTAATCTCATATAAGAATCTTGATGGGAATACACAGTAAAGCAGATGGATATTATTTTCATACCAGCAGCACTGAGAGAACAAGATGAGCAGGTACTACGCAGAGAAATAATAAAGATCTTCAGGACAGTGCCTACCACAGGAAAAGAACAGAAACAAGACTCCTTCATTTCAGTATGCCAACAATTATACTGATTCCCCCATCTTAGTCACATTTCCATCCATCTCAGGGAACAGTTATTAGATCTCCTTCAGTAAACAGAGTATAAGATCCACGTATTCTTGAGAATTAGTCAGGGCTGGGGGAAACATTTCAGAGAATCCTAGGATTTTTGAAGATGGTGTTAAAGTCGAAACTTGTTTGCACCAGTGAATACATTATTCCCAGCCCCAGAGAGGTATCGAGCTAAAAAATGGAGTAATTTTTCTCTACAGCTCCTTGAAGGTCTTCCGTCTGATTTATGCCTTGTTTCTGACTGTGAGGAACAGCAGAAAAGGGACAAAGATTTGGCTCCTGACCTGCCACTGTCAATTCTGTGCCAAGAGTCTAGACATACACTATCACTCTGACATTCCTCTTTACTTGTGTTTTAAATTGTGGCATTTCCCAGCACATTTCTCTCACCACTGTTTCTAAAACATTTAACAGCTGGCCCCTTCCACTTCCTCTTTAATTTCCTTTCATCACATACCAGCAATGCAAAAATGGAAGAATGACAAATGTTACCAAGTTTACAGCTACTGAAAGCAAATAAAATCCTTCAGTCAAGAGAATCACTTTTTCTAGCTGTTCAGTTGTAGGAAGATAAAAGGTATCTTGGAATTTATTCTGTCAGTAGAAACAAAAAACATGTATAAGAAAGAGTCAAAGGGGTTAAAACATGTACATGGTCACAGCTATTAGCATAAGATTAGTAGTAATAGATAGATTATATAGTAGAGACCAGGCACACTCAAAAATGCTCCATGGGAACCATAATCAAAAAACCTCAGATGTCAGCAGAGCAGCCGAACAGATCCAAGAGAGTTAGAAGGTCTGCAGTGTCAAAGTATGCACTAAAAATCAAGGAGAAGGGAGAGTGGGGAAAGTATACTCTGTCAGCAGTGTATTAGTGTTCTCTTGCAATGCTAGAGAGAGTACCTTTACAAGAAGAATTAAACAATGAACCACAAGTATGTATATGCTTCTACTGAGAACAAACAACAATTGCACAGGGCAAGGGGAGGTAGTGGAACAACAGAAAACCCTAAAAAATGTAAGATTTTTTCCTAAGTATATTAAGAAAGAGAAAAATTATTATTAGAATCATAGTAAAAAGACTAATTCCTCAAAAAATCTACACATCCCTTTACCTCAATATGGTTTTAAGTCTGATGTCTCTTATACAGCCAATTAGCTTGCTAGTTTTTTACACAGATATCAAGACTGAAGTTTAGCTTTTTCTTCTTAAACTACATGCAGAAAAAGTAAATGAGTTATGCAACAAACATGGGGTGTTATGCACAATTTTGGCACCTCTGTTATTTATTCTACATATTCTCTGTTAGCACCACTAAGTACTGATCCTCATGAGAGCCCTGTGGCCTCTTCTGGAAATGGCCTCAAGCGCGACCAGAGAAGGTTCAGGCTTGACATCAGAAAAAAAAAGAAATCATGGAAAGGGTCATTGGGCGCTGGAACAGGCTGCCCAGGGAGGTGGTTGAGTCACCTTCCCTGGAGGTATTTGAAAGACAGGTGGATGGGATGCTGAGAGGCATGGTTTAGTGATTGATAGGAACGGTTGGACTCAATGATCCTGGAGGTCTTTTCCAACCTAGTGATTCTGTGTGATACAGTGATGAGAGTATTGGTCACTCAGGCAGAAACAGAGGAAGGAAGGTTATTTGTGTAGTGCTTTTTGTAGCTATGGCCAGATTGGCCAGTAACTCTAGGACACTGCCTCAGGAGCCACCTGCAGCTTTTGTATTGTGAAGAATCAGCAGCTGGAGGTTAACTGATCCTCTGATCCTTAATGGTCTCATGTTGTTGATCAACAGCCTTTCCTTGTGTCCGTGGGAATTCTGTGTCACCCACTGCTGGCACATACATTGTAGCTTGGGAGATGGCTGGGAAATAACTACCCTGCAGGTTGGTGACCTAAGGGTGTTTGATTTTGTTTCATTTTTATTTTTTTTTCAGGCAGGTATCTGGAGACAAGGGAGCATGTCAAGTCATACCACTTATGCCTGAAGTCAACTGAAACATAATACATGTGGCTACGTACTAAGTTCTATGTAGCCTTAAAAGCAATGCATTACAGAGACAGATGATTTTTAGGTAAAAGTATTTAAAAAGCAAGAAATTAGAATATTGCTTATTGATTTTTTTTACAAATCCAACAGTATGTGATCATTATTCATGCTTTTATTCTAATAAAATAAAATAGTAAGTCCTTACATTTTACTGTAAGTAAATTGTTTTTTTAGTTTCTGAAGTAAAATGAAAGGTAGAAATTTAAATTAAATTACGAATTTTAATATCTGATAGCAAATATCAGTTCGTACCTAAGTCTATAGTTCTGTTAGGCAGATTATCCATGAAAAGGATGTTCAGCTGAAACTCATTTGAGGTCCCACTGTTGTAAGTTTTTACTGAATTTACCCAATGCCTTCACAAGTCACACACACACAGATCCCACAGTGGACTGGTATTTCTGCTATTGCTGGCACATTGTCCTTGCTTCCAGTAGCTAAACACTCTGCAGAGATCCTACCTGGAGCTGATTTTCCTCTAGGCTTACAGGTGATTAGCACTAGATCGTGTGCTCCCATGAGATTTAAAGCTCAATCTTGTCAACATGAAATGAAAGTAAATTGCCTATAAACTAAAAACAAACTTTACTACCATGAGACCTAATTAGGTAGTAACAAGTACAAGATAGATGTTGTCAATAGGACACAGAAAAGAGCTGGTCTGCATCACTAGTTAATCAATATACATAGCTCTAAAATATTCACTGTCAGGAAAAGCGATGTTACACCCTTTATGTTAGATGTTCTGGGGGTTAGTGGCATACATTATCTTGCCATATACAGGTAAAGACTTTACCACTCAACTTTCCTCTAGCCTTCAAAGCAGGAAAGTAGGGTTTTTTTTAAATAGTGAGAAAAAAAAAGCAAGGTAAGATTAATGGGCAATCAATGCATATCATGTTTAAGAGAACAGCAAATTTCCAAAGGACTAAACAGTGTTCCTTTCTGAATAAATCTCTCTGAGATTTATTTGCTATGGTAGAGCAGCTATAAAAAACATGATTAGGTCTGATGCTCTGTTGATGTATTGCAGGCTGAAGGAAAGTTAATGGTATAGTTAGCCTGAGCCTAGATGGCTTTCTTTTCACATTTTCTAAACTGCAATGTGGCATAGCCTCTAGCCAATACAGCACCTCCCGACTGAGAATACATTAAACTGAACAGATGAATGGCAGCATCTCAAAGCAGATCTGATAACCTAGACATGCTTTTGGGTTTTAAAGAGTCCGCATCAGATAAAAAGAACCACTGGACACTTGAGAGCTGACATAGTCTTCTAAAGAGAGAGGATGCTAAAAATTCAATCAGGTCACAGAGAATATTCTTTAAAAAAAAAGATCAAAACGGGCAAATGCAGTTTTTATACCACTAAAAAGAACAGAGAAATACAAAACCATTCCACTCAACTGAAAAGACAGTTGCATACATTTGTATGGTGCTACTTAATACAGAAATAAATAATTCATTACAGTCTTTCTGTAATTGATAACTAATGAATTTTACATGGATCTTAGAGATGATTTCTTAGGGAAATTAAGCTTCAGTTCTTTATAAGTAAAATTAGTGCATTGCACATTTTCACTATATTGAGGAATAACCACTCAAATTCCATTTTCATATTGAACGAACACACTTTTACTCCAAACTTAGTATAAAAAGAAGAGTTTTTATGAATTTATTGTAAAGTAGAAAATATAGTTAATGCTGTATTTTCACATTGTGATTTCTAAGCTCAAAAATGTAGTGTAATGCTCTAGCAAGGCATTTTATCAAACATCCCCATTCCCTGGATCCAGTGTATCCGAACATTCTGCTTTTATACAATTAACGTAAAACCAAGTTTTAATGAAAATTTTGTGGCATGCACAATTTGTTTTTTCTAAGCTTAAATATGCTGATATCCATTTAACTCTTACTATATGAGAGAAAAAAATAAAAGCATTCAGAAAAATTATGTGGGCTTGAATTTAGAAAATGTCCTGTGAGACATGAGACACAGACCAAAAGTCCATTTGCACCACTATAGATAAGGGAAACTCTCATGCAGGAGGAGTTTCTAATGCTTTGCATGTATAGCAAAAGGTTTCTAAAGTTCACAAATATCCTTCTTTTTTTTTTATATCCTTGTCTAGAAAGCTGCCTGGAGGAGAGGGACCTGGGGGTGTTGGTTGACAGCCGACTGAATATGAGCCAGCAGGGTGCCCAGGTGGCCAAGAAGGCCAATGGCATCTTGGCTTGTATCAGGAACGGCATGACCAGCAGGTCCAGGGAGGTTATCCTCCCTCTGTACTCGGCACTGGTGAGACCGCTCCTCGAATACTGTGTTAAGTTCTGGGCCCCTCACCACAAGAAGGATGTTGAGGCTCTGGAGAGAGTCCAGAGAAGAGCAACAAAGCTGGTGAAGGGGCTGGAGAACAGGCCTTCTGAGGAGCGGCTGAGAGAGCTGGGGTTGTTTAGCCTGGAGAAGAGGAGGCTGAGGGGAGACCTCATTGCTCTCTACAACTACCTGAAAGGACGTTGTAGAGAGGAGGGTGCTGGCCTCTTCTCCCAAGTGACAGGGGACAGGACAAGAGGGAATGGCCTCAAGCTCCGCCAGGGGAGATTTAGGCTAGACGTTAGGAAAAAATTCTTTACAGAAAGGGTCATTGGGCACTGGAACAGGCTGCCCAAGGAGGTGGTTGAGTCACCTTCCCTGGAGGTGTTTAAGGCACGGGTGGACGAGGTGCTGAGGGATATGGTTTAGTGTTTGGTAGGAACGGTTGGACTCGGTGATCCGGTGGGTCTCTTCCAACCTGGTTATTCTGTGATTCTGTGATTCTGTGATTCAACGCCGATATAGTGTCTCTCTCCAGGGCGAGGATCCTGTTACCTAACTACATCAATATTAAGAGATCTTAAACTACTGCTTTGTAGTGTGTGTACTTTTGTAATGATTAATATCTTGATGAGCTAATGATGGGAAAGGTTGTGAAAAAAATATACTAAAGTCCCTTACAAATATATCAGGTGTCAGCAATTATTCTTGATTTTATCTCAAGACTTTAAAAAAATATTTGTTACACCAGTTGTTGAAATTAGAAAGCATCAGCACAGCAGACCCAAACAATACAAGCCTCAAAAAACTGAATTAATCTTTTTCTATGTACTTTGATGGCTGTCCAATGTTTTCTTAGTTGCTTCCTAGTTAGACATTCACAGACTCTTGTACCTATAAAGTGTGATGTTCATGATAAGTCTTATTCAGAAGTTGTGCATTGAGATGATTTGATGAACAAGAGAATATTTTACCCATAACTTGTTTCCATGCCAGTAGCAGTCCAGCCTTTGGGCTGGTACAGCTCATGAGAAAATATGAAACTCATTTAATCTTTCTTCAATTGAAAATATTGCTACCTGAAATTTTAGCAGCTTAGATGATGTCTTTCTTAAAACATCTGTTTAACCATATTCCTATCAAGTATCAACAATATTGTAGATATTGGATGTTGAGGAGTTGCATTGTGCCACCTGGTCATAAGTAACCCTTCTAGAAAATATTTAAGAGCTCATATGCAAAAGCAGAACTAAACCAATGGTTCTTTTGCAAAGATTAATGTTTTAACAGCTATTTTAGATGCTTGTAAGAGTGATGTTAGTATGCACTGAAGCTTAGCATTACCAGCCTGTAAACGCTGAGATATCTTTGAAGGATTATTACATAAATAATGCTCACAAATACTGGCAAGTCATAGTCCCCAAATAGCCATGAATAAATACTTTCAAGGACTTCTGCCTCCACAGAGAAATGCATAATTTTTAATTCTAGTTGCAGAATGCTATTCAAGAGTTTTTAAAAACATTATGAAATATTGCATACGAGTCTGTATAATGAGGGAGCTATTTTCAATGAAATTTAAACTTTTTCATTCTTTCCTCTCCCTGTTTTCTTTAACCTCCTGTCTCCATTCGTTTTTCTATTACATTATCACAGTAGTCTATTCAAAATACTTTTAATACATTTCCTTAATTAGTGAATTTCCTGATGTCTTTGGGTTTCCATTAAAAGAGAAGGAAAATAAAGCATTCCATGCTGTGATAACAATACATCCTAGTCTATCCATCTACTGAAATGAAGTCTTAAAGACATCTACTGCATCTGCAGATGGGAAAGAAGAGGTATGGCTCAAAGAATTTTAGTGGTTATAAAATCAGATTTTAGTTATTTGTGATATCTAATCACTACATCTTTATATACATTTCTTTTCAGTAAAAAGAGCATATAGCCAAAATTAAGATATCTTGAAACTGGATGCTTAATCACCCCTTCCACAAAATGAAAGGAAACACAAATCCTCTGGGGATAAAGAACATTGATCTTTTGAAATAACAAACAGCAACAAAAAAAAAACATTTGCAGAACAAGTTCAACAGTTCTGGAAAATTACTCTGTCTTGTATCTTACTTTGCTGAAAACATGGTTATGAGGTCTAAGAGCAGAGTTCCAAAGTCTAGGAAATAGGCATCAGAAAATACAAGTTAGGCTTCTTATAGAAGCCCACCTACATATTATTCTTGTAGAGACAAAGATAGTTACACACAAGATGCGAGGGCTATATGAGTTAAAAAACAAGCAGTTACATGAGGAAGTGAAAAAACCCAAACAAAACCAAGGAAATGCACAGACCCAAAAGGTTTGGGCATAAATGTGTGCAACACTAGAAAGGAAATTTAGTCTAAAAAAATTCAAGGAGGTAAGACAATCATTAAGACCTCAGATTGTATGTGGATCTATATACAGTTCTTGTATGTGCAGCTTGTTACTGGAACAGGCTCCCCATGGAAGTCATCACAGCACCAAGCATCTGGACAATGCTTTTAGTCAAATAGTTTAGTTTTAGGTAGTTCTACGAGTAGCAGGAAGTTGGACTCAATGATCCTTATGGGTCCTTTCCAACTTGAGACATTCTGTGATTCTGTGGTTAGTGGCAACTCTAAATATATAAGACTTATAAGATACTTTTCTGAAAATCCTAAACTAATTGCAATTGCTTTTCCATTTAGTGTTGAGGGGGGTTGTTCAGTGGTTGTTTTTCTTTTGTCATTGTTTTTTGGTTGTTTTTTCTTAAATTTTCGTAGGCTTGAGCATTTTCTTGCTTGCGTCTATTTTTTTGCAATATGCTGTAAATACTATGATTCATGTATATACCACATATCCACCCTAGGTTTTAATTCCTGAACTATAAGAAACTAATTTTGTCTTTTTTTTCAGAGTCCTGTTTTTGCCTAAGATATTAAGAAATTGTGCTGTCAGTTATCTGTGTTCTGATAATTCTGCAATAAAATTGAACCATGGAAAAACTTAGTCATATTAAGGTGAACAATAATTTTCAAATAAACCTAGTGTCGCCAAAAGTTTCTCACGCAAGTTTTCAGAGTTCTGCAAACTTGATCTTAAGTATAACTTCAAAATCAAAGATAAAGTGAAAATGAGTTTGTACAGTAATTTTCAGTGCTGTTTCTCCAGTGAGATGATGTAAATGGAGACAAAAGGCGAAATTCATGTCTGTATAGGAAACCTTCTGGTTTATAACACACCTTCTCATTATAAGCATCAGTTTTATGTAAATACGTACATTCAAAGTAAAACCTTATCTAACTTAGAAAAAAATATTTAAAGTCACCACCATCAGTAATGGCAATCACACATTCTTAATTCTCAAAATATGTCAATTTTATCGTAACTCTGCTCCATTAGAAATTATATTGACTTTTTTTTTTCAGAGAAAAACTACAGTATTTCACTTAAATGCTTAAAAATACTGTTATTTTCTAGGAAGCTTTTGTTTACCCCCTTTTTTTCTTTTACACTTCTTTATCTTTTTCTTTTTTTTTTTAAAGGAAAACCTTATATACATCCTTCCATTCTCTGATTTGCTCCTAATAAGGAGATTGGTGATTTATAGCACAAAGAAAAAAATTAGAGAATGAAGGATACAATGCAGAGGTCTTGAACAGGACTGACTGAACACTAGCACAAAAAAGGAAGCATTTAATACATTAAATATTTCTTTGCTTAAAGGTAGGAGAACTGTAGCCCTGAAACCTGACAGTTTCCTGGCAGTACATCCTTGGATAATTGCAACCAGCTTTCTGCAAGATTGAATATGCATTTAGTATTCAAACTCATCATTTCTATTTTTTCATTTACATATGAACCAAAACACATTTATGTACACATATAAACACCCACACATAAAGAAGTCCCAATGTACGGGTACCGAGTCCTCTTTCCCTTTTAGCCACCTATCCAGAACAAAATGTGTAATCAAGTAAATAAGATTACTTTTGTAAAAAGAGGCCATAGACTTTAAATTGATCTAAACTGGGCTGCCCTTGGCCTGAGCAGGGCTGACCAAGTGCCCTGTGGCCAAGTACCCATTGCCCAGACTGTCTGAGCTCCAGCTCTATGAGTGCCTCTAGGGAAGTGTTTGCAGTTCCTCTTGGACAAACGGCCCTGAGAATACTGGGGAGCTGCCAGGTAACCTTCACACCTGCCCAAGGAACAGGGGAAAGGCAGCAGGTAGAGATGGGAAGAAGTTAAAAATCACTCAAAAAAGACTCAAAATTCAAGAGGAAGAAAGCATCAATATGGTGTTTCTCCTGCCACCCTCACCTTGAACACTTACCCCCTCTTAGTGACTAACTCAGGATGCTAAAGATCTCATTTTAACTCCCTTGTCTCTGATTTTGCCAAAGCAAGACTACTGTGATCGTGTCTGGTATGAAACATCAGAATAAATGGATAGGTACTAGGTATACATATATATACATAAATTACAAATGTATAATAAAGTACAAATGTATAAATGAGGGTTTTCTGTATTCCTTATTCAGCTGGGACTATTACATTTGTTAGTCATTGGACTAACAGTAATTTCTTAAACACTACTTGTGTTTCCTATTGTACATATCCCACTTGAGTGCAACAAGAATTCAAGAAAATAAAAATAGAAGATTTATAATTACAAATCTATTTTTTTCTTTCTTAAACAGTATAAACTGCAGCAGTATTATCAAGTTTAACAATGCCATAGATCTACACATTTATTTTATATTGCCAGTTTCATTAAAACAAGACAAAAGCAGCACTAGTGGAGAATGAGATACAAGTAAAGGTGATGTGTTGATGGCTTGAGGCTTGGTGATCTATTTATAAGGGTACAGATTTTTAGTTTATTGTGAAAGGGAATGAGTGATTTGGCCTACGCATGGAGTATTTCATCACATCATTTACAACGGCTCATGTGCTTTGAATAACCACGAGGCAACCAAACATTGCTTCTTGGTCATTTTTGGACAAGTCTTATAGTTTGGAAGATTGTTTTCCAATATTTTGAAAATGTATTCTGGATTCAATACAGCACAATTCTGTGAAGAAATGAATAGTACAAAGCTGGCAAATAAAAACATTCTGTTCACCTTGACATGTGATTTGGAAAGCTTAAAAAAAAATAACCAAAAGTGCAAAAAAATATATAAACACAGAATTTGACTTTTGCTCTTCTTACTTTAATATGAAAATAGGTAATGTTCATGCAAATTACTTAATTTTTCATCTGTGATGCCTGTTTTTGCAAGGCAGAGGACATTAAAAAACTGCATTAAAGAGAGACAGGAGGTGACAACCTCATATAAGTAGAAATTGTTTTCATTTTGTAAGAATAAGACAGTGTTCAGCCTACTGGAGTGCTCCACTAACCCTTTTATAAAAACCCTCTTCAATGTACATTGGCTAAAGCTTAATGATATGATCCCTGACATGAATGAACAGTTAGAAGTCATAGCAGCTTAATTTTAATATTGTATAATACAGGAGAAGAAGGGATGATGATAGTTATAGGCTAAAGCACTGTTCTCCATCACCGACTGTTAAATGTCCAAAACCACCATTTCTTCACAGACCACTTGTTGGGAATCTGTGTTCAAGCAAAACCAGACAAACTGTGAGAAATGTTTAGATTAACAGCTGTGACTTGCTTCCTGTTGAAGGAACAGTGTTACATACCTCCTACATATCAACAGGAAACAGTTCTCAAACATAAAGTGGTACCTCCACAGCCATAGACTCAGGACACTAATAAGATTTCATATTTTCAGTTATTGTACCTACTATTCGATTTGCTAACCTGAAACCAATGGCTTAATCTTATAATCAAGCACTTGGCTCACAGGAGTACTCATCACCTGAGCCACGGATTTTGCTTCTGTCTGAGTCAAGCTATTTTTATCACCCTGTTTTCTGCCATCTTGTATCTTATTTTCATAGGAAAATTTCCATGGCAGCCAGTGCAAAGCACAGTTTAGCCTTGCCATTATACTTGATGGGGCTTTTCTAGACTGCACTGCTGTTTGCAAGGAAACTAGCCAAGAGTTCAAAACCAGTTTAGGACATTTGGAGCAGCTTTTGTGCTTTAGCTGTCCTCCTCAAGCAAAAGGAGAAAACTTGACAAAACCCAACCAACCAAAACCCAAAACACAAACACCAAGCCAGGTGTTTGTTCTATTTGTGTCACAGTTTAGACTCACCTCCTGGCTCGGTCAGCAGCTAAACACTGCTGGCCACAGGGAAAGGGAAATGAGACACACATGTGTGAGTTGGAAACTAAAGCAGCTCTAATGAAACAATAATAAAAAGGAAAAGAATATAATAATATCAATAAGAAAAAAATAATGTTAATAAGATAATAATAATATATATACAAATATACAAAATGGGATGCCCTCAAGACTATATGCCAACACAGATGATGTGTTGACACAGGTACAGGGAAAAGTTCTGGACTGGACCCAGCAACAGGCAGGAGCTGAATTTAAGAACTGGATTCAGGAATATACAGATCAGGGGGCAGAAAGATAGGAGATTTTCCTTCCAGTGGCCAGTCATCAATGAAGAGAACTTGACCTTCATGGTCCCTCAGTTTAAATTGAAAATCACATATATGGAATGGAATACTTTGCTGGTCAGTTTTGGGTCCCTTGTCCTGTCCACCACTCCCTGGAGATGTGACACTTTTTCACCTCTTTGACTTACAGCACTCCACCAACTGGAGGGTAACCTTGGTCTCCATAGACATAAGTATAAATTGTGGCTTTTCTGCATACCAGTGCTCCATTACTTCGGTGATAATCATAAATTTTAAGTATTAGCATTTCAAGAGACAGACACTGACTGAAAAACATGCAGTTAACTTTGAGTAAATGAAGTTATTTAGACAAGGCTTAGCTAAAATTTAGAAAATTCATTCTGCTTTATATCAAACCAGAACACTATGGCTATAAAATCCTTATTTAAAAAAAAAAAACAAAAAACCCCACAAGTATGGTATATTTCTCTGGGCTTTCAGTGTTTGAGAAAATGTTTATTATTCCATCCCAAGTTTTGGAATTGATAAACTTAAGATGCTTAGCAATTTTCACAACTTTCTAGCTGACTAAGTGAAGAAGAAAACAAGAAGAGAAAGAAATGCATCTAAAATGAAACCCATTTGAAAAAAATATTTTAAGGAAATAGCAGCTTCTGTGTTAAGCCTCTCCCCTATCAAAACTAAACCCATACAATCCAGTTCCCCACCCCCTAATGCCCAACCTCAACCCCAAATAGTCAACACCTCCTTGAGCATGGAGACAAAGATTTGTTTAGAATAACGAGGTAACTAGCAAATAAGTAATTCATACAGTAAAAGTTCTGACACTTGGATTGTTTTGTCAGTTTGGATCATTCTGTTAATTTGCAGAATGCTGAACATATATAAGAAGAGGCATAATTTTCATTCTCTCTTCCCACAGATCTCTAAATAGATATCTATTTATGCACACAGTAAAAGGTAAAAAAATTGAATAACCCACAGTTTGATCTGAAAAGCTGGCAAAACCAAGAAGTTGGATGTGAAAAAGTGGACTCCATAAAAGTAACTCTCATACAAAGACGAGACTTCCATCTTCATCTGCATGTATTTTTTCCTCCTTGCCTCATGAGAGCAGTTTGTCCACAGATCACCCTCAATGTTATTATGCGTATAAAGAGTTTTCTTATTGATCATCTCAGCAATTCATTTACTGGGATGAATGTACCAAATTAAAATATAACTAGCGATGTGTCTTATGCTACAAGAATTTTACTTAAGAAATATATTGCCCTGAAGCAATACACACAACTACTAGGGAATGAAACTGTGCACTTCCTCTGTAAGCTACAAAGAGTACACCAGTATTTGAGGTTGAGAGCAGAGAAGAAAATTAAGCTGACACCATTGCCTTCAGCATTTTCCCTTATTTGAATACCAATGAGTACACGCTTAGAGTCTCATTATTCCCTTGGCAGGTCTTCCAGTAGCATTTACACATGAGTAATTTCTTTTTATGGACCCAATATCATTTTCTTCAAAACACATTTATCATTACAGAATGTGATACAGTAAGAATGAGCATCTCATCAGCATTGTCTTTGAGAAACTGCATGTGAAAAAGAGCTAGTATGTGAACTTGAAAATGCTTGTTCCACAGTATCCTGCAGTTGCCAGGGGCTTGCCCATAATGAACTCATTTGCTCACGCTGTTAAGTATTGCATGCACAGGCTTGTATAGCCTACACTGAAGGTCCAGGGTGAACTAAAATCTATAACTGAGATAATTTTATCAATAATATATTTTTACTAGGAGTAATACAACACTCTTACTAACTCAGAGAGAAGTATCCTTTTTCATCTATCAGAGATTTCGGGGTGATATGTAAACTATTCCCTAATTGTATATGTCTACACTTTTGCAGAAACACAGGTTTATACTTCAGCACAACTTTTTGACAAGGCAGATCTGAACACAGACGCATCTCTTCAACAGGAACTAAGTCTCTCTTCAGCATCACAAACAGCAGTGCAATTGTCTCAAGCAGGTAATAGGAAAATAAATAAAAAAACACTAGAAAAATAATGAGGGAACAGACACAGATATGTCATGCACACCTCATCCTTTATGGAACAATATGTTCACTGCTTTCTGATGAAAAACAAAAAAACCCAAAACCTCAAACACCTCTAAAAACTCAGTAGAAAGTTAGGTGAACAGGATAACCACAACCCCACTTCACACTATGTCCTATAAGCACCTGTAGAAATGCTTTATCAGCCAGAAAAGACACTGCTATTCCTCAGCTGACCTGCAGCATGTGAAAACTTGAAAACTCAATAATTCTTTTTTCTCAGCTGTGAGTGAACTGTGAGTTCAGGAGCTGGGTCAATGCTTTCTTGCTTTCTGGGAGCAGAAGGTGCCATTCTGCAGAAATCCTCCTCTGTTACTTTGACTAGGAGCATGTGCCTGGCATTGCCAGCAGGAGAGATACAGGCTTCTCAGACCCCTCCTCACCAAGTGTCTGGTCATTTTTTAAATGCTGAACAAGAAATGGGAATTAGCTTAATCAAAGTCCTTACATACAAGCAAAACTTGTTTCTCACTCTGCTTTTGCTTATTTATCAATGATCAACCAATATGGAGTGATCAGAGGTAGTAAGAAGCACAGGAACAGCAGAAGGGAGATAAAAATAAGGAAGCAGAGTGACAAAGAAACCACCCAGGCAAAAGACCCATAAAGCACCTGTTCTCAGGGTGCAATTGAACCAGAACCGATTTCCTAGAAGGCAACTGCTTATTGTTTCAATGTTAAATTTAGTTATCTGGAATCATTAGAGGATGGAAGGTTTCAAGTTTTTGTAGTTCCTGGCATCAGATCTCAGCATTCAGACACAGAGCTGCCATTACTCTTTCTACACTGAGCTATCCCTTCCCTGCAGGTGACAAAAGCTTCCAACAGTGATGCACTAATCATTGTAGAGTAACCACAGCACAAACAAACCATCATATCCACAACCTGGTAAGCCTAAGTAATGTTCTGACAAAGCCCAGCATAAGCAGTCTGTGTCTTAGTGAGAAAGAACTTGAGAGACTGCAATCCATCCCAATAGATTAAGAAATCTCAGCCTTAGGTTAGGCTGCTAACACAAGCAACAGAACAGTGTCCAAGACTTCTTTAGTTAATAAATTGTGACAAAATTTATATACTTTCATGGGAATCATGTCTATACAAAGCAAACACGGACAGTTTGGAGAAAAGAGAATAGGAGAAGATTGCTGGTTTAGGTGCAGAGCATGTCTTAGAAAATTATTTCTCTTTAATTGTGCTTGTATTTTTCCCAGATTTGTTCATCTTGACTTGCAATTTGTTTAGATCATGCAGTTAAAAGCTCGGCTTCTCACATAGCAATTTCTGCAACATTTACACAGAAAAAAATGGATCTTTGCAAAAAGCCTTTCAAAAAGCAGTTCAAGTCCTTACTGAAATGTTAACACACAGGCTTTCATGGACAGAGACTCGTGCAGGAGAGAATATCTAAGCTGTGTATCTTGAAAGTGCAGATTTATTTAAAGAGGAGTGGGATTGGGGCCAGCAGTGTGAGGGTGGAGCAGCAGATCCGTGGGGTTCTTTTAAGACAGCTATTCAAGTTCTGGATAATTAAAGTTCTCATTTTAAATGTTCAATAATGTATTTTCAATACCAGTGTAATTTAATACACTACTTAAAAATCAAATCCAATTGCAATGTTACAGAACAAGGTGGAAAACAGCTCACAGAAATTCCATCCAAAAATCAGTTTCAAATTGCTATTGCAGTGATTCCTCCCTTTCCAGTAAGGCTAAAGGTGGGGACCACTTGCACTTTAAATTCTGAGAAAAATTAAGTTACATTCTTTTCATGTTGCAAAACAAACTGGACTGTCTGGGGGTTGAAAGGGTAGACCCTGGGCCTCCCCATAAAATTTGTGGGATCCATTCCCCTTGGGATAAATTAAGGTGAAGCCACACTAAACAATTGATATGAAAGGTATTTATTTACAGAGGTGAGCTTGGGCATATGATAGGTGTTGGCACATGAAGTTTGTGGTAATGAAAAAAAAAGAGAGAATGTGAGAAAAGGAAAAATAGAGAAACTTATAAGAAAATCAAATCACCACTCCAGCGATCCAGCATTGTCTTCAGGCTCACAGGATGGCGGGTGCCTGTTGGCTTTATCTCCAGAGTGTTATTTAGAGATGAGGGCCCTTAAATTAAAAGGGTTTTGGTGCTCTTGCACACTGCCCCTTGTGGAAGATTTGGGAAATTAGTCAGAGGGACGCTAGATGATCATAACGCCCTTGCTCCCTCTACCAGCAGGATTGCAATGTGACCTTTCTTGGCACACAGGTGCAGTAGTGATAAGTAACTTGACACAGAGACATTGCACTGCAGTTCCTGTGCAGTTTCGTGGCCGGAAACAATTAGTTTAAGACATTCCATTTCTGCTGCAGAATTAGTCTTTTAAATCCCATTG
Organism: Phaenicophaeus curvirostris; assembly: GCF_032191515.1. NCBI lineage: Eukaryota > Metazoa > Chordata > Aves > Cuculiformes > Cuculidae > Phaenicophaeus > Phaenicophaeus curvirostris. The sequence continues at coordinate 106,782,900 of NC_091392.1, forward strand.
CTAATGCCTGTTTGTACCTGGGACTTGAACATTTAGGCAGGTTCCTTCAGTGGATGTTCATCTGACCACTTTCACTGCAGCAAGCAGGTTTACAATCTATTGCCAAGCCTATAATAGAAACATGTTTGTACGAACTGTAAGTTTACAGCAGCCTTCTTTCCAGTCAGAAAAGTTTCAGAGAGCAAGAAAAATGTGAGGAGCAGAACATCATCCGATATAGATTGTTCATCCTTAAGCACTATCAGGCACCTCAAAGAATTGATAACACTGATGTTTAAAAGCCAAGGCAATACTGCCAGCTTAATATCTTCTATTTCCTCTTATGAAAAAGTCACCAAAAATAGATAATTTCTGGGAAGAACAGGCAGTTGACTTCAATCAAGAAAGGCCAAAGTATTAGAAACAAAATAAAAACCTAAGTTTTCTTGAAGAAAGATTCACTGAAAAAAGTAGAACAAACTGGTTTCCTGGGTTGTGTCACCCATATACAAGCTCCTTAAAATCTTCCATATTTAAGAAAAGGAGTGCCCATCAGGAAAGTAATGAGAACACAGAAAAGCTGGAGGTGCTGGGAATCCACAGAAAAGCATTTCCGCATTAAGTTAAATGCAGTCTTAATCACCTGCTGTAACCCACTCTTGCCAGAGAGCTGTGTGCAGAGAATTATGCATAAGAGCTATTCCAAATAATAAATTTAGGCCTACTTACTGGGAAAAAAATGAAATTATAAGGGAGCCGAAATCATTCATTTCTTGAACTAGTAATGGATATTTTGAGATCAAAATTTTGAGAGGTCAAAACCTTCCAGTTGAGTATTTATAGAACAAAGCATTGCCCTTAAATATATATATACACACACAGAGTGTTATAAAAGGGAAAACAGCTTTAATACAATTAGAACCACAATATCCAAGTATGAAACATCTGCTTATACTGAGCAAACATTTCAGTTACTTTGGATTCTCATTTTACTGAGAAAACCAGGAGACTTTGTTCCTAGTTCAGGCCACATAATTTAAGATATATACAAACATGTATTTCTATTACTACTATACCAGGCTGGAAATGAGTCACTCAGTAGAATCTAGCCTTTATTTGCAAGTAGCTGGCTAGTAGATTTTAAATACAGAATTTTTAGGAAAATAAATATAAGAATACAGTCACAATAGCTATATTTACTGATGCAAATTTGTGTTCATTGTGTTAATTATCTGTTAACTGCAGTGAAGTGCTGTGTAACAAATCCCTATTTGTTTTCCATATCAGCCTCTTGTTTGACAGAACTGTTTTTGCTGTAAGGCTCCAAATCCATCATCACCTTAGCTATCATGCAGAGTAATGCACTGATTGTTTACAATCTAATATTAGTTTAGTCTTTTAAGAATGTATAACAATATTTATATAGAAAAATGGTTTTGAAGCCCGAACCACTGAGGCAATTCAAATTTGGTCACTTTTGGAATTAAGTGGGATGCCAGATCTGCATACAACCTCGACCCACTATCTTTATACCAACAAAGACTTATTTGGGCAGCCCATGCTACTGATTTCACCTAAACTTCATGTGGATTACTAAATTTTCCTGTGGACCTTTCTTTCTAACTATGGTTTTTAATTTCTTGCCAAACCACCAATTCCAGAACTGGAAGGACAGACAGACTGCCTGTCTTGTAGACAGGTCATATTCAGAGAGTAGTGGTCAATGGTTTGATGTCCAGATGGAGATAGACACATGACAAGTGGTGTCCCTAAGTACTGGGATCAGTGGTGTTTAATATCTTCATCAATTATATAGAGAGCAAGATCAAGTGCACTTTCAGCAAGTCTGCAGGTGACACTGAGTTGAGTGGTGCAGTTGCCACACCAGAAAACTGGGATATCATCCAGAGGGTCCTGAACAGGCTGAAGAAGTGGGGCTGTGAGAACCTCATGAGGTTCAACAAGGCAAACTGTAAGGTCCTACACCTGGGTTGGGGCAACACACAGTTTCAATACAGGATGGGGGATGATGTGATTGAAAGCAGCTCTGTGGAGAAGGACTTGGGGGCGCTGGTTAACATGAAGCTTGACATGAGCTGGCAATGTGCACTCCCAGCCCTCAAGGCCAACCGTATCCTGGGCTGCATCAAAAGAAGCATGGCCAGCAGGTTGAGGGAGGTGATTTTGCCCATCTTTTCCACTCTTGTGAGACCCCACCTGGAGTCCTGTGTCCAGTTTTGGAATCCTCAACATAGAAGGATATGGAGCTGTTGGAATGGGTCCAGAGGAGGGCTACAAATATGATCAGAGGGCTGGAGCGCCTCTGCTATGAGGACAGGCTGAGAGCTGGAGTGGTTCATCCTGGAGGAGAGAAAGCTCTGATGAGACCTTATAGCAGCCTTACAGTACCTGAAGGGGGCCTACAAGAAAGCTGGGGAGGGACTTTTCACAAAGGCATATAGTTGTAGGACTAGGGGGAATAGCTTTGTAAGTTTGAGAGGGGAAGATTTAGACCAGACATTAGGAGGAAATTCCTCACAGTGAGGGTAGTAGGGCACAGGAACAAGTTACCCAGGGAAGCTGTGAATCCTCTATCCCTGGAGGTGCTCAAGGCCAGGTTAGATGGGGCCTTGAGCAGCCTGGTCTAGTGGGAGGTGTCCCTGCCCATGGCAGGGGTGCTGGAACTAGATGATCTTTAAGGTCCCTTCCAATGCAAACCAGTCTACTTTTCTATGATAATACAGATTACCCTTGATTCAACAGGTATATATTCCTATCAGTTACACAAATTGACTTATGATTCACAGGTAGTCCTCACAGGAGATGACTATTTTTACTAAGTCAATCTTTTCTGTTTAATGATGGTACGATGATGACTCAAAGTGGAACTGGAACCTTCAGAATATCCATAAAATATACAATAATGGGCCAAAAGACTGCAGCATTTTCCAGAAAAAAAAATGTTGATTATCAGAAACATGTAGCTATTCTAATACAATTACATGAAGAAAAAGTCCATGTGGCATTTCTTTATGCTGAAGAAAGACCTTATTTCAAATAATTTAAAAGGTCAACAAAAATAGCATGTACTCAAAAAATTAGAGTTCCTCTCAGATAGGTAATAAGAAGGGATGAATGAGTATCATGTGATTAGTCATGCAATGAAATATTATTTTTCATTATTTCTGAAAGTTTGTATAGGAGATAGATATCTGCAATAGATATCTCTTTCTGTTCATAGCTTTTACTGTGTATTATCTTTCCTTTTTACACCTAGAAGTACAAAGTTACTTATCAAAGACTAAAATGCTCAAAAATTTATTAGCTATCTGATGGAATGAACAAGTCTCACATGTTACTTTAATTACCAGGAAAACACGATTCTAAACAGCAATAATACTATATGGTCAGCTAAATTACATTACTTAGGAATTATAAACAAACATACTGAGCTGTTCATTGGATTAGGTTTTAATTGTTTCTCTAATGAATTAGCATTTAAGATGCCATTTTAATTAGGTAATAATACAAATCTTATTGACATCCTACAAAGAATATGTAAGTTGTTTTAACTAAATTTACCATATTTTCATCGTTCTGATTAAGTGGTTTAGTATTTGATAGGAATGGTTGGACTCGATGATCTGATGGGTCTTTTCTAACCTGGTGATTCTATGATTCTATTAAATGATTTATCTTAATTTTAAATATTTAAAAATGTAATTATCCATTGTGATATCTAGCAAACTTATTTATTCTTAATTATCTATTCTTCAAGAAAGAATAAACTTAAGTCACAAATAAGGTTAAAATTAGGGAGGCAACATATCACTAAAAATTTTATTTCCTATTTTTTTCTTTATAATAATAGTTTAAAAAGCTTCAGATAGGCAACTGGATGAAGCAATTAAACATAGCACTGAATTAAGCAGGTCTTTCCTTACTCCTTCTGGTAGTTCTCTGTTCACAGAAATGTGCACTTCCAGAATACTGCCATGTAACAAAAAGCATGTCAAAAAACCAAGACAAACTCATAAAGGATCAGTTACAGAGCACATTTTCTTCTGGAATACGTAAAAAAAAAAAATTCATCTGTGGTATAAGACATGCTTTCAGTCTTCCAGAAATTAAGTATTTTCTATTCCAGTGGAGTTAAACACTTTTCTGAATTTACATTCAATTCTTTGGTGTTTAAACACAGCCTCAGAACACATACAATAAAGTTTTTATAGTTCTGGAAATCACTGAGTGGAAATCAGAAGCACAATAAATTACAGTATTTCTTCTGTGATCTTTTCAGTGTGACATTTAGAAAATATGATACATATATGCAAGATAAATGAGAAACAGGCATGCCCTGTGAATGGTGCCAAGTTATCCTTTTGTTTAGCTATGCTTTATAAACCCCTTGTTTCAAATTTCAGTCTTTGTTGAAAAGTTGTCACCACCAGATGTTGCCTTTATCAGATTAGCAACAACATTAACAGTAAAAATATATATTGCTTTTTAATGAGGAAAACATATTCTGATCATATAGTAATACTGATCACTTGAGGCTGATGGCACTAGTCTGAGTTGCAGAACTGCTAATTCTGAGTCCCAGCTTGCCATCCAGATTTCCAATCCAGACCCTTCAAATATACCTACAGCCATGTCCATATTGGGCTATTTGACAAAGCGTGTTATAACTGCTGAGATAATATATATAACTATTAACCTTAAAACACACCATCATATCAGAAACATTTATGTCTAGTTTACTTCTGAATAAGAATATCATACTTTCAGTTTATCATGCTGTCATCTGTGCTAGTATTTGTGTCCTTATTGGGTTCACCTCATAACTTTAATGTAGAGTTGTTGTCTTTTCACCCATGAGGGTGTTATATAGGACATACCAAAAAACACAGCAGACCTCACCAAACAGCTAGGCTAGGTAGGTAAGTGAAATCTACCAAAACTATGCTCTCCGTATCAGAAATAAATATAACTTTCGTACTTTGAGAGTACATGCTTTATGACATTTTTAAAAGGCAGACAACCCTGAAGGCTACTCATTTATTATTGATTAATAAGTTGAGAGCAATTATTCTTAAACTACACAAACAGTAAAAACACTTTCATGTGTCATAGTAGGATTATGTTCCATGATTAAGCAAATCATACTGCAAATACGTAATACTCCAGAGATGCAAATTTAAAAAGCATAGATCAGCAGAGGGTTAAAAGTCAGTTATTTTCTTCTATTTTGAGTTTGTGAACTTCCTTTTTGTTTATTTTAACTATTTTTCTACTTTTTAAAACTTTTTATTAATTTATTTATCTGTTTTAAAAAGGGACAAGATGAATAGCTGCAGACCTATTTAAAGCCCAAGATATCAGACTGTAGAAGGTCTGTCCATGGAACCCCACAGACACTAACTTTTGAGTGAGATGACAGAGCTTATTTTGCTCATATTTAAGTGCCCAAGATACAGATTCTACTGAGTCACTGAAAGGAGGAAGAGTGAACTCATGAGAGAGATGTGACAGAAAAAAATTCTAGACAGAACTCTTTTATTAAATATTATTATTGCAGTAGCACTTGGAGGCCAGAAGCCAGCATGAAATCCCTTCTCTCATATGCTATAAATAAACTTTCCAAAAAGAAAAAAAATCTTCCTAAAAGTCATAACTCAAGAAAATACCTCTGAATTTCCTTTGGTTTACAAAATCTTAAGGAAAAAAATAACAGTGACTCAGGAGAGTATCCTTACGAACTTCTGTAACTACTTGAAATTGCATTCTGTAACAGTTGCCTGTAAAACCATTATCTTATTTTCAAATGTATTAATTTTGCTGTATTTAGCTCTCCTTTTTTTCCTATGACAAGAGCTGAAAAAACTCAGACTAATTCATATGGAAGATTCAATGCAAGTATTTACTAGTCACTCCGCATAGACTGATACCTAGTTTCTCTATTACTCCTCCTGTTTTATCATTGGGAACTCAGTCCTTGGAAAATTACTTTTGATGAATCTTATACCTAAGAAGCAGTAAATAGTAAATTAAGGTCACTGAGAAGTAGTTCCACAGATGTTGCAGCTATAAACACTGAAAATCAGCTGCAATGGGTTTTGAACTTTTGCTTATTTAGGCTAAAATAGGCTTGCACCTTGGCAGGGGCTCGTGGCGAGACTTTATCATCGTCAGGTATTTAGTTCATAGCTGTAGCTGTGGAGAATATTTTGCTTATATGTGATATCTAATATATTAAATCTCTCTAAGTATACTACTAGGTTTTTGAAATAAAACTGCTATTTAAATGAAAAACACAGAACTAGGATGAACCAGAAATCATATAAGTATCAAAGCACTAACACTATAAAAGTCAGTAGCTGAAATAGAGACAGACAAACACACAGAGAACTGAGCCACCCATCAAAATCCCCCACCAGTGTTAATATCCTCTTATGCTTCTCCCTCATTAATGAGGAACAAGAGCATTTGCAAAGGAGTAAAGTGGAAGGAAGTAAATTGAGGCTTTCAGCTGAACTTGCACTTCACACTGAGTCAAAGTGCTGTGAATCAGAAAGAAAAACACTCACACAGTCAATTAGAAGTGGGAAGCTTACTGAATAACAGCTGCCTCTTGCTGCTAACCAACTCTGAGTAGAGTTCACTGTAGCACATACCAGAAGACCAGACACAGACAGAAGTCTGGTATGTATGCAGTAAGACAGGAATAAGCTTTAGATCAAAGGAAGAGAAAAAAACAAAACAAACAACCCACCTCCTAACTACATACATGAACCCTACAATCCCAACTACTTGGGAAGAAAAGGAAGAGGGGAGGGGGGAGTCCTTCATCAGTAAAGTAACGTGAATTATTGTGGTCAAGCGCAATTATACCATAAAAGAAAATTGTGATTTTTCTCCTAAGTAACATCCCAAAGCGTTGAGATAATATTTCTCCTTAGTTAGAGGCATCTCATTTTTCTACTACTTTGTAACATTAACTAATATTTTACATGAACTAGACATCTCTACTAAATTAATCACAAGTGAAGAAGTAGGTGGCAAACACAAACAAATCCAAGGCATTGAATAAACCCTAAAGAAAAATAATGGTTTTGGTTTTGATATGAAATTTTTGAGAAGGAAGAGTGTTATAAAAGACTTGCTAGCCCTTGTGGATGGCAAATACTGAACAAATACATTTCCTTTGCAAAAGGAAATGGTTGCAGTAGAACAAGAAACAACTGTATCTGGTGAGACAGATAATGCTTAAATCAGCTAAGTGACACCTGGGGTGAGATGGATGCCTTACAGCCTGATGTTGCTCTAGTTGAAAGCAGTAACACTACTGAAAGCACCTGCTAAACTCCCCTCCTCAAAGGCACGGTAAACTGAGCCTCCACTTCTGATGACACAAACAGCCTTGCCAAGAGCCAATCAACACTTAATAATTGACTTAGTCCTACCCCACCAAGAGGCATCAAAGAGTTTTCAAAAAGTATAAAAATGGCACCTGAGAACCCTTTTGTTGGAGAGGAAAAATGACTACCTGACTTAATGGATGGATTGGCAAGCCTGCATCCCTTCTCCTTCTCCTTCTCCTTCTCCTTCTCCTTCTCCTTCTCCTTCTCCTTCTCCTTCTCCTTCTCCTTCTCCTTCTCCTTCTCCTTCTCCTTCTCCTTCTCCTTCTCCTTCTCCTTCTCCTCCTTCCCCTTCCCCTTCCCCTGCCGGCCAAGAAGGGATGCTTATTTGGTAAGAGTCACGTGCCCTGGCTTTGTAGGATGTTCCCCTTGAAAATATCTGCTACCTTTTTTTTTTTTGTTGCTTCATATATATATATATAGAGAGAGACATATACACACACACACACACACACACATCATAATGTTTTACCATTAGTGCAGGAAGTGAATTCATCAACAGCAGTCCTGAACTTGTCTTAATCTGTCACTTTAATTAAATGAGTTACTGCCTCAGCATTTCAAAATTGTCTCTCTGACAGGCACTGAAAAACTTCCTGAACTGCTTCAGTGACAGCCCTGCTTGGGCTCTCTGGCAGCAAGTGTTAACTCTGTGACTGACAGTCTCTGAGGAGACTCTCACAGGTGACACTAATTCTGACTGGTGGCTAGACACATACATACATACACAAAATCCTTTAGTCATAAACTGTCGTGAACCTCGTGACTCAATAGGAGGACATCCCTCAGCCACTTGTCAGAGTTGTACCTATTTAATGTGACAGGAGGGAGGTCCATGCAGTGCAAATTGTAACTTCATATGGCTGACCAATACCACCATTCTCAGAAACAGCTGCTGAAGAATCGTGCAGAAAAACATGATTATATTTAAGAGAAGGTACAATTTCAGCCCATAAAAGGAACAATCCTTTTATACTCCTGAAGAAAGGGGCAGGACAGAACCTTTCTCTTTCACTTGCTGGAATCCAAACTGAGCATTTCTTGGCAGATTAATCATAGTCCTTCTGGGCACTGGAAAAGGCACCTTTGTGGGAGAGGAGAAATCCGTGTGTGAATGAAATATTATCTCGAAGAGGGTAGGGAAAAAGATTCCAGCAAAATTTCAGTACCATTTTCAAGAATGTCAGCAGTTGGGACTCTAGAAAAAGACACATGAGCCAAAAGGAGGTGCCAGAAGCAGCACATCATGTGACATCCCTGTTGTAGTTTGAGGCTAGAGTCATTTTTGTGATTAACTGTAAGTAACTTCATTCTCAGAAAACAAATTGCGTGGTTTTGAGACAACGTTCTTCTCAGAAGTGATAACACAGGTCATTGGTATGCAAAACGGCCAATGATTATACTTAACCAAGGCCATCTCCAAGCTGGCAGAAATGAAACCCCACCTACAAGGAGGGGTGAATAGGATAGGGGACCCTAAACTGACCAACAGAGTATTCTATCCCATATACTTCACACTCCCTATAAATCTGAGGGATCATGAGGGTCTTGCCCTCTTCTGCAGTGGCCAATGTCCAGTGAGGACCTCACTTGCCTCGTTGTTCCTGATCCCAGATCCATGCACCCCTGAATTCAGTTCCTGAGTCCAATTCCCTCCTAGCCATTGACCCATTCCCTCATGTTTGCTTTGCAGCATTTGTGATGATGTATAGTCATCAAGGTGTGGGCTGGGGGTGTGATCTCACATATTTGTAAATATTTTACTACTTTCTAATTACTTTCATACATCTAGTTTCCAGACTGTAAGTCTTTTTCCTCTCATTTTCCTCTCCCTTTTCACTGAGGGGCAGAGACGGGAGGGGAGAGGGGAAGGAGGATTTTGGAAGCTCAGCTGCACAGTTTCTAGCTGCTGAAATTTAGCTAGGTGGGGCTAGACCATGACAATCCCACAAATAAATGTCTTCTTTTGAATGTTTATTTCAGCCATCACAGGATAACCTAAGCGGTCAATCTCCATCAGTACTCTCAAAACAAGAAATCAGTTAAATAGTTGTTCTGCTGAGTTATGAAAGCCATCCTTATTTATTATTTTGGAGGGGGGAAAAAAAAAGTGATGAAGAGGTTGGGAAAAATGAAAATGGTCAAGTCCGTACATTAAAGAACATTTTAGTGAATGATACAATACTACTTCTGGCAATGGGCATTCAGTCATTCACTGATCAATATCAAATAGTTGTCAGAGTCTTTCAATCAAACATTTAAAGAGGAAAAAAAAGTGTGAGCTTGTAGAGACAAATGATGCTTATATCACTATGGCAACAAAAGTAGTCCTTCATGCATGATACTGAAGAATGTTATTGACTGCCACATGAAGGCTATTGCCACTGTAATAGACCATAGTTTTAGTCTTTATTTGCCAAAGAATAGTCAGATGCACTAGAAGGGTGCACCTAAATAGTACAACAAGGTTTGGAATGACAACAATAAGCAGTAACTACTTATATCAGCACACTGGCAGGTCATTTCCTAGTTGGAAGTGTTAACTAGAAGTCAGTAATTCCATAGTTAATTGGAGGCTCAGTCAATGGCAATGCAGCATACCTGACAGCAGCAAACCTTTAAATACAAGGGGGAGGAAAAGTTACTTCCAGCCTAAGTGTTTAGTGTGGTGATGTCATCACAGGTATTACGAATCACAGAATCATTTAGGTTGGAAAAGACCATTAAGATCATCAAGCCCAACCACGACCACCTTTTACTTCCTGCAAATTTCTCCAATAAAATTGTGATGAGACAAATACTCCTTGAAATACACTGTCTGTCACTGCACATGTTGAAACAGTGAGGGCAATTTCTCCCTTTAAATCCATTTTTTTACCTGCAGTGTAATGAAACAGACAAAGAACAGTACCCAGACAGGCTGGACCGCTGGGCTGAGTCCAATGGGATGAGGTTTAACAAGGCCAAATGCCGGGTCCTGCACTTGGGGCACAACAACCCTATGCAGTGCTACAGACTAGGAGAAGTCTGTCTAGAAAGCTGCCTGGAGGAGAGGGGCCTGGGTGTGTTGGTAGACAGCCGACTGAACGTGAGCCAGCAGTGTGCCCAGGTGGCCAAGAAGGCCAATGGCATCTTGGCTTGGATCAGAAACGGTGTGACCATCAGGTCCAGGGAGGTTATTCTCCCTCTGTACTCGGCATTGGTGAGATCGCTCCTTGAATGCTGTGTTCAGTTCTGGGCCCCTCACCACAAGAAGGATGTTGAGGCTCTGGAACGAGTCCAGAGAAGAGCAACAAAGCTGGTGAAGGGGCTGGAGAACAAGTCTTCCAAGGAGCGGCTGAGAGAGCTGGGGTTTTTTAGCCTGGAGAAAAGGAGGCTGAGGGGAGACCTCATTGCTCTCTACAACTCCCTGAAAGGAGGTTGTAGAGAGGAGGGTGCTGGCCTCTTCTCCCAAGTGACAGGGGACAGGACAAGAGGGAATGGCCTCAAGCCCCACCAGGGGAGATTTAGGATGGACATTAGGAAAAAGTTTTTCACGGAAAGGGTCATTGGGCACTGGAACAGGCTGCCCAGGGAAGTGGTTGAGTCACCTTCCCTGGAGGTGTTTAAGGCACGGGTGGATGAGGTGCTAAGGGGCATGGTTTAGTGTTTGATAGGAATGGTTGGACTCTTCCAACCTGGTTATTCTACGATTCTATGATTCTACCAACTCGCAACAGAATCTGTTTGGCTGCTGACTTTTGGCTGCCTGCAGTTTTAATATTAGAAGTTATTTTCAGTTTAAGGAAAATTATATGGAAGAATAAGTTAAGGAGGGAGAAAGTTTTGACTGTGGCAACATTTCCTGGTATACTGAAGCTTCTAACTAAATTTCCTGCACAGTGTAAATTTATTAAGTAAGATTGGTACTGTAGATAGATATGAAGAATTTTGCTAAAAATAAAGTTATTTGAGTAAACATGTTTGGTGCATCTAAAATGCATCTACTAAGAAACACTGGAAACTAAAAGATTGACTTCCAAAAAGATTTCTGCATTTTAATTATTTTTAGTCTAAACTGCAACCTTGGTTATCTCAAACCTGTTTAAGTATTCAGTGCTTCCCCAAGCCATTTCCCCCTCTTCCCTCTGAGCAGCAAAAGCAAGTCCTCCTGGTTCATTTATCAGATTAAAAAAAAAAAAAGGTTTAAACCTCAGGCTTCTCAGAGGCTAAATTATCACATGCTGTTGCATTAATTAAGGGACACATTTCAAATGCTTCTCCAGTTCTGGGTGACTGGGAAACACAAAGGTCCCTGCAGGCAGCTTTTCTGACAGTTATCTCACTTTCTCACCATGCCAGTATCTCTTCTATCACACAAATGCTCCTTTATCTCTCTGTAGTGGATTAAACCATTAAAACTTATCTCTGTTGAACAATGGTACAAGATCATTTAAACAGCCTAGCATTCCTTTCTCCTTCCCACCCCCAATCACAAAGACGGGGAAAACATTCCGGAAAGGGTCATGGGGGCACTGGAACAGGCTACCCAGGGAGGTGGTTGATTCACCTTTCCTGGAGGTGTTTAAGGCACGGGTGGACGAGGTGCCCGGGGGCATGGTTTAGTGTTTGATAGGAATGGTTGGACTCGATGATCTCGTGGGTCTCTTCCAACCTGGTTATTCTATGATTCTAGGGATTTACAGGGAATCGATAGAGATTTAGCTGATCATCATTTACTAAACCAGAAAATTAGTGTGGAGTTTGGGGTCTGAGGTAAACAAACAAAAATGCATAATATAACTGATACTGTGGACTATACTTAGAACTGGAAAGAGAGAAGGCAGTGCAAGATTAGCATGCAGCGCCAACAACTGAGACTGAAAAATACTTTGCCTTAGACATCCAGTGTTCTCTAGTTTCTAATCAGAATCTCAAAGATGTGCCTACTTTCTCTAACACTAGTATAACGTGAAAAAACAGTTTTCTTCCATGTTTACGTTCAAAAGTAAGCAATCAATCTGCTTTCTCACTATTTCAAGATTTTAAAATGAAACTATGGATTTTGATCTATTTCTTAAGAATAACATTTCTTTTTCACAGTAATTTCATCTTCATAGGAGTTAACAGCTGCATCTTCACTAGCGAAGAGGACTTCAATTTGTTAGTGTCCTCACTCAGAGGAATAGAGTCCTTCCTATTTTTTAGGTTGCTTTTTTCCTTAAGTGTAAACACAGAAAATTCCTTTGTGTATCTTGGGGAAATCTTAATTTATAAGCTTAGACTTTGTACAATATAATTTTAAAGAAAAAACATCCTCTCAGCGTGATGAGAATACCATTTTATAAAACAATATAGAGAGCTCTAAGATCTAAATGGGTTGAGGTCCCCCCTCCCCCCAGTAATTTTATAGAAGAAGAGTATCAAATCACATTTGCTGTAAGATAAAACAAGCCTTTGCATACCACAAGCATTTTAGGATAGACATGAAAAAAAAAGCTGAATGTTATTGCACTTTCATATAAATGCATACTGAGGATGTATTTATCTTCCCTGCTTTCACGTCACGAAAAGATTACAATATCTTTTGGTAACTTAGATCCCATCACAAAAAGAATCTTAGTCTTTTCAGTGAGCAGCCAGGTGTTCAGCATCTTACAGGAACAGATTCTTTACCTCCTTTTCCACTACTCATTTTATTATGATACTCACTACGGAAAAGCAATACGTTGAGGCTTAATTCCATCAAACTGGAAGTAAACACCTGTTCCGAAACCTCTTCACTACAGCTTCTAAAGGACTGAATCAGTATTAATCACTAAATCTAGCAGCAAAGCATAGCTCTAATTCAAAACACTTTCACTCTAAGCAATAAACCAAAATGAGGATTGGCAAGCAAAGCTAAAAATCTGGTTGCCTGTACATAGAAGGATAATTTCTAAATCATCTAGGGTTTAACATTTCCCATACCTGCATACTTCTCATATTTTGGTCTTTTGCTAGTTACACTGTAAGTCAAAATTGCAAATGGACAACAGGCATAAGCTTATCTGCTTCTTAGGGCAGAGGCTTATTAGCACACCAGGAGCACTTAACCCTCAATTCCTCTGCACCGGGAGGTACTCTCCACTGCAGTTACATTCAGGGTAGGCAAACGAGCTGAACCTGCCAAAACCTGCCAAAACCGTCAGTGTGAATCAATTAACATCTGCCTCTAGATTTGCAGCACCTGTTAACAGGCTGGATTACTGGAGGAAGCCAGCTATGCTCTCCCAGGGTTCTCAGAAGTGTCAGAGTACATTTTAGTTTTAAAGCTAGTTTCAGCAGCAGGTGCAGGTGGGGAAGTGGGTTGTATAGCCCCTTCTGTCAAGTGTGTGGGTGTGTGTGTTATTTTCTGTAGTAAAATATCACGCTAGATGAAAAAGGAGTAAATTACTGTGCTTTTTTCATCTAACAGCAGGATAACTGGCACAATTGCTCTTGCCTCTTTTTCTATGAGCTTTCGGATGCTTTTTCCAAGCTGAACTGTTTTCTGTGTCTCTTCAAAGCCAGACAGAGGCAGGGGACTTCCTCTATGTCTGCACATGTTTATATGTTAGCACAGGTGCTAAAAATATGGTGATTTCTGTTAGGTGACTGATCAACCTGATGGTCAGTATCATAAAGCAGACAGTTTTGCCAAACTTGTTATCATTTGAAGCAGGGTGAAATGAGCACATACACAATAGAACAGGCATATCAGACATGCTGTATACTGTCATGAAGATCAAGTGATCTACAAGCTGACCCTGTGGAAGTGGAAGACACAACATTATTTCTCTCTGAGCTTATTTCATCTCCTTTTCTGATAAATACAGCCCCAGATCATTTGATGGATACATATAAAATGTTATTCTGTGCTATTTCCTTCCTTACTAAGTCATTTAAAAAATGGTTATGCTCATGCAGTCTTCTCTTCTTCAAAGTTTTCCCTGTGTTTTCAATTTTCCTTTTTTTTTTTTTCCCCCCCTTTTTATGTCAAAGTTGCATGTGGCTGGTGTGTTGATGTAAGACTACTGATCGGTTTAGGATAATTTTATCAAACTTTTTTATCACCTACCACTGAAGTCCGATCACCTGCTGCTCTGGGGATGTTTTGTAGTTCCCTACACCCCGGAACTCAGACACATGCAGAAACCACATCTGATATGTTAGTTGTAAATTCTGTGGCTTGATCATAGGCAATACTTTCGGTTAGACTGCTACTGATCCATAGCGAAAGTGAAAATGGCTTAAAATTGCTGGGTATATTATGCAACATCAAATGTTTATGTTCAGGTCAATTAATTGGAAATATAAAAGGTTTTTTTCTGATTTCCTGTGATCTTCCTCTGTCAGTGTCATCAGAAGTCATAAATCTGCACTTTCTGCACTGATACCCTCAAACAGATATATTCCCTCAAACAAAAAGTAAGCATCCTTTTGGTATTTCAGATATATATGGAGTATATACATATATATTTGTGTGTATGCAATGTGAAAGCTGTGAGAACAAATAAAATGAGTTCTATTTGTTCAAAAGATTCATTCACAGTCTCATGCTCAGTTGGTGCTGCTTCTGAATTATACAGTCATGCCTGCAGTTTTCCTGTCTCTGAAATACATCTCTTTGAAGAGGCACATAGAAGTCAGAAGAAGAATAATGAATTAAAGTCATTAAACTTGTCATAGAAGGTGTTTCTGTAATATTAAATGTATGAATTTATTAGGAAGGAGAAAAATACATATCTAAGTGAGTTGTGCTTCTTTTTCCAGATGTTGCTTTTTTAAAAATTTATATGGGATATCACATCCTTAAAGGAAAGACTACCATCACATTCTGTCGGTCAAAAGGTTTTCAACTGTATGGTGAAAATGCCAGCTCTCACCTTTACTGACTCTCCTTTTCAATAGGAAAGCCTTAATGCAGTTTCCTCAGCTGAGGAAGTTATAGGTGTAGGGATGACACATTTCCTTTTACCGCAAATCATGAGATGGCCTATCAACTACATAGAAATTAAATGGGGTACTTGTGTTCCACATTACATTATAGGGCCAGCTTTTACTTAGCCCTTACATGGAAACCCGGCAGGAGAAAGAAATAGAAATCCTGTACCTGTGTCTGAAAAAGTGAAGAGAATACCCCATCTTTACTTCCTCTGCCTTCTGAGACATAGTTTTAAATATTTTTTTAATGATTATGGCTTTCTGTGAAGTCTTTCCCAAAGGAAATTAATAAGATAGATACATAATATGGTTGCATTTCATCTAACAGATCTAGATGTTTCATTTAGAAGTAATGATCCATTTTAATTATTCTGGGTGTCAAAACTATCAGTAATTAATCATTTATATTAATCACATACTGAAGTACTACACTGAAATAAACTTTATAAAATACATATACCCCTTGTTTAAAGAAGTATATACATGCTTTAAAAAATAGATTTTACAACAATCTTTAAAAGTATTTTATTTTCATTTAATATTGAAACCATGCATTCTAAATTATTCCTATTACTATTTATTTAAGACAGAAATCCAACTGTCACATATGTGTATACTTACGGGCACACACAATGGAGATGTGAGCTCTCGTAATGTGTTTTTTTTTAATTTGCATTTTGAAATCATCCATATGGAAAACATAACATGGATACAAAAATAGTTGTTTTATTATATGTACAAGAAAACAAAGGCTGGGAGAAGAAAATGTCAACAACAGTAAACAAAAAATGAAAATATAATATTACCATGATTTTTGGAGCGGAAGCTTGACAGATTCTCTCAAATTCTTGTTACCATCTTTTAATTAATTCTCCTCTTTCATTCAAGCCTTCACCAAATCTTCTCTTTTTTGTGTATACCAGTGTTGGCTTCCTTTGCGATTGTCTTCACGTGTTTTGGATCTGTTGACCATGAATTTAAATGGATTACATATGTCTTGGACTGTCTACACTTGGTCAACTATTAATACATCTCTTCCTCCATAGATGTACTGCTATTGCACAACCAGACAACACATCTACATTTTGAGTAAAATGCAATAGGCTTTACATGCTAGAGAAAAGGTTTTGCAGGCATGAAGAGTATCATGCAAAGCTTAGAAATCAAGGGGACCTTTGCATTAACTAATGGGCACAGGATGAAGGGTAGTTGTAAAACATGTGTCTCTCAGGTCAGCTATATTTGTTATTTTTTTTTACTGAATATAAAAGAATAATTTCAGACCTACACTGCTTAATGTCACTAACTTTTGTTTAAATATCTTTGTTCCCTAAATCTCCACTTTTCAAACTTACTCTGGTATTCTTTTTTTAATTCTTAATGTGTTCTAAATCCTCAGATTTGCTATTTCTTCTCTGAATTCTTTCCAGATCTTTATAAACATACAATCATTGTTCATTCTGTGTTATTTTTGATGTCTCAGAGACACATGAAAATCATAATTTTGGTTTTGAAGACTGGATTATATTTAAGAGTTTTGTTTTAATGCCAGAAGTTTGTTGCATGCTCAAGGCTGTGCATTCCTCCTAGGTTTTCTCTCCTGTGTCTTAGAATGTGTTACTAAAAAGGGAATTAGATAAATAATCTCTGCCTATATCTAGCATTAATCTTCTTAGCAGTGCCTTAGGACAAAAAAGGGATCCTTGATTACTCACCAACCAGGTTTGGGACTTGTTAGAACTACTCTCCTTCCTATTCAGGCTACACACCTGTTTTCCTCCTCTGGAAGCTATGCTTTGGAAACAAATGCCAGAACTGAACATTACCCAGATCTTTTCTCTTTTATAAACTTGGAAGCATTTCCTTGGATCCAAGCATTTGATGTAATTAACAGATCTGGTAGCAGAAACATGATTTCTATTGATTTTTTAAATTGATACCTCAGTGCTAATCCTAAGTATTCTATAATTCTAAAATCCTAAGTAATTCTAGAGCTTGGTGAGTTGGTCTTAAAGGCTAAGTTTATAATGGCTACTGTTCTTTCTCTACACAACAGGAAGGTTTTACTACGAATAGCATACCCTCTGTGCAAAGGATAGCTTCTAGGTTGTAAGGCTGTATGAGGATAGTATTAACAAGATCAGTGCAGCTTCTGTTTTTGTGCCACATACATAGAAGCAATTTTTTGTGTACAACTTTTTCTTGTTACTTGTGAGTTTGCTACCCTCCCTCTTCACAGGCACTGCAGTCTCCTGTACAACCCTTGATTGCTCAGACAATGAAAACACTCTTTGGCTGCAAATGCTTAAATTCTTTGATATGAAGCCAGTGAAGAAAACTAATGCCTAACTGAATCAATCGCTCAGCTGCAAAATGAAAAGCATACTAGATTAGAATGGAAAATAAGAGTAGAGGTGACTTTAGAGCCGTGATTTTTTTGCCTGCTTTTGTCAGTGGAAAAACTATAATTTCCCTTTCTTTTCTCCAATGACAAAACATGATTTATGGCCAATTTTTTTAAAGTGTATTTATAGTTGTGCTCATGAAAGGTGCCACATTGACAGCTCACTAGGCTCCAATATTCTTTTAAAATACTGTTAGAGCAGAGGCAATGGTGATGGCCATTTTTTTCATTTTTTTTTTCTTTTTGCCTTCTTCCCCGCTCTCTGCTCTATTACCTGTTCATTGCTGCACAACACCCTCTTACTTATCATTATAATCCTGATGCAATTGCAAATTTTCGTTGCATGCATGAGCATGCTTTATTATATACCATATCATCAACAGAGTGGAGGCAGTGGTCTCTCATGGAAGAAAACTGAAAGATTATCTGTAGTGCAGGGAGAAATAGTTAAATCCTGCAGCATTTACTGCTGTTACTGGAATACCAATTTTGAAGTTCCAAATATTCCTAATAGCCAGTATGTTCAAATACTAGTGCTTAAAATAGGAATTTAATGCATATACTAACTACAAAAAATGTTTAGAGGTATCCACTTGGTCCCCAGTTCTAAGATGACAGGTATTCTTTCCTTCATTTTGTTATTCAGGGACTAAAATTTCCCATGTTATGTAGGCATTTAGAATAAACAAAGAAAATTACTGTAAATTACCCAAGTTACTAGACAAAGTGTGACCTTAAACAAGTGTTTTCCATTCTATCTCTTGTAGTTGTGTGATTACAAATCTCTAGAATATCTCTGTATACTTGGAGGTGTTGCTATGAATGGAACAAACTACATTCAAAGAAATTCCTTCCCCAATATTGAAGCTATGGACACCAAAATATCTCTTCTTATCAAAACACAGGGAATTCCATTATTTTCCTTTCTTTAAACTGACTTTTGAAATGGTAGGAATAAATCAGGCAGTCTGATTTGGTATCGCTGAACCACTGTCTGTCATGGTTTAGCCTCAGCTGGCATCCTACCATCCAAAGAGATGGGGACAAGACTGGTGAAAAAGGAAAACTTATGGATTGAGATAAAGACAGTTCAATGGGACAGCAAAGGAAGAGAAAATTATGATGATGATAATAATAATAAAAAAATATGCAAAGCAAATGATGCACAATGCAATTGCTCACCACTCATTGACCAATGTCAAGCCTGTCTTCAAGAAGAGATCCCTGGCTCCCATCCAGTCACCAATGGTTATATACTGAGCATGGTGTTAGATGGTTTGGAATATCTCTTTGAGCAGTATAAGTCAGCTGTTCCAACTGTCTCCTTCCAGCTTCCTGTACGCTCTCCACCTTCTCACTGCAAGCCATCTCACATCATTGGTTGGAAAGTGCCCTTCTCATCCAGTGTTCTCCAACAAGACTCTTTAGCCAGCTTTCTTTTTTATTTTTTTCTGAAAAGAAAACCAATGAAACAGTACAACAGAACTTAAATGAAATAGGAAAAAAAGTACACATTTTAAAAAATTCAATCATTATAATCATAAAGACCGTATTTTATTCTGTGCTGTATAAAAATGCACATCTAACAGTCCTAGATAGTATTCTGTGAATTACAGATTGCCTCCAAACACCTTCATTCATAAGGATGCAGAGGTGTGTTTTCTGATACCCGCAGTTCAAGTTGTTGCAAAGGTCTGAGGAGCTCTGCCTCTGACAGAGCACACAGATGATTCTTTTGCTTTCTGCTTCTGTAAATTGTTCCTGAAGGAAGTTGGCTCAGATTAAACAATATGTGAGTATAATAGCTGTTAAATGCAACAGTTTCCAAAGTTTTTGTATAATTTAATAGACTGAAAACATTTATTAAATACTCTGTATAAAAAGAAGTAAAATTACTAAAAGTACTGGAGTGGCTTAAAGTCACAGGTCATCAATTTAGAAAGACAGAGAGAAATTTTATAAATTTTTAATTACTGTAGATGAATTAAAGTGTAAGACATTTATATATATAACTGACTTTTAACATTAATAATGATAGTTAACAAGAAAGATATCTTTGCAGAGTTTGTGAGAAATAAGAAAATAAGACTTTAATAAAATAAAAAGTTTTAATAAGACTGTTTCTTCACTAAAGCTGACTGCCATTTTGCCTATAAAGAATAAAATGTCAGCAACACGTTAAGATAATAATGTAGCAATTATTTGGAAAACAATTCCAATCAACATATTTGCTACTTCCTTGAAAAGAACCTAAAAAAGCACAACAAAGCAAGAATATGTGTATTCATATAAAGATCATAGAGGTATCACTGAAGTTCCTATGCAGAGAAGGAACAAATTCATGGAAACACATTCTGCTGTTGAACACTGGGTTTGGTCTTACTTATATTGCTAAATGTTAATTCAGCAGAATTCAGCTTAGTGACATTTAAATAATTAAGGTTGAGAAGTCAGAATTGTTTCCTCTTTTGGTACCAGCATATGAACTGAACTTGAAAGGAATGATATCTGTCTAATTGACTGTAAGAGAAAATAAGATCTGTATTAAGATTAGTGGCTGGGATTCCAATATATTAGAAATACAGAGGCTAGCATATAAAGGCTGATATTGTTCCCATGGTACTAGCTACTCTGAGCTGTATGCATGCTCTCACAGAGGATATCACTGTAGATGTTGGTTTGGTGGAACACCATAGGAAGTCTTGGTGTCTGTCTGGCATCGACCATCATGCAAAAGACCATGTAAAAGCAGGGAAGGGGGTTAACATATGTGCAGCTGCCAAAACCATTTATTCTTACAAGTATGAATTACAGCTGACACCTGGTTACAGCTTAGCCTATAAAGGATAAAAGATTTATGGTGCATTAGACACAGGGAAAATAGCAGATGGAATACTCCGTGTTTCCCTAGGTGTAACTAAAAAAATTCAGATGTGTCATACTGCAGTTTACAGAAGGAATAATGTGCTACCCACATTTTAGTGGTTCTGTTTGCTATAGTTAATCCTTTGGCCCATCTGTAATATGTTATAAAAACACAGAGAACAAAGTCACCCAACCAAACTAATCTGTCGTTGTGTATTCAGTTTTCCCCTACAGTACCACCTGAAATTAAAAGTTTCAGATGAAGTCATAAGGGCAAAAATAATGTTAGCAAAATATTTTGAAGGAAACATACAGTCTGATAGCTATAAGGTCTTCATTAAATCTAGTATTTCTTATAATGGATTCAGGCAGTGATCCTGTTGGCTTGTTCACAAAAATATCCTGCTTTTAGTAGGATTTATTCATTGCCAACAAAAGAAATATAAGAAAAACTTGTCTGTATAGCACTTCATGATACTAAAAGATTCAAAATTATTTAGCCTATGTTTTGTCAGAGCTTATATACTAAAAGTTCAATAGGATTTATTCTTTTCTAAGAATTGTAGAAAATATTGAGACAACATTTCAGTATCTGAAAAAAAATAATCTATTAAATTCAATCTGTATAGCAATAACATTGTTGTGATCTTTCAAAAACTTTCTCTTTTTTTGCATTCAAGAGGGAAGACTTCTGCTGCAAACTGATGGACTGACACACATCACATAATTAATAACTCTGTGATTTTCAACCATAAGCATGTACTGAATTGTCACATGTTGAAAAGTCCATTAAAAAATTACAACTATCCAATCAATAACACTGCTGACTAATACTGCACTCTAATTCTGTCCCTTAAGCTTTCCAGAAATCTGAATGCAATTGAACTATCTGAGTAACTAAAAAACATTATTTTGACTCCCATGATAGCCTTTTATACATGTTCATTTTGTCTTTTATGATGATGCACCTGTATTCAAACTTAGAATTAACAGCAAAATGAAAAGCATCACAAATGCAGAAAAGAAAAGGAATGCTGAAAAAATAACCTGGAAATATAAGATGTAGGTAGGTCAAGGTCAATTAAAATATAGTGCCAGTAACTTAGCATCAGTGTTTTATTCAAAAAGGGAACATAAGTGTTCTACAGTCAAGTAGCCCAGCCATCTGTATGAAACTGAATTTCTGTTAAATTAGTTCTCTCTTTAAGATCCTAATGCCTCTGTTAGTAGTATAATCAGGCACTGTATTTGCTTGAAATAAAACCTGGAAGAAGCAGACCCTAAAGGCAAGCAGCCATATGTGGATGACATATTGTCCACAATATGAAAGAATTTGAGAATGGTCTCAATGAATGATTTCTTAGAACAGTTTAGCAACAGCAAAACATTAGTTGTTAAGGCTTTCTGTGGGCTATTTCTTGTGTTAGGAATCTATACTAATCTCTAGTACGTTACAAGTGACTGATCAGAATTCCCAGATTCAAAGATTAAAAAGACCAGAAAGCAATGTTAGGATCATACTAGTTCAGGTAGATCTGCTCTGAATTTGAATGTTCCAAATCATGTTTCTTTGTGAAACAGAAGACATTTGAGAAGATTGTGCCAGGATAGTAACAGTTTCTTTAGTATTTTATGCAGTGTACAGTGGAAGACAAAAGCATCACATTGTTTCAATAGATAAAGACCAGCCTCTTTCTTAGCAAGTGAAATATGGTCTTCCTACCACAATGTGAATACTACTCTGGTAACAGAATTCTCATTTTTTAGGATTTTTCTATTGGTCACTGTCAAAGACTGATTGGCTATCAGAAAAAAAAAAAAAAGAAAAAAAGATTTTACTTATTTTGACTATGCCTAATACCTCGCTTTATAACTCCAAGAGAAAGACTTGACCCTACAGAAGGATTACTTGTCATTGATGAGAACATCTAAAATGTTGCAGTTCTGTACTAAACTGATTGCCTCTGTTTATATTTACTTAATTTATATTAACTGATGATTTCAAATTATTCTTTTTTATGTCATATCCATCAAAAAACTATTTAACAATAATGTTTATAAAAATTATAAACATGAACATTGCTCATGGTAAATGCAATACTTGAAAACAAATTCATTAATTATTTTGCTAAATGCACCAGTAAGAGCACAAATATATTTTCAATTACCCTTAAGGTTAGAAGCAACATAAACACTTAAATGAATCACCTAAAATTAAAATTTTAAAATTAATATCGTATTACATTTTTAAAAAATCTTCTAAAGATATTAATTAAACTATTCCAACTGCTCAACAACATGATATATTATTATATGTTTACAGTTCTGTTTAAGTTTCAAGAAAAACCTCTGACTTCAAAATAACAATTTTTTAAAAGAACAAAACCAAAATTGTGGTAGTTCCATTACCTACTGTGGACCAACTTAGATATAGTTTAGCAAAACAATTAAATAAAAAAATAATTACTAATATTCAAATAAAATATAGGAATGTTCAAAGGTTCTATTCCTTAGGCTAATATGAACATAAACGAAAATGACAAAGGTGCAGTGATGTTTTATTTAACATTTTGAGAAGAGAATAAAAACTTCTCTGAGTTTGATACCTCACAGCCCCTGACTATATCGTACACTTAC
Organism: Phaenicophaeus curvirostris; assembly: GCF_032191515.1. Taxonomy (NCBI): domain Eukaryota; kingdom Metazoa; phylum Chordata; class Aves; order Cuculiformes; family Cuculidae; genus Phaenicophaeus; species Phaenicophaeus curvirostris. The sequence continues at coordinate 106,806,147 of NC_091392.1, forward strand.
TGCTGTTCTTCCTAGTAGAAACAATTGTTAATACTACATGTAATGTCTGTAACATCTGCAGCATCTCTGTCATTTGAAGAAAAACTAAAGCTCCAATTATTCACAACAGAAACTAAATCACTAAACTATCTTCCTCAATAAGAATAAAAGATACCTTGCAATCCTCAGTGGTAAACTGCCCTCTGTTAATGATAATCCTGTGGCTATTTGACTTCCCAAAAGTAAATGAACATAGAATGAAGATATTGTGGAATTAGTTGTCGTTGTAGAAAAGACCCTGTTGTAGAACAGCAACAATGTATTTTACCAAGAGAGCAAAGAAATAAAATAAGAGGAAATGTTTAAGGACAGTAATGCAATTTTAAAATACTACTCTGATAAGACATTCAAAGGGTTCAGGTTATGTTTTGGGATTGAGATTTTGATACTTTGCATGAGAAATCAAATGTTAATGAACTTAGAAAAAGAGATAACTTGTAAATAAAACAAAGAAAATATATGGACTTGAGGCTGATTCCAGAGCTAAGAAACAACTATTTTGCAGCTCTGCAATGATAAAAGAAATAAGGATATAAGCAATGCCCTAGGACAGACCAATTGCCCATCACCTCTGACAGTAACAGCAGAAGTGGTTAATTCAGGACTGCATAGGCCAAAATGCAGATAAGGATGTCAGCTGACATATCCCTACCACGACTTAGTTTCCACGGGTGTTACTGTGAAGCTGCTGCCTATGAATGTGCCTAAGCCCTTCCTGACCCTGCTGCTACAGTTCCCTCCACAGCTACCTATATCAGCAAGTCCCAAGAATTTGCAACTTGCTGCATAAACTACAATCTTTTATGAAAGGAGAATTGTTTAATATAGGTGAAGTACCCATACAATTCAGTAGTCTACTTTATTAGTAAAGTCCTTTTCTTTAGACATCAGCCAAACACAGTATTAAAAGGGAAAACACCTTCTTAATATTACCTGGGCAGGGGGAGGGGGAGAGGAAATAAGCTAGGAAGTTTCCAAGAAGCATCAGACAAGTACGTGCTTATATATATGCCATTGGATTACAGCTCCTGCTTTCATGGGACACATTTTCTTAAGAATTAGCTCGTTGTTCTCTGCAATAAATGGACATTACTGATAATGATAAAGCCTTAGCAAATATCAGCAAATTGAAAGTCGTGAACAGCAGAGGAAATGTCTGTGCTAATTCTCATCTCCGCTGGTTCAGCTCCCTGTTTGTGGGGAACCATACAGAAATGTTACCTTGTGTCCTAGGGCAGAACAGCTACATTAGCACAGTGATATGCATGCACTAAATAGGTCCACCTCTCCACAGGACTTATTTCAAGCACAGCACTACTATAATTAACACAGTTATCCTGCTTTTTGTTCCAGAACCAGTCTGGCTGCGGCTCAGCCAGCCTCTTGCCAATTCATTTCACAGCCCTACCAATTTGGAGAGGCCAAGATCTGACATGTGTTGACAATGAAGCACAGATCATTGCACTGAGTATTTACATTAATACTCCATCAGCAAATAAGTATATACAGAGGATTTGAATCAAGTTTGTATGGAGCATCAAATACTGATATATTCATAACAAGAAATTGTTATGAAAATACCACCAAGTCATCTGGGTGATAATTACATTTGTAACTGCTCACATGTATAAAATGCTTACATAAATAAAATAATTTAATCGTCATTGATATGGTATTATGCAAGTGTGAATGCAACTCTGACATAGTTTATTATAATATAGATAAGATTTAGAAATTTGTTAATGTGGAAATTACAACATTTGTTTGTATTACTTTATTGCAGCTATTTCATGGAGTTCTCTTGTTCCACCTGTGTCCTACTCTCACTTTTTTCCAGATGTTTGTTATTTTTTTCTCTTTTCACATTCCTCTCTTCTTCTCTGTTCTGTTTTGGGGTTTGAGTTTTTTTCAGCATATATTTTATCCAAGGCCACTTAGTGTTCCTTTTATTGCTCTCTGTCATTCCCAGTCCATTCACTATCTGTTGATGGAGACAGAGAGGAATTGGAAGGGCAAAGAAACAGTAGAGAACAAATAATGTTCCAAAGGGAACGAAGTTTATGTTTCTGTGAGCGCTCAGAGGGATCGTGACCTGGGTTTTTAATGGGAAAATTCTGCTCCCGTAGTCACATGCTGCTCTGAAATCTGATTAAATTTTAGTCTGAGTCTCTCAGTGAAAGTGTCAGCTTTTGTTTAACCTTTTGCAATGAAAGCTGTTAGTCAAAAATTCCTCAGTAGCTTGACTGCAAATGTACAAGTTGTTGCACTTCATGTTTGATGAAGAACATAGCAAATTATTTAGGATAAGGGATGGAGGACAAAAAGGTTAATGACAGACTTGCTTTTGAAGATGAACTATGAATTAATGGATTCAGTTCAAATACTGCTGGTCATGGTCCAATGGCAATTCATTTATAAAGACAGTTATCTCATCATCAGCTTTAAACATGAGAAGATGAGGAGATTGCTTCTTTAAATTAAAACTTGGGAACACTGCATTAAGATTAAATTATTGTTTAAAAGGCATCATAAACTTAATAAAAGTACAACAGAAGATGTGTTTTATGTAAATGTAGAATATAATAAACAAGGACTACTGCATACCTTCTGATGTTTTTGTTTTGTCTTCTGTGCTAGTCTCAGAACTCATTTTTGCATTACGTGGTTCAGGAAGCCTAATCATAGAAGGGAGGGAAGGACAGCTTATCAGTAGCAGATTAAGAAAATGAGCCAGTAATAAGCAGCTTTGTGCTATACTCAGCTTTACTAGGTTAGCATGTTGAATGAAGCTGTCTCTACCCAAACTACTATTCACAGCAGGTTTCCCATCCATGTCTCTCTAAATACTCTGTTTTACTGTATAATAGTAAAATAAAAAGGAAGAGAGATAAAATGGAAAAAAAAGAAAAAAGGAATGGAGGGGAAAAAAAGGATAGAATTCATAAAAGAAATTGTATGTCGAAGGCAAACACAATAATTTTCTGAAACTCATGATGATTAAGTCCCATGTAAAGACAAAAGGAAAAGAAATTATAGTGAAAGATCAGATCTGTGACATTTTCATCTCTTTTTTTCTGTGCTTTATTTCCCTTGTCAGCCATAGGAAGTAGTTCCCATTTCCAATAACTCTCTCCAGCTACAGAATTTTTCCTGACAAGATATCCCCCAGTGATTCATGCCATGGCCTGGCCCTTGCATCTAGTAATACTTTTTTTTGCTGGCAGGATAGTCCCTGGGAAGAAGAACACATACTGATCCAAAGTGGGGGACCTGATGAGAGACTGTTTCCCCCACCAGTCCCTCCTCCTCACAAAGAGGGGGAAGCCATTTGTGGACAGGAGAGCTGTGTGTGAGAAGCCAAGCTCCTCATCCTCAGCTGCCGTTTTTGAGCCACTACATAGACTCCAGCTAAGCCTGCTGTACAGCTGACATATTCACTGAATAAGACATAAATTTGGCAGAAATATTAATATTTCTGTGATTGTCCAATTAAAGAGCATGTGCTAATGATTACGCAGGAAATTTGACTTTTTAAAAATTCTGCATACTGATCTTTATAAATGAAATAACAATATTCCACTTAGAGTTCTGTTATTTGATTTACAGATCTAATTGCAATGATATATCAGGTCTGTTGTCTTGGGGAAACAAGTTAAGGCTGTAACTTTGCTGTGAAGATCTTCACCTCCCCAACCTACAGGGGTAGCAGGGCAGGACCTGGTAGCCAATGCCCATCTCAGTGCTCCAGCCAGGAGCAGGGCACCTGGAGAGCATCAGGGCACCCCAGCCCCTGGCATCAGGCACCTCCCTGTGGCTGGAGCAACTCTGGGATGGCCAGGCAAACCAATGAGCCTTAGAGGGGACGGGCAGGGACAACAAGAACTAACAGTGGGCTAGAAGGTCCAAAAGCATTGGTTGAGTTAAAATCAATAATCTGGCAAAAGTGCTCCCAAGTTTCGTCCCATGCTGCGTGTGTTATAAAGAGGCAAAATCCTTTTTCTCTTACCACGTACTCAGCAAAACCACACATTTCCTGGCAGAGGCAGTCTAGTCCTCATATCTTATCTCTTATGCAGGCAGGGCACCACAGTTTTCTTCAAGAAGAAAAGTGTGTAAAAGGACTAGCAGCATTTAGGAGGGTGTGTGTCAACAGCAGCGGAGTACAGTAGGACAGGGAAAGCAGCACTTGTGCAGCGAGAGGCTAAGCGGCCTATGAATGCCAGCTGAGGCTGCAAATAATCAAGGTGTCACTGAAAGGATTTTTCCCAAGAAAAAGTTACAGGAATCCTTCATAATACAAGCTGATAGGTAATTTGCTAATAATTTCTTTCCATTATGCCAACAGACCACAAGTTTCACTTCATTCTCTTCCCAATGACAGCATCAATGACAGAACTTTGGTAGCTGTGGGAGCACATTCTTCTGTATTTCACTTTGGATTACAGTCGATTTTATTTCTCTTCTTCAGTGTTAGTAAACTGAGCTGACCTGCTCTGACAATGGTTTTCCATTATAGGATTCCTGTAAATTTGTCAGAAGCAGGAAACATTTTTGGATTGGCAAAGCCCCTGAAAACGAGAAGTGTTTTGCAAGTCTTTTATAAAGTTTTGCTCGGAAATTTTTGGGGATTCTTACCTGAGATATTTCCTTAAAATGTTAGAAGCACAGCTAATCTGCTACAACATGATAAGTACCACATAACGTATGCATTACCTAATACTTAAACACTGTAAATTAAGATCCAATTTAGTTGATATAAAACTACGACTCTACCCTCAAAATGCAAGTATATGGATATTCATTCTCTTTTGGAGACTAAAACTTCCTTAATTTCCTGACGATTTATACAGAACACTACAATCAACATAGTTGAACTAAGCAAGAAACTCATCTATTGACATACTTATAAAACCTGCCTAGAGCCTGTGATATGCATTTAAACCTGAGCTCTGATTTGCCTCTTGGGGAAAATGCACAAACAATAAAACTAGATTCAAATGCAAGTTGTGATAACAACATAATGTGGTGGCTAAATTTTGTGTGCTAAAGAAACGAATGGGTTCGATGGCAGACTTACAGTTACTGATTTTGCAACAATTTATACTGCTCTCAGTAACTAGGAACTGCAGTCAGAAATTAAAAGGATAAACTCAATGCTGTTTAGACCCTTTTAAAGCAGAACTGTAAAAAAAAATATAAATGACAGTCATTTAGAATTTCCTAAGCAGGTTACTAAATAAAACCAGACAGACCACTGTAGATCTGGGCCATATATGAAAGGATGACAACCTTGTGTACAGAAGACCCCAGGGTCTCTATGTATATGGTGATAATGTACTTCAGCAAAATAGTGGTAAACCTCTGCCTACTTAGGTGTAGCATTAATAATGTTTTACTAATTTTCAAAGGGTGAAAGAAAAACAAAGAGATGCACCAATCACAATTTTTCCCTTCAGCATTAGAAATGAGACTGACCCAATGTAAACAATGACATTAGAGTAATCTACAAGAAAGTCAAGAAATATATTTCACCTGCTGAAATGTGGGTGTTAAAAAATGTCTTGGATGCTATGGAGAATCTGCTTTGGCATTCATCCCACATCCTTTCTTACGGAAGGAATAACATCTCAAGGTGTACTAAGCACTTATATCTAAACAACTAAATGTTGCCCTAGTTTCCATCTCCTGCCTAAGTCAATAAAAAACAATAAACTTTTATGTGCCATGGTTTATCTAACCCAGAAGCAAATACAAAAATAACCCTATACTTTATAATTGCCTGTTTTTCTATATGGACTATAAAGATATGAAAACAAATTCCTTGCACAGCTAAAGAACTAAATCCCATCCTAGGTAATGGCATAAATTTCACCCCAAACTGTCAGTGACTTTGTGTCTAAATACTGTGATTCCCTATATCATCTATTCAATACTGGTCTTCAACAAGACAGACATTTTAAAGGAAGAACTGCAAGATGCTTACACATACTTCACTCAGCAAACCAACAGCTGAGCAAACACATTCAGACGATCTAGGTCTCCTCCTCTTTTACCATCCTTTTCTAATAAACCAGAAACACTCACCTAAACAGAGGTGATCTTGAACGACATAGTAGAATCTGATTAAGTCTGCAACACACTGAGAGACCTTCTGGTGGTTCTGACCAAGCCGTGGTTTGGAGTCATGTACCAATGGGGTAACATAGCAGGAGAGCAGGTTTTCCCAGCGTGGGCTCTCCAACAGGGAGGGTGCCACAACACGTAACATTCATGACTGTCATTATCTGTACCCACTGCTGTCTCCTGCACAGTGCCACTGCCACTGCACAATGATCCTGTATCATCAGACTCTGCACATCAGGGCCTGTGGGTTTGAGACACATTACCTGCACCTAAGTTGAGGGCTCTGAGGTGTGAGGCAAAAAGACATGAGATTTAGTGCTAGGCATGTATCTCATAGATAAAGTGGCAATGAAGTCACAGAAAACTCCAGCTAACACCTTCATTCAGCTAATGCATACACTGAACAGAACTTTTTGGCATTAGACACAATTTCATAATAGTAATAATAAGGAAATAGCTTTTTAGCATCTTAATGCTTTCAGACTTCAGTCCTTTAAGATGTATTTTTTATTCCAAAGGATGACTGAGACGGTGAAACAAATAAGCAATAAAACGTTAATAGCCAGATTTTCTTTTTCTTTCTTTCTTTTTTCCTTTTAATATAAATGGCACATCAAAATTTTATTAGAATTGCTAATAATTTCTCTGAACAAAAGCTCTGTAGTTCAAATTTCATTTTTTACAACATTTTCTAAGACACTTAGTTCTCTTGCCACTACATATTAACTGTACCCCCAAATAGATTAAAATCATAGCAGGATATCATGTCATGTAATGACTTTAATAACATTTATTCATAAGATTGCTACTCCTCCCAGCTTCTGCCTCAGGGTCTGCTTGAACACCATGTAGTTCATTAACAGATGCACTGAGAAGTCAATGAGGCAGATACAATGTGTAGATTAAAAAACCAACATTTAATTTAACTCTTCTGTAACCTTTTAAAATCCATTCATAGGCTTATTTAATACTAAAGTTCAATAATGGTGAATATTTTTTCAAATTATAGGCAATTAGAAGCAATAGAATCTAAACAATTTTTGTACTATATAAGGGAATTCTGGAATATTCAGCAAAGAAGAAAAAAACAACTCAAAAAAAAAACCAAAACAAAAAAGGAGGAAAAAAGGAAAGCATAAGGTGAACTTCCATAGAAAATTTCTCAAAATGTTTCCTAAGATTTTGTGTAAATTTAATGTAAATATATACAGATAAATATTTATCCAGAATAATTTTATCATATTTTGTAAGAAGTTGTGTTACACAATTGAAATTATCTTTATATACTAATGTGCATATTTTCTTAAAGAGTAACATGGGTAGCAAATACATGAAGAAAAGAAGGGGGAAAAGTTGTGGGATTGTATTCTCTTCTTTAGCCATAAGAAAATACGTATTTATCAGTAAGAATGACCTTTTATATAAAAGAGTTAAAATTACAGTTTACAAGCATGAACAATCTGTCTCATACATGCCTCTATGCAGTATGTGTATGTATACACCTTACTCATATATTGCCATAAATATTATTTTACTGATAAATTTGTTTTCCAAACTAAGGAATAAGGAACTATTGTTAAGAGAAGGGCCAAAATTAGATGAACATTTGACTACACCTTAATGACAGAACTCTCTGAGGGTAAAGCCATGGTTCTATGTCAGCACCTGGTTGTTATATAATATTATGGTGACCTAATCAAGTTGAATGAAGAGCACCAAGTTGCTGTACAATCTGTTCTGTGAACAATGCTGGTATCATATACAAAACAAGCACAGTAATCTCTATTTTAGCCATACAGAATTATTTAAGTAAAGACAACAAAATCTAAAATGAGAATAAACTAAGCCAACAGAAAGGCGCTCCAACATTGAATGAAGATTTAGTTTCAAAGCTTTCGTGTGCTGAAAGCTGAATTACTCAAATCTATGAATAGCAACATAAATTATATCACCTGACATTTAGAAAATACAATTTAGGCTTTGAGTTGGCCTAGAAAACAGAGGCAAAATACAAACATCGAGAACAAAGAGTGAAGCAGAGGCAGTGTAGCATCTGCCAAAGTACCACACTAACTCTTATGGTTAGCATACACCATTATTATGCTTTAGTGAAAACTAGCTGGAATACTAAATGGGTAAAAAACCACATCAAGATAAAAAGAACGAGCCACCTCACAAACATTCTTCAGGAAAAAATGTAGATTTAGGAATCAAAGAAATAAAGGCTATTTGAAGTAATAATTTAGATAAAAAAATTTTATTTTTCCTAAACTCATTCATGTGCTATAGGCTAGATGGAAGATCTCAATTCGTTAAACCAAATTTATTTTGCTGATTATGACTACAGTGCTACATTTTCCTGTGAGTTAATAGCAGATTAAAAAAAAACGGAGAGGAATCAAGCCTTTCCCCCAAGATTTTCCAATTAATATGATATCAAAGTATTTATCAAAGTATTTCACAGTCACTGGCTCACATAAGGACTCCTGTGTGTCATGTCATATCTGTTACTTCATCTGTTAAATATTCTGTGAACAGGAGTAACTGCTATATAACTTTTCCAAGAGTGTAGATGCAAGTTTTCAGGCATCTTCTGAACTTTAAATACTTGACAGTATTTTCAAATCCCACCATGAAGATGCTTATCTTTCTCATCATTAGCTTGATATCATGTTAGATTGCAGTGCCCATCTTCATAGAATGGAGAATTCTAGATGTCTCCTTGGAATGGAATAACTATTGTTTCTATCTACAACCTACACGTTGTATGTAAGGGATATTTCTTCAACTAAACCATTAAAAAGGCACATAAAAGACTCATAATTGCAGCAAAACAGGCGACAGAGAATATGATAAAAATATGCAGTATTCTTGAGTCATGAAGGTGGTTGTTTTGGGAAATCATAGAGTCATAGAATCACCAGATTGGAAAAGACCTCTTGGATCATTGAGTCCAACCATTCCTATCAACCACTAAACCATGTCCCTGAGCACCTTGTCTACCTGTCTTTTAAATACCTCCAGGGATGGTGACTCAACCACCTCCCTGGCCAGCTTGTTCCAGTGCCCGATGACTCTTTCCGTGAAAAATTTGTTTTTCTGATATCCAGCCTGAACCTCCCCTGCCTCAGCTTGAGGCCATTTCCCCTTGTCCTGTCACCTGTCACTTGGGAGAAGAGGCCAGCTCCCTCCTCTCTACAACCTCCTTACAAGCAGTTGTAGAGAGCAATAAGGTCTCCCCTCAGCCTCCTCTTCTCTAGGCTAAACAACCCCAGCTCCTTCAGCCATTTCTCATAAGGCCTGTCCTCCAGCCCCTTCATCAACTTTGTTGCTCTTCTCTGTACATGCTCCAGAGCCTCAACATCCTTCTTGTGGTGAGGGGCCCAGAACTGAACACAGTATTCGAGGATCGGTCTCACCAGTGCTGAGTACAGAGGGAGAATAACCTCCCTGGACCTGCAGGTCATGCAGTTTCTGATAAAAGCCAAGATGACCAAATTACTGAAATTTGCCATAGAGCTTCTCTCAGACACTTCCCTGCAGTAATAAGTGGAGGTAGATATTGGATTGGTCACCATTTTATTTGTTTGTCTGTAGTCTAAGGAATCCCACTTGTTGTATGACTTCCCTTCACTCCCCTCCTTGTTGCAGTTGGGTAGAAACTGGAAAAATTTAAATTGTCCAGTAGTATTGTTTCTAAGACTTTTTAAAATAAATTGGGTAAATTAGAGGCATTTAGAAAAACTTTCAACTTAGTACGCTGTAACATAACTTAACAGTCTGCATCCCTCCAACATACACATGCAGTCAAGTACAGAACTCCTGAATACTTATCATATCATTAAGGAGCTATTTCATACTAGTCGACAGTCTCTTTCACTTTAATGCTGTATTTCTAGTAGAATAGTTAGCTGAAGTACATTGACAGCTTAGTGAAATATCTCTGTCTTATACTGCAAACTCCAAATACATTTTCCTTTTATTTTAAAGATCTCATTCAGAGAAGGAAGCAGCTTTTAGCTCTCACAGAGATATAATTCTAGACCTAATATTTCTTGAGAAATGTCCATTGAGTACTCTGATAACAGTCTGTATTAACTGTGCATCAAAGTGAGAGTGTATTGATCAAGCACCAATTGATTGCAGCATTCAAGAGCTATCTGATTTCCTTGGAAAAGAGGGATGTTCATGTGACAAATTATGGAGAAAAAGGAGTTCAACACAATTAGTAAAGGATGATTGAATAAAATATCTACAGCTATATATCTTCTGACATTGGGGTTTTCTGGATTAACACAATATATCTTTTTACTACAAAGTATGTATTATTCTGTTAAGTTTTTACAGAAAGCAAATAAACATGTTTGTATGGCCTAGAAAACATAAGGACAAACTTATTGTTCAGAAAAGCTGAAAGGAATGAGAACTGCAAGAAAGAAACATTTCTCATTAAAGTGTGAAAATAGAATTTAAGAATAAATGCTTTGACTCCTTTAATGGTATTGGACATAAATACAGTTGTTATAGAATCAATCTTGGCAATTGAGATGAATATTTTACTTTGTAAAACCATATTCCACTAGACATGAATCAAGATGAGATTAAATAGACCCACTTGTCCACCAAATCCAAGTCACCAACAAACATGAGAGCTAAATATATTAGGTAAAAAACATTTGAAAAAATAAAATTTACAAGATGGCATGTTTACTGAAATAAGCAGAACATATGCAATGTATAAGTCTTGTTGTTGCTATTTACATTTGAAAGTTCATTTTAAGCTGTGGGAAATAACAGAAAGGTTAAAAGAACAGTCCTGGAAGGGAAGAAAGTATTAAACAAATAATTTAACAAGAAATGTTATTGCTAAAAGAATTTGTCATACAAATAATTTAACAAGAAATGTTATTGCTTAAAGAATTTGTCATGAGAGAAAATGCCAATGCCAGACAGTCCAATTGATAAATAAAGTACTCAGGGCTTGTGTTAAGAGTCCAAATACAAAATCATATACCTCAGGAGGGAAAACTCACTTTCACCATGAAAATAAAATATAATCGATTAGATAATGCATGTGTGCTTTTAACTTAAAAAGGAACTTACTGGAATTTGGCAAACTGAACTATTTTTAACAAGATTGAGTTTTCTATGATTAGGCTGTGCTGGTTAATTAGGATAAACTGAACTGGGGAATACACCTGTAGATGAAATATTCCCCAAAGATCTGATTATACACAGCAATGTTTAAGAGCAGTGGCTGGTGCTTGGCAGAACTAAAATTTCCTAAAAGGCAAAACAAAAGTCATTGAAGATTCAGAGATACATTAGTAACAAAATATAACTGAATAATTGGAAGACTTTGTCATAAAGATCATGAAGTAGAGTTTTAGATTCAAGAAACTCTTCTAGTATCCCTACATCCTCCTCAGTGTATGAAAACCTACAGAACCATGTACCACATACTATGATGTTACGCTGCAGCCTCCCATTAGGTAAGAAACTAATAGAAGGCAGTATCTCCTCTGAGCCAGACTGGGCATATCAAGTAAGTCTTCTTTCCAAAGACATTAGTATTTAATTAACAGCATAATTTATACCAAAAAGATCTTCTAAGCATGAATTTTTGGTAATTAAACTGAACATCCATCTTGATCAACAAAGAAAACTCCGTTGTATTTAAAAAATTTAAGCCATTTAAGGAAAAAAATAATGCCTAGAAAACCAATACGAATGTAGGATATCAGCTGAACTTTTCAGTATATCTGCTGAAAGCTTGTGTTGCTATTGTCCAACACCCAGCCTCACTTAAATGATTCAAACAAGACTAATGCCTCTAAAAGTTTTGACATTTTAAGCTGTATTGTTTTTTAGTTTTATTATCAGATTATTTGAATGTTGCCATTATATTCATGTCAGAGAATTGCATATATTAATTTGGTTTTATGAAACATGTCAGGGAGATTTTCTCTCTGATTTCTGGTAGGTAGAGCTTTGGCAGAAACAGGTAACAGGTTACATATTAGATGAAGCTATACATTGCTTTTTAAAATTTGGGGTGGGCTTCACTTGTTGAAACCAAGCATATACATAAGACAAGCTAGAAGTTATTTGTATAAAAAATATCATATGCAAGATGGAAAAGAAAAAAAATATGAAAAAAATAAATTAATACTTCTTATAACCTTATGATACTTTCTGCAGTGGCATTCCCAGTGGAAATGCCAATAAAGAAGCCAGGATTTTTCCACATATAATCTTTTTCCTCTATATAATCCAAACTCAGATGGAGAAAAATAAATTACATAATATGGGCATAAACAGAGCAAAAGTGAGACCTAATCCTTCCCTCCTATGTCAGAGATTTCCAGACGGGACTTGCAAAATGATCTATTATTTGCATGAAGGCAGAAAGAATTAAAATGAAGCAGTTATTAGACAAGAATACTTGATAAATGGTAGCAATGTGTCAGGTAAAAGGCAACATGGGTAGAGTTATTTCCAGACAAATACCTCAATAGTCTTGAAATTTATTGCTGTAAGAGTTTAAGAGACAAAAATACCTTCATTTTTATGAAAGAATAATAGAGGTGAATATTTTCTTAAATTCTCAAAAGTAGTTATGTCATCAGAGACAAAGACAAGGCATAGGTATGCCGCTGAGTATCTTTGTTTCACTTGAAATAATATGTCACCTGAAAATAGGGCTTTGTATTTGTATTCAGACCCTTACAAATGTAATAGTTAAAAGACATGAATATGCTTTGAAATATTGCGCTACCACTTAATTGAAACAATATGGATATTGTGGTACCTGTGGCCTTCTTTCCTATGGTTTGTGAGTCAAGCTAGCTCTTTACAGTGAAGGAAATTCTGTTCTTCTCAGAGCAGTATTGACAGTGGGGGAAATAAATAAATAAAATCAGTCAGCCATTCAAACATCAGCCAGGGAAATGAACTAATTAATTTTCATTGATTTCCCAGTGGCACATCCATGGTCTATGTGGACAATTGTGCATACCTCTTTCTGTATTGGGAAGGCCAATTTTGCTTTCACCTCATCCAAAAAGACAGACTCCAAACGTAATCACTAGTGATGAAGATCATCTGTGATAGGCAATTTGTAGTAAATTCTCATCCTTTCCTGTCAATGCAATGGAGGAAACAATCACAGAAGTTTCTTGATTCCCTAGAACTTTCCTTATTCTCATCAGCTGCAAAAAACCCTCAAGTACTTATATCTCTGCTAACCTTGCTGGTTACTTATAGATGATAAGGAGTTACTGTGTCATGAGTCCAAGTGTCATAGTTCAGGGGAAGAACAGTGGGAGGAGAGACAAAAATCACAAAGCATTAGGAGGCATTAATAACGTGATGTTGGCATCACTGCTGTTTTCTTTGTTCCTGATCCTTAAACTAGATATATTTATCCTATTGTGTTACAAATAGTGATTTTGATGGAAGATGAAGTTTGGGTCATTTCAGATCTACTAGGGATTTCAGAAAAAGGTCAAGTAGTTTGGATGATAAAGAAAAAAATTGGAAAACTAATATAGAGGAAAAAGTGTGTGATATACCTCCTTTATCAGCCAGCTGAATATCACAGTGTATGGCCTTCCTTAGGTACCTGCTTCAGGACATTAGCATGCTAAGACAGGGATGCCTAAGGATAAAGGATTATGACACAAAGCATAGTATAAATGTAAAGAAAAACAGGGAATTGCTTAGTTTATCTACTAAAATCTTTCCAGTTTTTAATTGGTCTGATCCCAGGGTTTTTTTTTTCCAGTTCAGCAGCCAAAAAACAGATGGAAAGATTAATACAGACCTAATTATCACAACGCTTTCCAGAAGAGGGGGCAGAATATTTAACTTCTCTACTAAAAAGACTATCCGTTACTCTCATAGACAGCAGAATATTCTCTACCTCTCTGTCTTTATTTTTTTTTCTTTTCAATAATATCTGTGGTATTATGTCAGTAATTCTTGCTTCTGTTCACACAAATAGCTGATTCTTCGATTTTCAGATTCAGTTGGCACAGTGCCTCAACCCCCAACCACAGAGATATCTTTTTATCCTCAAGTATAAGAAAAGAAATGTGGCAAGCCACCTCTTCCAGAGGCAGAATTAATAAATCTATCAAGCCAATGAGGGTTGCGCTATCTGCCCTGTATACAGGAACAACATTAATCATAGCAGACCTCCCTGCTGAGTCCATCTCCTGTCATAACCAGATCCATGAATTAACGAGGGCAAAAAACATATTAGACTGCACCAATGGTACAAGTTTGCTAGTGTTTACCAGTGTGAACTCATGGACATGAACTCCTCCAGTATCAGAGAAGAAAATACACTCTTCCTATTTGTTTCATTACTGTAATTTCTACTATGGGGTGAAATTCTTCATTTTGAACAGAATTGTGATAGGGGGCAATGTTATTCAGTAACATAAATTTAACCTAACTGAGGATATGAACAATCTACATATGTATGGTAAAGCTTGAACAATAAACTGCAATTTCTTATAATTATTTTCACTATATTATTCAGTTTCCATATAGGAATTCATGATTAAACCCATGCACAAATAGAGAAAAAAAATGAATAATAAAGACTTAACTAAAATGTTCCATAGAACTAGGTTGTGTTAAATACTTTTCCAACAGATTAAGAAATAGTTCTTGCTTTATTGTTTGGCCACTTTATCCTCCTCCTTACCTCAACCTAGTCACTCACATGATACCTTCTAGGTTTTCCTCTCCCCTTAAAAATCCATGTAAGACTAAAGAAGGCTAATAAAAGACAGTAATTCTATAAGAAAAAGAAAAAGTATATTTCCAGACAGGAAAAAAAAAGTGATCATGGCAGAATAGAAGGGCTTATCAGATAATTAGTATGCAAGAGCAGGAAATTCATAAAGAATATTGTTGACAAAATCAAAGCAATTTAATGTTTTGCACTGATAAAGTTTACTTTGAGAAATAAAAATACTTAATTTTAACTTATCACTTTGTGGTTGTTTAGATTACATCAAAGTGATTTATTGAGTGGACTGCAAACCTCGGTTCTCGAACTTCAGTAAAATTGTTTTGGAAGGCTTCTATGGGTCATATAGCTTAATGGCTTTTTGTGGTTTTGGGTTTTTTTTGGGTTTTGTTTGATTTTTAAGCTTCTGGCAATCTGATATGAGCATCACAGTACTTGCATATCCCTACTTTTCTCTGGTTTCCAGGCTATTCCTATCATTCCAATATGAATGTTTATAGCAGTTTTGGAGTAGCATTTTAGCATTTCAGATTTTCAAATGATAGTTTTAATTTTTTTCTGAGTTACAACATGAGAATTATAAATCACAAATTATTAGCTAAAAGTATGCACCAAGGCAGAGAACATAAATGCTCAATGGCACATAAATCTTGACTGATGTTCAGTGACAAAAGAAAATAGAGACATACAGAGAAGTTCATTTGCCTTTCTTCTTGACAACAGCTGATGATCATTGCATTCTCACACGCACTATGGCAACCAATAACACCTTATCTTTTTCTTCATATTCCTTTTAATTGTCGATGCAATCATCATTTGTATGCAGTCTACAAAGCTTTTCCTATACTTGCTCACCTATGTGTGTCAATAATATCATTGAACAGTAAATTTTGGTTTAATTATTCATTACATTAAAAAAATTCCTTTTATTAACTTTAAACTGTTTGCCTGATAATTTTAACAAATGCCCTTGTGCTCATTTTATAAGCCATCTTGATTTGCATTCTCTAGAACAACCATTTTAAATACTTTTCCTTTCTCCCCTAGGACAAAACAGAATAATCTGAAGTTCCTGATCTACTCTCCTACAAGCTTGGGATAAGCAGATGCCTGACTGTACTGGTGACTAGACACACGGCTGCATCTGCAAGACTGCAGTCTTAGTGAATTTAGCTGTCATTTCTACAATAAAGGTTCTGTATCGATTACTGCAAAGTCTGAACATAATTAGCTGGGAGAAAAAGGTTTCTGCTTTTGAAACTTTTGCCTGCAGGTTTCACGTGATAAAGTTCATCACCATTTTGTTTATATTGTTATATTTTATTAATTCTTACATAGTCCATCACTGTTTTTTGCTTATTTCATTAACAAATAATTTATTGGAAAAGTAATTAGGTCACAACGTAGCTTATCTCATTTATAGTGCAACAAAAACTGAAAGAAAATTCTGCTTTTTTAAAGGCATTTGATAATAGAATATTAATTTTCATGCTTTGCAAATTTTTTACTGTTGCTGTCCAATATTCATTTTGCTCGTGTCAAGTTTGAGGCCAAGTGGCTTTCACCATGAGGAAAGTAGGGACTGAACTCCTTCCAGCATCTCAGGGGCTGGTATCTACAGCTTCAGCCTGGCTGCTAAGAGACTGTGGGAAGCCTGGGACTACCAGTTAGTGTTCAGTAAGTGGTATTTGTAGCCTCGTGCACCCTCGGACATCAACATTCAGACTCTCTCCATCCTTGTTTAAGTCTCTAACAGTAGATAGAGAATCCTCAAATAATTCACAAGAATGATAGTACATCAGTCCCAAAGTCCTTTCAAACATAGATCAAATATTCTAAAATACTTGCATGCTAACACAGGAAGCATGGAAGACAAACAAGGAGAAACAGGAAGCTATGACTAATGCAGAAGAATTGTATAGGAGAGTTGACAGAAACGTGGTGGAAGTACAGACTCACTAGCTTGTAATCATGGTGAGTTAAAGCTCAGCAACAATAGCTGAGGATGAAATACAGATGTATAAATTTGCACAATCAGGAAACTTAGCATTGTGACATGATAAACAAAGTAGAATTTCAAAGGACTTGTAGGAATCCACTCTGAAAATCCTTACAGTTATTGTAAGTGGATCCAGGTGTGACAGATCCCAGTGCTGCTGCTGAAAAGTAGCATTCAAATTTAAGATCAATTTGTAAACAAGTAAATGAGAAGAGATGAAATTATAATAATTAAACAAGAATGGAAAGATGTGCAGGCAAAGGTGATCAATGGCCTGAAAGAATCACTGTGGTTCAAAGAGAAAAAAAAAATGGAGATAAAGTTAAACAGGGACATTAGAATTCTGCTAGAATATATTATCTATAAATATTACACAGGAGTTAGTTATTAACACAGCTTGCCTATGGAAAACTATCACACAATTATCTTACTAAGTGCATTCTGCCACTTGTGTTCGTATACATTACAGCATTGGGTGAGAAGGGACTTAACAGTAAAAACAGGTTAAAAACATGCCCAACCCCCCTATTTCATTGCTATGAAATATTGTAAAATCAGTTTATCCTGTTTTACTTCATTAAAATTAGTAAATATTAATAAAAAAGTCAGCTTTCCAAAAACAACAGTAGTAAATCACAACACTAGTAAACACCTTAAAAATTACTGTCAGATAGTGATGAAAAGAAATTAACAGAAAAGTCTAAACTTCTATTGGAAGACCATGACTGTGAGTTCAGAGTTTTTGGAAACCTGTGCCAAAGTACAGAATCAGATATCTGCAGAAAAGATCTATTAGCAGAAGCAATGAAACACTTAAAAGTACAACTTGCATCCCTTCTTCAACGCTGTAACCACAGTAATACAAATATATTTTTACCATTGTAATATTTGATGCTTTATTTTTTATTTCAAGTATTTTAGCAGAATTTAATAATTTTGTCTAGCTGTTATCTGTGCTACAAGCAAGATTTGAAGTGGTAAAAGAAAAACAAAGAAAAAAAATCCCAATTTAAAATATTTAGGAACTTGAAAAAGAAAAGTAAAAGAATGTTTTACTCAAGTGACAGAAAGTGAAACAGAAAAATGCAAATTCAAAACCTGAAAATTAAAAAAAAAAAAAAACAGAAAGAATTTCTTTTTTCCAAAAAATACACAGGAATTAGACAAAGAAAATTATTTGAAACTTTTTCTCATGGATATGCATAGTTTCATAAGATCTGAGAGTATTTCATAACATATTTCTGAAGGAAAAAAAATAAGTGTGATAATTTTGAAATCAGCCTATTCTTTGTACATGCCTCAGGGGACAGAGAAACTCCACATTATTCTAATACAGGAGCACAGGAGCATTTTTAATGTACTATTGAACTGTTGTACTACATCTAGATTACATTTAGGTAATAGCACAAATAAAAACATTTACATATCCATTAAAAATCTAGAGCCAATAATAATCTACATACATATGTTCCTTTTAAATGTGTCATGTATATTTGTTAACATGCAGATTAGAAGAAAACATACATTTGAATTTTTGGGGCAATGAATTGTGAATTAGCCCGGCAAATATAAGTGATTTTATCTTATCTTGTAAAGAAACATTTACATTCATAAGAACTGAAATATTAGAAGTTTGCTTTAATTAAGAAAAATATCCACACAATGTCTTCTATATAAGGATATAATACAATAAACCTTCAGGGGAGGTATCAAATCTGTCAAGATATTAAATCTGTCAAGATTTACTGGAGTCTTGAAAAGAGAATTGTCTACAAAAACTAAGAACTAACATACTCTACTGAAGGAAAAAGAAATGATAGCCTCAAATGCAGACTCAGTGAATGAGATCCCTCTCTGTCAGGAGGCAAAATCAGCAAAGAGTGATCAAGGGACAGCTAATCACCGAGACAAGAGATGCTTTTCTAATTTAACTAGTGAAGTCATACACAAAAAACAACCTGTCCTAGCTCACCAGAGTGATTTTGCTGTCTTCTTCCTTCTTTCCTTCCTTCTAGTGCCACAGACCTTCCCTCACACCATTCCCGGCACTCACATGGGAAGGGGATACAGACAATTGAGTCACTTCACCTGTGCAGTCAGCCATGAAGTTGATTTCACAATGACAAGGCAAGTAAAACTGCCAAGAACTGCTCTTAGACGTACTACAGCCTTGGACTATGGCCAATTCTATCGAGAATATATCTCAGACTTTTGGCTTAGCCAAAGACAGCACCTGCAACTCAAAATGATTATGGAGAGTTAACAGCAGTTTATTGCATCCTTTTGCCTGATAAATCGACGTACTGTTATGCTGTTTACACTCAACTATCATTATGGGCACGATACATCATCCAATCAGACTGCAAATTCAAGTACATCTTCATTAGTGATAAAAAGTTTTATTTTGACTGAACTGACTCACAAAAAAAGTGAAAAATAAAACAAAATACACTATTAGTAACCCCTTCAGGAAAATTACTAGGCACAGACCTGTCTGGTTTAAATTATCACGTGAATTAATCCTAGCTAATTCACAGCAATAAGGAAGAACATTAAACAATTATTAAAGCAGTAGCATAAGTCGTGGCAAGCTATTACTAAGATTACAAACCAAATGAGCAGGAGGATAACATGCATAGAAAAGACAGACAATACAAGATAATGAAGAGCTTAATAGCACCTGCTTAATAGTGCCTTTCAACCCATCATACCCAAGCAAATCCACTCACAATCTGGCCCTGGTGGCATGTGAGGCATAGAATGAAATTAAAATATGCTATGAAAGCCTAACTTTTTAATCCATTGTTTTGAGATATTTCTTACAGGATTTTCTTAAGTGCTTTTTGGAATGGGACAGACCTCATTTTCTTAAGATTTTGCATGTGTAAACAGGTTTAAAATTGTAGACATCATACCATGTTATTCCCCAAAAAGTTTTCATGGAGGGCTGAAATAATACAAAACTTTCTTTCATTGGGTTCATTAGGAAAACTCATTATGACAAGACTTTAAGATGAGTCAATGGAGATCAGAATTCAAGGCAGACTGCCTTTTAACCTACTTTTTATGAAATGCCTACATTTCTCAGGCATAAATCATCCAGACCTTGAAAATGCTCAATACTAGCAAACTGATAGTAGACTAGAGCAATAATTTAACAGAAAACTAAGAACATTTTGTACTAGGATAGAAATTTCAGAAAAAAATAATTATAAAGTCACGCTAACCTCATAAAAATGTATTTCTTGACCAAATTCTCTTGAAGAAAGTAGAATAATTCAATGATATATGTTTTAAAATTTTGTATTTAATCAGGAAAAGAAAATTTCTGATCTGTCAATTTGGGTGGAAACAACCCCAAAATACAAGGGAAGAAACCCCATCATGGATTACCAAGTAAGATTATATATTGGCTTTAACCAAGCTTTCCTTATGTTTTTGAAAAATAACCTTTATCTCACTTTTCACAGCTACATTCTGCTTTTAATGCATATAATTACATATCCTAGTTATTTGTCAAATGCTACATTAAAAAAATAGATGCTGGTTTCTATTCCTATATTTCACTAATAACTGTTTCTTAAAAATAATATAAAATAGGTTTTATAAAATCTTTCTAGTCTTTAATATATACATATTTTATGAATGATAATAGGAAAGAAAGTCGAGAGTTATAATTCTAACACCAGATAAGTCTATTTGGATATGAGGTTGTGGAATTCACTGCACATGATGTTTTGTAGCAAGGAGGTTGCTGAAACCAAAAGAATGTGAGGAATTAGACTGAAATTAAGGATATATTTATCTTAGACATCAATGGACAGGAATTATAGGATCAGTTCCCCTAAACTATCCTGTAAATATTTTCAATGGTCATCTTCTCAATCATGTATTTCTGTCCAAACATTCTATGAAGATAGTTGACTATGGAAATTAATAGTCTGATAAAATATAAGAGTTTACTCTTCATAAAAATAAAACTAAATGGACTTTCTGTTTCAGTATGTCACAAAGCACTCTTAGAAAAACAATTGAATATGGCTATTTATGTTAATTGTTTAGTTTTCTTTTTTGCCAGAAGGAGCCCTGCTCCTTAAGTTATATGTGTTTTTTCCCTTTCTTGAGAAAATTGCGCTGACTATATTAAAATTATTCTTTAATATTTTTCCCTGGTCAACAAAATGCAATAAAAATACACAGAGCAACCACACATAATAACCTTAGCCAAGAGAACTGTTTAATGTTTAGTGTTATTTTTTCTGATCTAAATGAAGAATCAGGTTTTCATTTTTTTACAGCAGTTACAATGACAAATATCATAAATTCACTGACTGACATCAAAGTATACCATATAATCTCTTTTCTGATCTAACTGTGTAGTGAATTACAGCTACAGCAGTCCAGCTGGACAATCTAATCAGAAGGAAAAAAAGAAAAGTCATCAGCTGACTAAAGTACAGCATGGACCAACATGCCACTAGAGAGAAATGCCATTTATGGCTGATTTGAGCCATGTCAGGTCAAACAAACTGTAGTGAAATGCATGTATTCAAAAATTCACATTCATATTATTTGGCTTAAATGATCTGAAGCAAATAGTTTAAGCAATTCTGAACAAAGTGTTATGGATCTCCCAGTAATAAGTACTAGATGCTTCAATTTTCCCTCCCAGTATAAATAAAAGCAAAGCTAGAAAATGTAGGAAATTCAGATTTCAAGTTAGTGCAAGAACAACCAAACTTTTACAGAAACAAAATAGTATGACTTCATCCTTATTTTTTAGTTGAAAGACACCTTTTTCTCTAAGGATTCATAGTACACCTTATAAATTTTATTTGTGTATCTATATAGAAAAATAAGTACCTCTGTCTTTCACTTCTTTCTAATTTCTGAAGTTACCATTAGTCTGTGTCACACAGATTTGACAGAGAATACCATTTCTACAAATTTAATGGAAAAAGGCTGCTTAAGAAAGCAGACAAACCCTTCTTTATTTCATGGGTGAAAAAAAGACAACGCTATGAGATCGTTCCCTTTCAAGCATCACAGAAACTTCTGCAACACAGGAATTTCTCATCTGGGTAGGATTTTACTGAGACTGGTCATAGCATTTCCTTCCTACACAAATTTTCAGAAGGCTTGGTATAATTCTATCAAAAAGGTAGTTAAGCACAAGATACAGAAAGAAATATTAAGAGTGTGATGTCAAGTGGTGTGATGATAAGCAATCTCTATCGATTAAAAACATATGCTCTCCACGGTTTTTTTGGAGTACAGACAAAATTCATATTGGTCCTTTATGTTCCTCCAGTAATTAACACCATCTTTACCTGCAAACAAGGTTAAATACAAAATTTATTCACATAATAATTTCGAAATTAACTTTTAAAAGTGGTAGCCATGGTCATCTAACAATCTTCTGTTTGTAACCTTTATCATTCTCAATCATCTGTTCCTCCTTTCAATCACTTCTTTTCATGATGATTATAAAAATATTGAATCCCCTCCTTTGCCTAGTTTCTGATCAACTTGCACAACTAATTCTATGATTACCATTCATGTGTAGTACAATTTTTTTTAATTAGACTAAAACTCAGTCAGAAGACAACTGTATTTACTTTCTTTTCAGCAGAATGATTAATTTCACCTGTGTTAGAAAAATACCTACTGTTTTCTGATTCACATAGTTTGGAATATAAAAAGAAAAATAAATCTGACTTAAAAAAAGAGGAAAACAAGTTCTGAAAGATAATCTTCCAGTCTAATGTCCTAAAACCAGCTTTTCTTCAGAGTATTCATACCCACCTGCTGACAGCACCTCTTTATCTTGTGAAATCTCAGTGTCTCTGCAACTGTAGCAAATTACTTCTGAAGTATTTGACTCTTCCTCTTCCACGACGGTTATCTTTCTGCCAAAGACTTCTAATGTGCTAACAAAGTCTAGCAACATAAACAACAGAAACTGAGGGTATTGCACAAAGGCAAAAGGGCAAAACCATTTATGATGCTTGACAGATATGATGCTTTGGTGGGATGGGTCTTTCTTCACAGTTAATGAACAGTTCTGTCAGGGTCCACATGGACTAACTGGCTTCCATCTCCTACCTACCAATAACTACACCTGTCTTCTCTATGCATCACTGGTCAGAGTACATTTTAAAACTGTTTTACAAAGATTAAATCACAACTTAATCTTATGAGCAAACTTTATTCTTAAGATGCTTTATTCTAGACAAGCTTTTCTATGGTTTTGTTTAAAGCACTCTCATAGAAAAAAAGTGTTTTCTAATTTTTCATGAGAACATAAAAGCAGCTTCAGTATATTAGTCAATGTTGTCTCAATGATCAGTAATCATAGGATTTGATGATATTTACAGATTTTACTTCAATATAGCCAAAATAATTTTTATAATGCTTAATACTGACATTATTACAGTTGCATAAAAAAAGGAGTGACCTGTTTGTTTTCCACTTTTTTTTTAAGTTACAATTTTTTTTTTATATATATCCCAAACTGTGTGAATGAGAAAGAAGTCAGTATTTTTCTAACACATGTGAAACGTAAGATGGTGGTGATTCAACAGCAATTCTTTAACAGCCATACAAGACATAAAACACACAGAAATAGCCTTTTGCTTGTTGTCAAATAATTTAGCAGACTAAAGTATTTGGGTTTTTTTTCTGATTAAAAATAAGTAGTGGAAGTTTTACAGGAAAATAGTACTCTGGCACTTCTGTTTTCCAATGGTCCCTGATGGGCCAGTAACTTTCTTTAGCCTTAGGAAATATTGAAGTCCTTTACTTTGTAATGAAAAATACGTGTATAAAATAGAGTTTTAAAAATGGCTTTAAGTGAAGAGAAATTGTATCTAGCTGTAATCCATGGCAAACCCAAACGAAGTCAGATAACATAAAATAAACTGAAAATGCAAACATGAATTATTTTAATCTTAGAAATTTACAATATTATTTATGTATTCCATTTAAATATATTTTCAAATTTTGATATTTCATTGGAATAGACTTCAGTTTATGTTAATTATAAGAGGATTATTTTATGAATTTGTTTTGCTGATTTTGAAGTTATGTTTTTGGTTTTGTCTATGTATCTATGTTGAATCACCACCATCTGATGTTTCTCATAATTATCACGACCGTTATACTTGCTGCATGTACACTTTTTAATACTTCCTTTCTCAAAGAAACTTCTATTTTGACCATATGTTTTGACCTGCCCTACTAATGTGCATCTTTTCAGTCTGGCAAGCCTTTATTTGTGAAATACCCAGTTTTGTTAAATTGTCCATGATAGAATAAAGCTATACAATGCAGTCTGCATAACATTCATAAGCCTACCTATATGAAAAGATAAAAATAAATATTGTGAGAGGAGAATGAAGAACACTTGAAACTGAAAGAGTCCAAAAGGAAAGCAAATGAAAGGAAGGATAATAGATATAAGTAACCTGAGGATAAAGATGAACATATTTAAATTCAGGTAGAGTTTCATGCTCACATAAAATCCATATATTGATAGAACAATTAATTTGGATTGTACTTTACTATTGTGTAAGAGATTTCTAGACATATTCTCCACCTCTATATTTTTAGCATTATTTTTTCTCTTTCTTTTCTGCACTCAGATGTCTTGCTATAGATGCATGTAGTGGTTTTAAAATTCTTGTAAATAATTTTTATATTTGTATCAGAGGTGAGTTTTGTATTTTTCAGATATACAATAATTATGAATAATATTGAGGGCTATGAAACTTTTAAGATCAGTAGACATTTCATGAAATGAAAGAATAGCTTTTGCCTAATAGTACAAAATGAGGAGAAAGGAGTTTAGATGTATATAAAAGAAAACTCTGCAGTATACAGGAAAAGTCATTACTCAGTCTTTCTGCTTAGAATTTGATATTTATGTGCAAAGTTCCTGCAGATTTGTACATCCAGGAAGTCTTTAATTTTGATTTGTTCTCAAGACATCCTGCTGAAATATGTCATTCAGTGAAAGAAAAATGTCAAGCCTTGATTTTCATTCTGACAGAACTGAGGGAGGTTGACTGTAAACTCAGTGGTAACTCATCTGTACCCGGCTGTCAATTTATTTGCTGACAAGTAAAGGCAAGATGTTGACAGTCTAAATCATCATATATTGTTCATTGGTTCACTTTGTTTCTGTTTTCAAAAGAGCTATTTGACTCATCAGAAAAAAAATATTTCCCCCTAAAATTTACTCATACTAAAGTGGGAAAATACTGCATTTTAAACATGTGGGGGTTGTAATCATGTTGTGTAGACAACTTAACACTGCCATCTCTCCCGTAATACCACAACCCTATCCAAACCGAAACCAGTGCAAAAGTTGAGACTCCCCCAAAATACAAAAATAATCCCAGAAGACACAACTGTACTAAGCCTTAATGGGAATTTAAGAATCTAAGAATCTCAAAGATGCTAACCAGTAGATGCAGAACGATTGTTTTTGAGAGCTAAAATATGCTCTTTGAAGGATGTTGCATGGAGGTTCTTTGGGCCTCAAAAAAAAGCTATGACCACCAAATCCAAAATGAAACAAAACCAAAACCACCCACAGTCTTTAAAATACCCGTTTTAAAGAAGTTTCTCCTTTTCCTTCAGACAGCAACTACAACTTAAAGATTCTGAAAACATGCAAACAAAACACTTCTGAATCAAATTCAACTCCACGAATGTATAAATAATACTGAGGTGTCAAATACTTTGAAAAAAATCTGCTCAGTCAGTATTGTTGTGTAGTAACGCCAACAGCCACAGAATGAGTAAAAAAATGCAGTCCAATAAATTTAAAACCAGATATGAAATGTTTACTGTTTAAAAGATCTGTTGTTTAAAAAAATAGACATACACAAATAAAGATTTACATGTACAGGAGACCATGCCGCTATCTAAAGACACTCAGGTAGTGAAGAAACAGGAATAGCTTTGAAAGTATACATTAAATACTTCAATAAGGCCCAGCATAAATGCCCAGTTACGTATTCCCGTGTGTCCATGTAGAATCTGCATTGTTTTTAATGTCCCTATGACCCAGGAGGCTGCTTTGCCATGGAAAGTTCAAGGATGTAATTCATCAATCAGTATCTATTTGGGAAACAACAGAGTTGTAAAAGCCAGAGTACACTGACTGTGCCTTTCAGGTGATGGTTGTTTGACAAAGTGTGGGAAGAGATCCATTGTACATGTTCTTACTTGTAAGAGAGGACTTCTCTATTACGTTTAACATCCGTTTTCCAAGAAAGCTATAGCAGGCATAGCCTTTATGAGCCTGGAGCCAAATCTCTTATTTAATTCAAACCCACAATCACTCAGATATTAGAGCTGTGTTTTGTCACACTATCTGTTATTTGTGATGGGAACAGCAATAGAAACTCCTGGTTTCCTCCTACTCAGGTGCAGCTCTTACACAAAAAAAAGAAATCAGAACTCTACCTACAGCTGGCTTTTCCCATAAACAATTGAGAGTTATTACAGTAATAATTATAATAATTGTGATTACATATGAGTATCCATGCTACAATAATCGCAAAGTAAATACATATGCAACCAAGTCTCCTAACAGGTCCATTTTATCAGACAGTGGTGTGTACCAATTTGCCTTTTGAGACAAAAAGAAGTGGTGTATGGTTGCTTAATTTTGTATTTAATTGAATTTACCTCATGTATATCATCACTTTCAAAGACAAACTTTGTTTCTATTGCAAGAATAAGAACTATATCAACTCCATGCTTTGTAAGAAATGAAATGAGGTCAATGGGAGGAATTACTGTTTATTAAGGAATCTTGCTATTGCTAGCATATATCCTATGTGCTTTGCCATCACTTTCATCACCATCTCAGCAATCCTGGTTCTGATTTTTTCTTTTGCCCTTAGTTTCAACCACCAATCATACGATTAAATGTTTTATATATTCAAATGACTCCTTGCCTGTTCAACAATATATGCCACTTTCCATTTAAAGTTTGTCTTATCTGCTTTTCCTTGTTTCCTTCATTTTTCTAAGCTGAAGTTTCTTCTTTGATCCCTTTTCAAAAACATGACAGATTTTCCATGATTCTCCATGATTTTCTATCACAACAAAAAATCCAAGAAGCCTAATTATGGTGATGTTAGATGGTAGTTCAACCTATCTGCAAGAAAAAGTAGGTCCTCATGTACACGCTGTGTCAATGCTAAATGGTGTAGTTCCCAAACCTTATGCTACTTTGCACCTCCCAGGAGCAGTACTCGTTCTTGTGTCTCTGCAAAGCACGTGTAAAGAATTGGTGGGTCATAAGGAGGAGGAAAAGGTGACCGTGGAAAGCGCTTCTGACAATTTCTTTACTAACAGTTACTTTGTAGCCTCACCTTCTTGGGGCTCATTCTTTTTCCAAACCCCTTCTCATATGGTTTGAATTTGATACAGGTTTTGTTTCTCATACTACAGAACAATGCCTAGAGTACTACCTGCAGAGATTCTCTTATCTTAAACTCGAAATTTGATTCTGCCTTAGAGTATCTAGGACAGAGGCTTTGTCTACTGTTGCTCCAAAGTTACCTCTGTCCATTAAATTAATTAAGATTTTTTTCAAAGTTCCTCAGGACATAGTGCTGAGCAAGAAATACCAATGTGATGATACTGCTTTGCCATTTCTCATTGCCTTTTTTGTTTTGTTTTGCTTTTATATGTATATATTTATTTCCTGCTTGAAGGTGGTGTCCTGACTGCTATACTGAGTAAGGCGGAAGTTGTGTTGGGTGAGAACTCCAGGGAGGGTAGACAATATCAGAGCTTGATCCCTGCCTTTACAGATAGAGGCTATATACTCTGTCCCATAGCTGTATCAAATATTCACATTAACTAAATACATTTGTATAACAGAACATTAAAAAAATATTTGGAAAACCATAATCTGCATGGTGTTAGAGGTATAAATATTTCAGTTGCAACACAATTTTTAAATTTGTTTTTTACCTCCATAGTTTCTAAAAATGATGAAATAAGGAGAATTTAAATTTCTATTTGATTTGCTGATATGAAGACTATTCAGAAGACAATGTAGTCATTTTACTGATGATAGATCTATGGCTGTATTGTCATTTATGAGTCATTATCAAGAGCTGAAAACAAGCAGCTGTTTCAGTTTTTGTTCTTGGGTATGACTCAGTTTTATTGATGTGTCTGAACTTGATGTGCTACCTCACAGAGACCACACAAAATGGAAATCTTAAATAGACATTTTTTAACAAAAGAATACTCTTTATACAGCTATCTTCTGTGTAGTAGAAAAGTAACAATTAACCATGGTTACAACTTATAAAACTGAAAAAAATACCTGTAAATTTTTATTACCTCTGTGCTATTTCAGTAACTTCTTTAACTGACCTGGAATAGCTTGTGATTGGACATCTGGTTATGGTCTATTCTTACTAATACATGCAAACCGAAATTTTCTTTTTTGAGATCGTTCAAAAACCCTTCATGTACTATTGCTTTATGATGATGGTTTTCTAACTGTGACTTATTTTATGACCATTTTTGGAAGGATTTTATTTCTCTACATTGAAGCCACAGACATTCTCAAGTGTTGAAAACAGTTTTCATGAATATTTTCAAGATTGTCCACTGCTAATTGTGTATTTGACAGAGGCATTTTTGCAGCCTTGAGCAAATCATCATAAATTTAAATTTCATTTTTCCATTCTGTTATCTTTTTTTTCTACAAATTAAACCTGCTAGAATACTTTTAAGTGGAAAGGAGTAGGTGCAATTTTCCTTTGTTTCCTAACATTTCAAAAAATGAAAATACTGGATAAGCAAAGATAAGAAATTAATTTTTCAGATGTAGAAGTCTAAACTCATTAAAATACTGAACTATTGTCTTTCCCCGTGAGAAACATCAAAAACAGAACTTACGGTCCTTCATCAATGCTGAGAACAGATATTTGGCAGATTTTGGTCAAAACACAGGACAGAAAAAAACTCTGCCTACTCCAGAAGAGATAGAAGAGATAGATCCAACTCTTACTTCTTTCCTACACATCCTTCTGTTCCTTCTAAAAAGGCTGCTGGAGTTTCTTTTCAGTAGCTGCTCCCTCCTTGCAACGGAAGTCTCTTTACCCTAAGTCCTCATCTTGCTGTTTAAGAACCACGGCCTGTCCTGTCCTTCTCCTTCCCAGTAGCCATAAACATGGATAAAATAGGATTAATAAAGAACATGCGATGGGGTAATCAGCAGGGCTATTTACTCCAGTACGAAGTAATATGACTGAGCTACAACAGAAGAGAGGTTGTTCAGCTCCTCAGCCTCTGGGAATGAACAGTAACGGAGAGCAAGGATCCAAACTTCACTGCTGCTCACTTCTTTCAGGCAGAATGCCCAAAAGAATCATACTCACTCAGACCCACTCGCCCATGCAGTTTTTTCCCTAAGCTTCCAGGATTTTTCTGTGGTTCCTGAAAGCCAGCAGGTTGCTTCTCCCAGTCGCATGCAGAAAGGACTTTTCTTGCTCTTCCTCCTTCCAGGCTGGCACAGCATCTGACTTTTGGCTATGACAGATTTAATTCCTCTTGCACAACAAACCTGGCTGTAATAGTACTTAATTGAGAAAAGAAACAGAGTGATTATTTTGGAAATAAATAATTTGGATCTGTATGTAGTTATACTATTTTTGAGGGGATAATTGTTTTTTAAACAAAACTAAAAATGGTCATAATAAAAAAAACACGGAAGAGTTGTTAAATGCTTCTTTGTTATACATTATTTGTTATATATTAGTTATATATATGTGTTTTATATTATTTTACTATCTGTTTACTCTGTACATGTTTGCAAAAGAGCTGTTGTTAAGAACTTAGAAGACGATATATGCTGATGGCCACAATCTTTATCTCTGTAAAGATCCATCCCTCCAAAGAACCCCAGCTCTGGAATTACGTAGGAAAAGTAACAAATAAGTTTGTATCCTGATCACCTACTCTTGATCTGATTATCCTTTTGAAGATTATTCCTGTTCCTAAAAAAATATGTGCCTAAGACCATGGGTGGAGCAGTGACAATTCTATAGAAGCCATTACGGCTGTACCTATTGGCTCGGGCAAAGAGTTTGGCCCCATATAAGCACATAAATGGCTACTGAAATTTGTCTATCTTATTTTATGCACACACATTTTTATACTTCATTATTTTCTATCCTTTAATAGAAGCAGCTAGCTTTCTCCTTTGACTATACTATTGCGGATGTTACTAGAGAAGCTTAAGACTTTTTTTTTTCTTTAAAATTGAGTATTTTTACAAAAGAGACTTCACATATATTTTCTTTTTTTAGTAATAGTGAGTTAAGATCACTCATCAACTAGAGTTTGGCTACCAAGAACTGAGGCAAGATGAAAAAGGTATTTATCTTCTGTTTGCTTTCCTTTTCATTGTAGTTTCATATTTATCTTTTTCTCTGATATTACTTATATGTGTGTAGACAAGGTCTTTATGCTCTAATCTCAGAAAGAAAGACTGAATCCCTTACAATTTTCTAACTTGTTCTAGTACTATAAAGCTGAAGCTTTTAATATTTTCTATTAAAGGAAAAGGTATTAAGAACATTTAGACTGAACACCCAAAAAGTATAAGTAAGTCTGACTATATTAAGCTTCACAGTAAATACATTGTCATTAATTGATTTTTACATAGTGCAAATTTTGTCCTCCATAGTTGGACACATATTTATGTATACTTAAATTTATATATAATTCGGGTAAAAGGCTACTGAATTTAGTTCAATAAATTTAACTTTAAAAAGGAGTAACAGATGTGTGTAGAATTTTAGCTCTTATTAATAACCAAAATTATACTTCTATAATTGCACATAAAAGTAGCGTTAAATCTCTTGCAGTGCCCCCAAAAATATTGGCAAGATCACTGTTCCTCTGTAAAATGAAATTCAGCCTCCATGTCAACAGATTCCAGAAGCTCTTAAGAGCACTCGCATTGCTAATTGTGTTCTAGTACAAACTGTAAATAGTTATGGCATGTTATTTGTTTTTTATTGAAAACTAAGTGGAGTTTAAGTTATCCCTCAGACAGATACCTTCAGGTCCTTTGCTATGTTTTATTATCACTTTACATAAATCTTAGTAATTTTGTTTCTAAGGTGACAATAAAGCAAATTTTATGTTTAGAAAGGTGAAAAGAAACTAATTATTTTATATATTTAAATGAGAGTAGATGAGGCATTAAACAATCTCAACAAAAACCCAAGAGCTTGGAGTTCTTGAGTTCATCTGAGCTGGTAATTATATTTGTACTCTCTAGTTTCTGAAAGATGAAGATACATAAGAAAGATGGACACTTCCAAAACTGTGATTCAGACAGTCACCTGATAAGCAGAACACCTGTGTGAAAGCCCATTTCTCTTCATGTTTCAGCTCAGCACTTAAACCCAGTGCTACAGTTGAGTGGCTTTCCAACTATAGTTCTGAGATGGGTCTCATCCATTCTCCTGTCTTGAAATTACTTGTTTGCATTGACTGGCATCAAAGAGTTGTACTGCAGTCTTCTGTTGCTCAGGATAATCCCTAGAACATTGAGCTTACGAGTAAAGAAACTGTCTATCATTTTTTCTTTACGTAGCTGCTCAGAAGGGAACAGCTTTAAAGATGATACAGAAACAAAAGTGCTTATGCAAATTAATTTCAGAACAAATTCTGCACAATTTAGTCAATGGTGTCCAAAATCAACAGTCCTTAACACAAGCTAACCCATCAGCTTATTCCTGATAATTTTATATCTAAACACAAAATTAATTTTATTTTTGTTTAATTTAATTTTTGTTTACTTTTCATTCTCTTTTATATTTTTTTTCTGAAACTTAAAAAAAAAAAAAGTGTGGCTACTTCAAAATCAGAAATTCCATTTGCTCGGATATCCACAAATGCAATCAAACACCATTACTTCAGATCTGCAGAAACAGACTACTAAAAGATTTTAATCCTTCATTCTTTGAAGAGGAGATTAAAAACTGTTTTTCATTTTACTTATATCATTGTCAGCATCCAGATAGGAAGTAAATCAACCATAGATGAAATAATAAACAATGCTGATAGGTAATGTATTTTGAATTTCAGGTTAATTTCATTTGTTGTGTTTTACAAATTAATTTTATGGAAAAAGTAATTGATCTCAGAAATACCTACACTGTTTTGTTTTGTTTTCTAAACTTTTTTTTTAATTTTTATGAAAGTTGAGACAAGTACATAGGGTATGAAGTTATCTACCTCCTCAGCTGGTACTATAGTTAAAACCCAATATACATATAAAGCAGCTTAAACATCTCAAACCATTTTTTACAGAGGTAAGTGACAACATAAGAAAATTAAACTCTATAGACTAGAAAAAACATATCACATAGCTATAAAAATTCAATATGAATGATTCATGTGTGAAAGGTCTATTTTATAATATTTTATTGTCAGAAATACGCAATCTGTTCCTAATTTTTTTTTATAAAATACTGGATTTAATATGTTTTTTAACATCACTTGTTCTAAAGACAGATGGGTATTATGCACCCCATAGAATACCAGCTGAAAAAACCATCCTTACATTACAGAGAGATTTTCACTTCCTGAGAAACATCTGCTTGACTCTCCTATCTGAGTTAGTTTTACACATAGCAAAGAGCATTGTGAGATAAATGAGATCCTGTGTATCCTGGGGAAAAAGCGTGTGTTGTAGTTACTTTCTCTAAAAGGTAAGTTAAGTCTTAGAATCAGGAAAACACAAGGATCTGGACTATATAGATGGTCAGTGAACATTTTCTCTTGGTTCTTCAGTTAGCTGAAGAAGGGTGAAAACGGACAGTTTCCATCCCAGAAGAGAGTGAGTGTACGTGCATATTTCTGGAGAAAATTAAGCTGAGAAGGTAAGCAGGTAGGGAGGCTCTGCAAAGGGACCTGAACAGGCTGGACCGCTGGGCAGAGTCCAGGCCAAGTGCCAGGTCCTGCACTTGGGGCACAACAACCCTATGCAGTGCTACAGACTAGAAGTCTGGCTAGAAAGCTGCCTGGAGGAGAGGGACCTGGGGGTGTTGGTTGACAGCCGACTGAATATGAGCCAGCAGTGTGCCCAGGTGGCCAAGAAGGCCAATGG
Organism: Phaenicophaeus curvirostris; assembly: GCF_032191515.1. Classification (NCBI taxonomy): domain Eukaryota; kingdom Metazoa; phylum Chordata; class Aves; order Cuculiformes; family Cuculidae; genus Phaenicophaeus; species Phaenicophaeus curvirostris. The sequence goes on from NC_091392.1 coordinate 106,839,240, forward strand.
CCTCTTGGCTTGTATCAGAAACGGTGTGACCAGCAGGTCCAGGGAGGTTATTCTCCCTCTGTACTCGGCACTGGTGAGACCGCTCCTTGAATCCTGTGTTCAGTTCTGGGCCCCTCGCCACAAGAAGGATGTTGAGGCTCTGGAATGAGTCCAGAGAAGAGCAACCAAGCTGGTGAAGGGGCTGGAGAACAAGTCTTCCGAGGAGCGGCTGAGAGAGCTGGGGTTGTTTAGCCTGGAGAAGAGGAGTCTGAGAGGAGACCTCATTGCTCTCTATAACTCCCTGAAAGGAGGTTGTAGAGAGGAGGGTGCTGGCCTCTTCTCCCAGGTGACGGGGGACAGGACAAGAGGGAGTGGCCTCAAGGTCTGCCAGGGGAGGTTTAGGCTGGACATTAGGAAAAAATTCGTTACAGAAAGGGTCATTGGGCACTGGAACAGGCTGCCCAGGGAGGTGGTTGAGTCCCCTTCCCTGGAGGTGTTTAAGGCACGGGTAGACGAGGTGCTAAGGGGAATGGTTTAGTGTTTGATAGGAATGGTTGGACTTGATGATCCGGTGGGTCTCTTCCAACCTGGTTATTCTATGATTCTATGATTCTATGATCCTCAAGAAGCATCACCCCCACCGATTATCTGTGGCTATGTGGTTGATCACAGAAGGACATTTCCCCCTGTCTGATCTGTAACCTGCAAGCAATATTTGAAAAAGCATATTGATCCTGAAAGCATTTGTAGTGGTCTACAAATAAAACCATCTTACAAGCTTTTCCCACACGCATTTTAGCAGCCAATATCTCATGAACACTGGGGTAAAAGGTTAATATTTTATGTTACCTGCAAGGCGAAATTCCAAGCTTACTTGTAGCATTAAAATGGGCTTTTCTGGTTCTAGCACTTCAGAAGGTGGTGCACCTTCAGTCTGTGTTGCTTTTCTAAGTAAGTCTAACTGGTTTCTACTGCTGTTTTTCCTAACCAGCTTATTCTCAAATCGTACCTGAGAAAGAAGAGAAAGGGTAATAAGCCAACAGCAAACACAACACAACTATCTTAAGGTCTAATCTCAAGTCCTTCTGACATAAAAAAACCAAAACAACTATTTGAAGTTAAGAATGTCATCCTGATAAGCCAGAAAAAAAAATCACATTTTTTGTACTTTGTGGGATATTAGATCAGAACAAAAAATATCTTTGTGGTTTATCAGCTTGTTTGCTACAAGTGGTGAGATCCCATCCTGGCTCAGTAGAAGAAGCTAATAAGTCAATTAATTGTCATTAGCAAGTAAATTTCCATTGCTTTTGATAGTATCTTCCAAAACCAAAGTGACATTTCTTGTTTATCTGTATATTAGACAGGTAAATGCAGTAATATTACATTCTTCCAGCAAGAGGGGATGTGCTGCTTTACAAACACTAATAGTATGACAAATTTCTCTAAATGAGGACTGAAAAATGCTATTTAGATATGAAATAATTTTTCATCTGTTTTTTCTCTCACCATTAGGGTAACTTCAGCAACTAAGCCAAGCAACTTCCAAATTTTTGTCAAATTCACTGTCTAATTTCTATGAAGGGCAAGGAGAACATTAAAATAAAATTTTCAGATTTTTCATGTTGAAATACTGTAATTCAGATCTTACTGACATTTGAAGTAAAAGAAATAATAATAGGAAAACAAAGAAAATGTCAAAGAGGATGAAAGATAATTTCCTCTGGCATGACATATTTTTGTGTAGGCTCTTAAATGATTGTTTTGAGAAGACAAAGAAATCATTCAGTATTAGTAACAAGCTTCTCCCCATCCTCTGCTCCTTGCAAAATATTCTGTTGTGCCTGTAAAAAGAGAAGGAACAAGCTAGCAACAGAGACCAATGTAACTTATACACACAGCCCTCATCCTGGCCCACTCCCACCTCAGAAGGCCGTGACAAACTGAACAATTTTAGATGTGTAGGCACTTAAGATTTCCTGTCTACTGTTCCTTCCCCAACACAGCTGTGATATTAATGGTGCTGGGGTACTTGCCAGCATGTCTTTCATACATAAATTTCACATGTAATGAATGTTTTCAATATGAGGGGTCAGGAGGGAAAATTATATTCCTTGAAGAAAGCAGCCCACATAGATATCCTCCCTAGGAACCCTGAGGGAAGATAAGCACCTTGAACAGCACTCCACCATAGGATCATGATCTTACATTCTCCTTAGAGGGTCCATCTCTTTCTGTAAACCTGGAAAGAATCCAGGGAGACTATTCTGCTTAGGCTGCAGCTACCACTTACTAAATTCCCAAAGTTTTCACTTTCCCACCTGGAAGATATATTTACACATTGTAAGTGTTTAAATATTTTTCTTATATTTGCTGATTTAAGGAATTTTTTTCTTTAAAGCAAAACTCAAGAAAAAATAAATTATATCTGCTGTGGAAATCTACACTAAGTAAAGTGTACCAAATACTGTTTACTCTACCGAGTTATGTAAAAGGCTAAGTAAAATCCATTACTAAATAAGCTATATTTATGAGAAGAGATAGGCTGTGCATGTGAAACAACATCATGCATAATTCTATTCTTTACCTTCTAACTTGCATCCTCTTCCCCTTTTTATTGTCAGTCCTGAGGTTGATTTCAGCTGGAAGCATGGTTGTGTTGACTTGGTGTGAGTATGAAAGGTCTCTGTTCGAGTATCTCACTGACTCACAGAGTCCTCCATAACCTTGACAAGAAGCGGACACAGGAACACTTAATAAATCTCAAGGCAGAACTTTAGTGCTGATGATTCAGGCACCCAGTGAATTGTATTAGTCACTGAAGGCCCAAATTCTCTCAAACACCTGTTGTCTCACCATAGTTTCCTCGAACCAGAATGGAGGACTGGCACTGCAGGATTACTTCCAAGTTCCTTCTCAGTCTTCTGCTCACTGCTGGCAATCTTCACACAACAGAGACCCTTCAGAAGGAGTTTTCTCCCTTTTGTAACAGGAGACCTGGCAACAGCACACCGACATCAGCTGCTTCCCTTTCAGGTCCAAGTAGATGCTATGTGAACCCCCTTAACTTTACAAATGGATCTGATAAAAACTTCAAGCTCAAGGAAACTCTGTTGATCATTGTGCCTGCCCTTGCATAGGCTTTAGGACTCTTAAGTTTCCCAGGGCAGCACAATTAGTAACAACCATGCGCAATGGAAGGCACAAGCATTACAGTGCTCTGCATGCATTAGCCCACAGAGCACTTGATTAGTGTCAATGAGCCTTATTTGAGTCCATTCCAGCTCACATTAGGCAAGGTGGAATATTGCTTAATCGAAGGCTAAAGTTAAGGACTTATGTGCCTTTAACAATGATTATTGCTGATTTATGTCTGTCATTTAATGCACAGGAATCATGAACAATAACACCCCTGTCTGCCTCTACATTAAATGACTTCTAAAGGTCAGTTTCTTTTTAGTGGTCATTAGCTAACTTGAAATAAAAAGGACTCATTTTGCCAGATAATGTGTCCCTTAAATTTATGCTTTCTTATTCTTTAACTAATAGCTCAGCAAAGCTTTAGTTATAGACAAAGCTATGCAAACTGCTCAACTTTATTTTCTTGTGTGACCTACAGCTATGTTCTTGAAATGAATGTTTGTGTTGGACTCACTGCTGCAGCGCTCAGCACTTTTTATTGCTATCTTCTTATGATGATGTGGCATTCAATCAGTTCCATGACCCTCTGCCATTCTAATGACATGAGCATCCCTTATGCCTGCAGATGTCCTTTTGAATCCATTAATTTACTGGACCAGTTCCATCTGCCTCATAAGGCACCTGCAAAAAACATCAACACATGTCACACAACAGCCCCACATTTCTTCACATCTCCAAACATTTTTAGCCTTCTGAAACTTTCACATGAAAAAGGACCATCACAAAGCCATGCGCATACTTGCATGTGTGAATTTGATAAGTTCATGTATGTAGTGTCATAGTCATTAAAGCAGAAGTTTTCTTTCTTAATACACATTAACAACACCAATCTTCAAAAGAGATTCTGTATAGCAAACAATAATAGAATCATGATTGTTTTGTTTTGGTTTTTTTTTTAATTTTTAAGTTATAGACTTCCAGCCTGACTAATCAATTAGGGTGAGAGGAAATATGCTGTCACTAATCTGGCAGATAGATGGCAAGAAAACCATGCATTGTAATGAAAATATCTTCCTGGAATATACGAAACAGTTATTTATTAACCTTAATGATTGTATTTAGGGAGACATAAGTGGAAAAATAAGGAAAATGTGATGACATATGCTGCCACAGATATTTCTATGATGAATCACCCAACAGTCTGAAGATTCAGAGGTCAGAGCCTCAGCTGAGGAAATAAGGCATAACTCATAACAGATGAATACATTCACTTAATCAAGCATTGATGATTTTCTTCTTTTCTTAATATTATACCCTTTCAGTATATGTTCTTCAGTAGAGTGCAATAGACAGCTTTTGAAAAAAAAAGATTATTTGATAAAGATTTTAGCTTTTGTTGTTTTACATCATGTCCTGTGCAAAATGTTATTTTTTCCTTCCTTTAATAGTTTTTCTGAATTCTAAGCTGTGAAACTATAAACTTCACTATGAAACTAGCAAAGTATCAATACATAGAGTACAAAAATTATCGTCTTATAAAGTGTTAGAAGAAAGGAACACAAATCTTCCTGAGTATGTAATTAATATTTTCCATTGCAATTAATTATCAATTTATTGGACAATTATCTTTTCTGATCTGAGTTTAGTTCAGTATGGCTGTTGCTTATTTGCTACCTGCAGTGCAGAAATTTATATTTGTATTGAAGACAAATTGTCTTGGCAGCTTACTTTAGCATAATATTTGAAAATTGCTTACTGAAAAGACAAAGATAAAATATATCCTGCTGCTTTCCCCATTACATATCAAAATATGTTTTTTTGGATACTGACCAGCACTTGTAGGTGAAAATATCATAAGTTCAGAGCTCATATTTTTTTCACTCACTAGCACTACTAATACCATGGTTAGTTTTATAATTTTAGTTTAAAAGAAGTGCCTATAATTAAGTAGGCAGTTAATGATGGTGGCAATCATAAACCACAAAAAGATCACCTTCTTGATCTGCTTCATCTTCCATGATCTGAACTCTTCCTTCTGTGGTTGTTGTGCTTTCACAAAGCTAATTGAAGACAGAGGATTTGTCTATCTTAGACACAATTATACTATGTCCTCTGATACAGATGCTGGTTTCTTACTTGAACTCTGCTATTGCTCTTCATTGTGTAGATTGGCCCCTTCTCCTTATGCCATCCACCATCTAAAAGCAGCTGAACAGAAATAAATAGCATTTACTGTAGTGTTAGTGATAAAGAAGTCTGTGCATTCATGCACATCTGATCCAGGATCAGATCCTGATAAGCATTGGAAGAATATCTCTTAATTGTGATTCTTTTTGTTTCGTTGGTTTTTTGGTTGGTTGTGGTTTTTTTCAGATTTCATTGAACATACATGGTGGAAGTTTATTTTGAAAAGTGACACTAGTTTAAAAGCATTAAACCCCATCAGTATGGCAAAACCTGACATCAATAGTACCTGTTCCACATTTCAGTCATCTGTCACTTATCCTGATCCTTTCAGCCACATTCCGGCAGGTGAAAACACTGAGATATATGTTAAGTCTATGAGGACTGAGTACATTAATGCACAGAATGAAAGAGACAACATCCAGGAACATGACCAGTTTAGATGTTATTCCAGGCATGAGAATCAGGAAAACCACATGTTTTCTTGTAAAAATTGCATTACTGTGCAGAGCACAAGAAGATGAATTCTCCAATAAACAAGTTAGACAAAAAAATAAACGGATCTACTAAAAAAGTTGCTCAGGAAATAGTATTTCCATTCAAATATTACAAAAATGGAGAAAAGGTGATTTATATTATTTAATTTTTTTGTGTTAAAAGGTTCAAGTCCTTTCATATATTCCTTATTTAATAAAAGCTAATATCAATTTAAAAATTAATGAAGATACTAATTTGCATGTAGATTTATTTTATGTGTAAAAAGTGGTCAAGGAATGCATGGAAAAGTTTTCAGTAAGTATATGTAAAGAATAAGCTACTGAAAACAAATTCTTTTGATACTCCACTTCGTTGTTTGTAGTTTTGCTTGTCAACAAAAGTGGATGTCTTTTGCCAGCTGCAAGAAGGCAAGAGGGATGGATTTATTTCAATGCACAATCCTGTAAGAGATTAACTGGGCAGTTTTATGCTGCCTACATTTACACATAGATGTCCTATTTCATGGTAAAGACCAGGAGGACAAAAATTCATACCATATACACATCAACACTCAGTAAGCATGTGCTTACATCTGAAATGGGGACTTTGCTAGCAAACACTCCTAACAACTTGTCTTACATCTTTTATCAGTCACTATCCATGCTTCAGCTCTCCTGGGGCCTGACAAATACTCATTATTAGGACAAACTTAGATGAACACACTGCTGTGCTGCACTCAGAACTTCAGCAGTCCGGTAGTGGTCTTGCAACAATGCCCTCTTGAACTAACTTTTCCTTCCTTCCTTCCTTCTCCTCCCATTAGGCAGTATCTGAAATCAAAAGGCATATGTAAAGGTCCATCTCTGCTTTCAGATCTCCTGGCTTGATAAATGGAGTAGAAAATCCCTAAGTCTTATTTTTAAAAAAAGCTGAAATATCTCAGTACCTGATCCAGAAAGCATATACAGTTAAGATGTGAAACAGGCATTCACAGTACTGCACTGAACACGTGAAACATGTTTTAGCCTTTATTAGGAAACAAATTGACAACACCTTTCAAGTTTGCTTCTTGCTCCCTTTGCCAACACAACATGGCAGCTGTGGTCAGTAAATTATCTAGTGACTAGTAATTCTGGGACAAGTCACCCCAGGTTTCTGTGGGTATGATCCATTGTTCAGTACTTTATTTTTTAAATTCTTCTGTAAGACTAACCATAGAATCATAGAATAGTTAGGGTTGGAAGGAACCCTAAAGATCATCTAGTTCCAACCCCCCTGCCATGGGCAGGGAAATCCCACTAGACCAGGCTGCCCAAGGCCCCATCCAACCTGACTGTGAACACCTCTAGGGATGGTGCAGCCACAACTTCCCTTAGCAACCTGTTTAGTGTCTCACCACTCTCATGGTGAAGAAATTCTCCCTAAGGTCTAGTCTAAATCTCTCCCTCTCCAGCTTATATCCATTCCTTGTCCTATCACCACAAGCTTTTATGAATAGTCCCTCCCCAGCTTTCTTGTAGGCCCCTTTCAGGTACTGGAAAGTCACTGTAAGATCTCCTCAGAGCCTTCTCTTCTCCAGGCTGAACAAACCTAACTCTCTCAGCCTATCCTCTCATGGAAGGTTTTCCAGCCCTCGGATCATCTTTATATCCCTCTTCTGGACCCGTTCCAACAGTTCCACGTCCTTCTTCTGTTGAGGATTCCAGAACTGGACACAGTACTCCAGATGAAGTCTCACAAGAGAGGAATAGAGGGGCAGAATCACCTCCCTTGACCCGCTGGCCACACTTTTTTTGATACAGCCCAGGGTACAGTTGGCCTTCTGGTCTTGCCAGTTCATGTCGAGCTTCTCAAACTTCTGGTTTTGAAGACAGAATAATTATTCTATTACACAGTAGTATAGTATTTACAAAGGGTGAAAATAATTAACTACTCAGCTGATTAATTGAAGGTTATCATACAGTTATAACTCATGAATAGTGTAAAGAAATACCAGATATCTATTTAATTTCAAGAAGGAATGAAAGTGATTTTCGTTCTGAAAAGGACTTGGTTTAGTTTCTTTTGTTACTAGCAGCTTATTGTTTATGGAATGTCAATGTATTTTGCAACTTTCTAGTCTAATATATCCCTGGTAATTTATGGAAAAAAAAAACAATAAAAAACCCACCCCAAATCAACCCTATAGGTTCATATTGCTGAAAAGTGGAGTGTAATCTTATGTGAAAAATAAACCAACAAAACAAACAGATAGCTTTATATGTTTCAAATTTGAGGTCAAAAGAAGGAAATAGAAGAAAAAGGAAAAGTTAAGAGCTTTTTAGTAGTTTTAACATTCACTAGAAGGATTGTTTCTATAGTGAAAGACACTACAGGATCCTAGCAAAAAACTTCCCAAAAGATAAATAAATTTCTCCTATGTCATAAAGAAAAGTTTGATAGGGAATTGGTCAGCTGCTAGTTAATATAGAATTCAAATAAATATGAAGTTCTTTATTTTTCAGTATAGGTGGTTGGGAAGTTCTAATTATAATAGAAAGAACTGACTTAAAATAAGCGTTTCCCCCATTTTGACAAAATAGGGAAATACGCTAGGGAGAAAAATCAGGAAAAATATCTATCAAAAATTATTGTGTTATCCTTACACACTCATTTTTCTCATGTTTTTTAGTGTTGTTTACTGCCAGATATCGGATATTAGACTGTTATCTATCCCAAAATGACAATTACTATTAATTTCCTTGAAGGAATTTTTTGTAGAACTAGTTGTTTGCTCTTTTTTTATTGTTACATTATTGTTACATTATTCATCAACATCTATCTTCACTTTTATTTTTCTTTCCTGAAGATATAGGACATGACACATTCAACTTGATAAAATATAATGAATTTATGTTCACACTGCAGAATTACTTACAGATTGTTGTTAGATTGTTGGTAGGGTCCTAGTAAAAGATGTAGTATATTTGCCAGCTGCTTTAGTTTGCTGTCTGAAATGAAACCGTTTTGACTGCGGAGACTAAAAATAAGAAGCGTGCTTCCTCTTTTTCTTCAGTCTTCCTAGTCTAGTTACAACATTTTAGTTAAACTGTGCGGACTAATGATTAGATGTTTCACTAGGAAATAATGTATGTCTGCCACTGCAGGGTCATCAGTCATAAAGGTTTGGTCATGGTCTAGTCTGAGGAAGGTAAACAAATCATTCAACCGCCAAAAAGAAGTTTAGACCTCTTCATGGAAGTATATTTCCCTGAGAACTAAGACAAATGCAATTTTAAGAGGAATTTCATTTCAGCAACTAAGGTAAATGTTCAGATAGTGCTATGATGTTAATTTGGCTTTTGAAAGTGTGATATGTAAGGCTGATTGTAGAGGATTGGTTAAGAAGGAAAGGGCATCAGGACGCTGGCTCTTTAAGGCTTGATATTTTGGCAGCACCTCAACCCCGGAACAACTTTGACACCTAGAGGAAGTTGGCTTGTAGCAAGGCAAGGTGGGTAATGTAGTAAGTAGTACAGCTGAACACAAGGCGGAACAAGAACAGAGCATGCTTGGCAATCACTACCAATACGCACGTAGCACATAGTAACTACTGACCAATCAGTGTGTGAGTAGTGGACACAGACCAATAAGCACTTTACGCATAGACTGTAACGCGGTGTATAAAAGTTGGTGGCGGGTTTGTAATAAACTGAGCAAGATTCTAAACTCACATTGGGTGTGGTCTTGACTACGGCTGCTTTCCTCGCAACAGCTGACCAGATACACTGTGGTGTAACATCGGACTATGCATTTCCAGTCTGAGAACATGTATGCACTCAATGGCTGTGTTCCAGTTGACATAGACATCACATTTGTGACTTAACAAAATGGGAAGTGGAGCCAAAGGAAGGGATGAATTGTGAGCCGAGTGAGAAGCTGGAAGAGTAGCATACGCTGACAATAGAGACAAACATTCTAGGACTTAGTTGCTGAAAAATCATTTTGAGGTTCAAGAGAAGTTTTCTGGCATGGCAGAAGGGAGAGGTTTCCCCAGATTAAAGAGTTTCTGTTATCCACCTGGGAAAGTATTTAATGCAATTTATAACATTGTAGATTACCAAAAGTAGCAAAGAGCTACCCAAAACAGTAGAAATTGCACTGTTGCACAAAGGCAGTTGCAATTTAGGAAAACACATCCCAATAGGATGGTTACAAATATTGAGTTTCCTTCTCTCATCTTCTGCTTCAGCAATACCTTACATTAATATTGTCTTCAGCTAATCACTTGAGACATAAAGAACTATTTATCTAATTATCTTTTATTGACATAGACTGTGTAATCAACAGACCTATATTAAGGAATTATATTCAGCATTTCATTTATATGCGAATATAATTAGACCAACTGAAACAAAGACAAGCAAGTAAAAAATCAATTTTGTCTCTGGAATGCCAAGACTGACAAACCTTCTTGCTAAAATAGTAGCTGTAGGTGATGTCTTAATAGAATTAAAAGAACAACTTGACACAATAATTTTGCTTTGTCTCAAGAAACAAGAATACCTACCACATTCTCACATTCTCACTTCCATTTTCCACTGCATACCTGGAGGCTGTCTTAAAAAAAAAAAAAACCACAACAAAAAAAGGAAAAATATTGCATCATTTAAATGTTTTTCTTGCAGAGTTGGAAAGAGAGGGTTGTTCCAAATTAAAGGTGTAAAAATTATTGTGGTTTTTATGTCTAAACCCACAAACATTTTTTAATCTGGAAAATAAGAAACACCTTATACTGTGTTTGCGTATTTGGAAAACATTTTATTGAGGTTATATTTAATCTAAGCAAAAAAGTAAACTTTAAGAAGTATCTGCAGGCTTTTTATCTCTTTAATCTATTTCATACACTAATGGGTACACAGGTATACCCTCTTCTGATGTGCATACTGGTTTTGGTTGAGTTTACTTTTCAATATAGCTGAACATCATTTTATATTAATTTTAATTGCTGAATACAAATATTATGGCTAAATATCTGTGCTGCTGAAAACAGGGCTATAAGACCAATCATTGCAGTTCCTGTATCTGGAATATTTCAGCTCTTGTATATCAATTCTGTAAATCTTAAAACAACTTCTTTTTCTTTCTTTTTCTTCTATGAAGCAAGAATATAATTACCATTTTTATTCTGTGCTCCATAATAACTGTCATTGGATAATTGAAGAATCAATCAAACATCTTTTCTTTATGTCCCTACAGCAACAGAACTTTATTATTTTTTATTTCTCTGACACCAATCCTGAATCAATATTGACAAAACATCAAATCATTTTGAAAAGTTTAGCTATGATGTTTCTCGAAACTTAACATCTGTCATAAATACAAAGAATGAAGTACCAATTGTGTTTTCAGGCATACGAGTCCTTGAAGTCATTCACATCCTGGAAAGGTATCTACAGTGATAACATTGTAGTGAGGTGATATCAAGATTTCAGCGTATTGTACACATGAATAATTGAGTAATTAAGTGTGCTTATGGTGTCTGTTGGCCTCATCTCTTCTCCTTGTCCCTCCCACTAGTGTCACTACTGTAGCAATGTCCTACATGTATCATCCTGGGGGAATTGAAAGAAGGAATGCTTGTTTACATTCATAAATTCCAAGATGAAATTATTATTGAATCTCATACAGTAGAATTCTTCTAGTATCTGTCTACTGTGAAATAGTTCTCAACAGTGTATTTCATACTCTATAGGAAGAAGTAGCAGTGACTAATACATCCACACAATTCTGCTAGCATTTCCTAAATATCTAGCCCTTAAAAGGAGTGCTATACTTCTTCAGTATGCTTACAAACTTATTGAAGCTTATACTTAATGTCAGGAATAATCACAAGAGAGACCCATTGCACTTAAGACCTTTAACATCATCTCTTTGTAACAACAAGGTCACTATGATAAACCTCTACCCTGTGGTCTGCAGATGACCTCCAGTATAATCCATCTTGTCTATACTGCATACTGTACTCTTCATGAAAGGCATCCTTAGCCACTGAGATAGTGGAGTTCATGCAGCTGCTTGTTGCTGCCCACTTAAATATATATTTATATATACAGTAAGATTGCTAAATCTTATTTGTTAATGTGTTTCTCAACAATGTTCAGTATGTGACATAGATTAAGACATGGTTTGAAACATTTTATTTGAGAAGACCATTGTCTCAAAAGACATGCTGAGTACTGTCATACAGAATAATGGGCAGGAGAGTTAGGCAGCACTGCGCTTGAGAGTCGTATTCTAGAACCACACAACATATTTTACATGTTTGATGATGATACAAGTTTTTTCATGGTAAAGTTAACAAGTCACATATTACAGGCAGAGTATTCAAAACCAAAGGGTGGTCTGAATAAATCAGGAAAGTGAGACTTGGGGGAACCAATGTAATCATAGCCCTAATATATGACCTTGGAGAAGTCACTTAGTAGGTTTCTGCTCTAGTTTTCCATGCTTAGGATGAAGGAAGAAAGGACATTACTTTATTTCCTCCATTCTTGTCTGCTTTCTGAGGCAGTGACTGTATTTGATTAATATTTGCAGAAGAACAAACACAAGAAGATTTTGTCCTTGGCAATATTCCACGAAAGCTACAATAATTAAATTACCACCTAAGAAAAGTAATATAAAGCCAACCATTTTTTAAACTAACAAGTTGAAGCTTCAGTTGCAAACACTAGTTAAATGTATGCCACAATTTGCACTGATGTTTCTGCCAGAAAGGTCAGTCATTAGAAAGGAGACTCTTTAAAGGCACAGCAAACCATGCAATTCAAAAGTAATTAACAGTAATGGTGATGTATATAAGAATCCCTACAATAAATACAATTACAATGTGAAAAAGAGTTTTGAAAGATAATAAAAAAAGATTAAACCAAACAGGGATATAAATAAAGAGCATGTAAAAAGAGATAACACAATTAACAGATTTTGATGCCATTATGCTTGTGTGTCTGAAAACATAAATTGTTTCATAAATGGAGAAAGTAGCATGATTTAAGCACTTTTGGAGCAGAAAACTCATTTAGTTATTTTATGAGGTAAAGACACTTACTGTAAATCATTTCTACACTTGTAGGAGGGCAAAATAAATTGCCTTGATAAGATACAACTGATTTAAAATACACTTCTTTAAAATCACTAGCTGAATATAAAGCACCTTTTAACTGGATGTGGCCTGAATTCTGAAACTGGGAGTTCATCAACATGTACAAGAATTTGAAAACTTTTTATTGTTGAGAGCAAGATGGAGAAAAAGTGAAACATACTTCTAGAATATTTACCTCTTTTATATTACCATAATGCTTAGACAAAGTTAAAGAAAGTAATTTCAAATAAGTCTAAAACCATCAAAAAGGATTCTTCAGTATAGTGTTTAAATATAGTACACCTCTTTACAGCATATACCTGTCCAAAGCCAAGGCTTATGCCACCTATGAACTATAAATTTACTCATCAGGGCAACTTGCTTTGAACATGACCATTCCCTTGGGTCTTATCACTGGTCATCAGAGAGAAGAGATCAGCATCTGCTCTTCCTTCTTTCCTTGTGAGGAAGTGGTAAACTGGGATGAGATCTCCCCACAGGAGAGACCCCTCCAGGCTGAAGAGACCAAGTGACTTTAGCCAGTCTTCACATGGCTTCCCCTACAAACTCTTCACCAACTTTGTGGCCCTTCTCTGGACACTCTCTAGTTGCACTATATCCTTTTCATAACGTGGCAGTCAACCACAATCACCTCCCTTGATCAACTAGCAATGCCCTGCTTGATGCATCCTGGGATACGGTATGCCCTCTTAGCTACAAGGGCAGTGCTAGCTCACGTTCAACTTGCCATCAACCAGAATCCACAGATCTTTTTCTGCAGGGCTGCTATCCAGTCTCCCACACCCTATTCTGTGTGTATATCCAGGGTTGCCATGTGCCGGATGCAAAATCTGGCACTTGCCCTTGTTAAACTTCATGCAGCTGGTGATTGCACAGCTCTCCAATTTATCTAGATCCCTCTGCAGGGCCTCTTTACCCCCAAGAGTGTCAACAGCTTCCCCCAATTTTGTAGTTTGCAAGCGTATTAAATTTTAGTTTTTAAACAAGCTCACTTTGGTTTTGACTTTGCTCACTGAGGAGCTTTTGAGTTAAAAGACCTTGACCTAAGGGATTAAGAACCACTAAGGACCCCGGTCATCCATACTAACCATACGGCATCATGGTGTGTCCTCACAGATAATTTAAGATGCAAGTGTTAAAAGTGAATAATTTTGTATGTAACAGAGATAGCCTCAACTTTAAAAGGTTTATTAGCTTTAGAAACACAACATTCACATGTGCAAACCACATGGAAACCTCAATTGTAGTACATACTTCATATTCACACTTTGATTTCTCAATGTGTTTTTTTTCAAACACTTCACTGGACATCCCGTTTTGATAATTTTGCTCAATGTTCCATGAGAAAGTCTACTATATAAAGCTTCTACTCCCCTTCCTGAACCTACGTACCTCTGTCATATTGTTGTACTTTGAACTGTGAAACTCCGATTGTATTTGATGTCCTTCGCAAAATAAACTGATCTACTCAACTGCAGTCTCTATAAAAATCTCCTACAAAATGCATTGAAAATAGACTCACCCATCCATTAAATTAAAATGAGAAAGAATAAAAGGATACAGCTCTTTATAGTGCTCTACGGGTCATCTGGTACAGCTTGTATCAGATTTGTGCCATTTAGTTTAACTGCTTATGACAAGATCGTATTTTCCTTTGTATCTTGTACAGCACTGAGCACTTTACAAACACAAACAAGGATAGTTATAAAGTCAATGCTTTGGAATAATCTAGAGAATGCTTCAATAAATATAAAAGAAATTCTTGGGTTGCATTCAGATAATTAGCTATTTTTTGAGGAAAAAAGGTAAACCAGAAAAATAGAATCATAGAATCATAGAATAACCAGGTTGGAAGAGACCCACCAGATCATCGAGTCCAACCATTCCTATCAAACACTAAACCATGCCCCTTAGCACCTCATCCACCCGTGCCTTAAACACCTCCAGGGAAGGTGACTCAACCACCTCCCTGGGCAGCCTGTTCCAGTGCCCAATGACCCTTTCTGTGAAGAATTTTTTCCTAATGTCCAGCCTAAATCTCCCCTGGCGGAGCTTGAGGCCATTCCCTCTTGTCCTGTCCCCCGTCACTTGGGAGTCAAGGGCTTTTTCTTCACTGGCTGATGCTCAGAAAGAACCTTGCGTGTTTGTGCCTTGTGTGTTTGTCCATGCGTTCCTGAGTCCAGTTCCTGCCTGCCTCTAAGTCCAGGTTATGACCTTCACCATGCCTGCAGCATCAGCGGTGATGTATCATTATCAGTAGGGGAGGGGGCAGAGATGGAGTTTGAATTAGGTGTTGGATATTTGTAAATAATTTATTATTTTCTTATTAATATTATTATCTTCCTTTTATTGTTGTGGTTGCATTAAAGCTGTTTTAGTGTTATTTTCCAACCTGGAAGTCCCTTTCTTTCTCATTTCCATTTTCCCTTTCCTGGGTGGGGTGGAATTAGGAATGAAAGCTGCCCAGTTTTAGCTACTGACCTGGCTAGGAGTGGTGTGCTAAACCATGACACAAGGAATTAGGAATCCCTTTCAATTTCTTCGAAGATATGAACATGAAATAATGAAAATACTGCTAAAAATATTGCTAAGATGTATATGTATGTATGCATATATATGTGTGCATGTATTTGTATATGCATACACAGAAAGAAAAAAGGGTACAAGCTTTACATATTCCCAAATCCATACACAAATATAAGACTAAAACCTGTATCTGGAGTGTTTTATACAATAATGTAATCAAACTCCCTAGGAATCCACTGACAAAGGACGCATCAATTACTCTCTTGATGAAGAATTTGGAGCAACATATTCTGGTTAACTGTTTAACAGGCAGAGTACAACAGTAGTTTCTGTCTTCGCCTGATAGGATCATATTGGATATGCTAATCCATACTCTATCCACAGAATTAATCCCAGCTTTGTTTCCCAGACAACTCCATGACAAAAAAACTAATGTTCCTCTGTAGCTAATTTTTTGTTTTACTTAACAGACACAGTGCTGTAAAGAGAAAAAAATCACTGTGGGTTTTTGATAATAGGAGCTTAAGAAATGTGATATAGTACCAATATAGCAAAAATATTATCCTAATATGCCTGTTCTTGCAGGTCAAATTTAAAGAGGAGCACAAGTTTTTTACGAAAATAACTCACCTCACTAGGATTGTTTAATTTTGTTTTGTTTTATTCTTTTTTCTTCTACTTTTGGTGAAATATCAACATTTCCAATATTTTTTTTTCATGAGCTTTTGTAAAGAAATGAACTTTATCATGTACTAAAAATCTGTGTAACAACAATTTCAGGCTGTTTGTCATGAGAATTATTTTCTGATGAGAGAGCCAAAACTGAAAATTAAGAGATCAGCAAGAGATTGATCAACTTGATAACACACATGCTAGAACATGAGGTATCTGAAATCTATAATTCCATAACATTAAGGAAGCTATCCAGGAGTGTTTAGTTAGAAAATTACCCATCTAGAAATCAAAGGGAGGATTTAACTAAATAAACAAAACTATCATCACTAAATTCCTGCATGTAATTGGCAGATTGAATGTATCAGTATATATGTACTTAGGTTTAGTCCATAGATGCACATAAATTATCCTACTCATTTAGGTCTCCGTTAAAGCCTACGGAGTCCTCTCTTGAAAAAGAATTTAAAGAGATGGTGAAATTAGATATAAGAAAGAAAGATGAAGTCTTGCTCTGTGGTCTTGAAAACCAGAAGATAGGATTCAGATAACTATAGCAAAGATTTTTCAGATTGTTGTATCATAAGTATACATTCATCAGCATATAATAAAAGCACTCAGAGATAAACTTTTTTCTATTACTTGCTTACAGATAATCTACTCATTTATTCCTTTTTTACATGAGGGTAAATATTTTCAATCTTACTTATTTTCATAACATTTTCTCTATTCTATGTCATATAATATTTTAACTTGTCTTTTGAGTCACATATTTGATCATGAAATGTGTATTGAGTGAAATTTAAATAAGTTCTCTTTATTTGAGCATGTACATTTTAAATTGCTGGTTTTCAATACCTCCTCCCTAGTTTTGAATCGTGATTTGTTCAATGAATGCTCAAAGACTTTATAAACAGAAACACTACACAGCAATTTTTTTTTTAGAATATATATTTAATGGATTCTTAGTTGAACTGTCTATAAGTCATTGTAGTATATCATAAAAATTAAACCTCTGCTACTTTTAAGTATCACTGTCATATTAATGTAAGGAAAGCAAATGAGAACAGAGAACTTCCCTGTTTTTTTCCTAATCCTAGAACTCATAATGCCTCAAGGGTGGTGCATGCTGGGATACTTCTGAACTCAGGAAGTGCCAGACTAAGGAAGAATTTAATAGAACAACTTTCTAGAGACACTGCTAATATATCATTGGTGATAGAAGCCATTGGGAATGAAGAAGTGGGACTGGAGAGGGACTATTCATAAAGGCTTGTGGTGATAGGACAAAGGGGAAAAAGTATAAACTGGAGAGAGGCAGATTTAGACTAGACCTTAGGAAGAATTTCTTCACCATGAGAGTGGTGAGACATTGGAACAGGTTACTGAGAGAAGTTGTGGCTGCACCATCCCTGGAGGTGTTCAAGGCCAGTTTGGATGGGGCCTTGAGCAGCCTGGTCTAGTGGGATGTCCCTGACCATGGCAGAGGGGTTGGAACTAGATGATCTTTAAGCTTCCTTCCAACCCTAACTTTTCTATAATTCTATGATTCTTTAATTCTATGCTTCTATGATAGTATGATTCCTTCAGCTTTTATAATAAAAACAAGCATGCGTGTAAAGTAAAAGAAAATAGTGACATGGTGAGCTCTAGTGATTAAATTGAATTTGCAAAGCTAATAGCAGATGAAAGAGAAATGAAAAGCTCTAATGGTTTCTTCCCTGCAGATCTTCTCCGCATGCTGTATCATTCATACAGGTTAGAAGGAAAGGGCAGTGAAAAAGAAACTAAGTCTTTACTGACTTTGTTTTGTTATGGAGAAATGGGATGGTGAGCCTAGGAATGTGGTTTTATCAAGTATTGAAACAAATGGCCACAGAATTGACAATTCAACCAGTATCTATATCATATCTATGTTTTATCTTTATAACAATTATCCTAGTTATTTTTACTCTTGACCCAGCCTCGTGAAGCATTCCTCAGTAGTACTGAACTTTTTTCTAAAATCTCCCTGTTATTTCTAGCCCATCCTATTCAGTCAAGGCTGATTTCAGAAATGAATGCTCGTTTGTCTCAGAAATTAGCAAGAGTCCCACAGGCAAGCATCAAAGATTCATCCATTTACTCAGTTTTCAAAGGCTCATTTCATCCCTTTAAAGCTATCCTCAGGAAATGCTTTGCAATTAGAATGGGTCCCATGCTCTTTGCAGTCACTGGCATTATCAAATAGGGTCTCATTCTTGTTAAGAAAAGTAGTATCAAAAGACCATCTATCAGTATACCTGGGAGGACATGTTGTGATGTATGTCATGATTTAGTTTGGAATAGTATCTTAATCTTCCTAAAAAGTCGCAGCAGATAACTGCTTTAAAATATGTGAGGATTTGTTTCAAAGATGCACAATTAAATTAATATATAAATAGCAATTACTGAGATTCATCCAGACAGTGATCATTCCTATTTTGTGGGAAGATGTTTAAAAATTTGTCTTTAAAGTTGAACAATAACATTGATACAGACTATGTAGCTGAAAACTAAAATAGATTAAAGTGATATTTTTATTTTGTAGGGACATGATATAAAACTTTTTCTTGTTGCTTATGTCATATACTTCAATATCACTTACAGACTTCCAAAATGCTTTTTCATGGCTATCAGATTTTAGAGTTTTCTTCCTGAAATCTAGGACAAATGAACATTACATCTTGTTATATTATTTTCTATATCCTAAGTATTCTTTTATATTATGTCTCATTTTGGTACAAATAACAGGACATGTAGAATGGCCATTCCTGAAAAAATTAAAAATTCTAATTTTTGTGTCCTAGGAAGTATAGTGCTTTATTAGGAAACTGAAAAAAAACATTATCTTCAAATGACAACTACAATACTACGTTTAGGATCACTGTGGCAAAATTCAAAATATCAGCATATATATATATAAATAAACATAAATAGATTATTGCATTTACATAAATAAATTATTACCTGGATAAAATTACAACTACTTTAAGGGAGCATTTGCTAAAATAGTGAGGTATGTGGGATTTTTTCAAATCATTTGGAGGAGCTTAGCTATATTTCTTGAGGCAGGTGTAGATTTTGTGCTGGAAATCTTACGTCTTGATAATGGTTTGTTTATCTGCTTGCATATTTGGCACCACTCAGAGTCATTCTTAAATAGATAGTGATACTAAATCCTATCTACTAGCTTCAAACATTACACCTTACCAAAACAGATTAAATCATCTTTTGCTTACTCACCATAATAAATACAGGAATTCTGATGACATTTGGTTAAGGGAAAAAAAAAAAAGAAACACACCTTTTCAGAGCTTCACAGTAGTTTTTACTCTGACAGCTACAATGCTTGGTAGTATATACCCTGCCTGGTAAAACTTGTGCAGATATTAGGAGCAATTATGTGCCTGACTGTAACCAACTTCTATTTCTTGTGAAGAAAAATCTGCTCAATGAAAACATTTAACAGGAAACTCGTGTAATAGAATCATATAGAATGCTTTGGGTTGGGAGGGACCTTTACAGGTCATCTTGTCCAACCCTCCTGGAACAGTAGGGACATCTTTAACTGGATCTGGTTGCTCAGAGTCCCATTCAACCTGACTCTGAATGTTTCCAGGGGTGTGGCCTCCACTACTGCCATGGGCAACCTGTTCCAATGTTTCACCACCCTCAATGTAAATAACTTCTTCCTTATATCCAGTCTAATTCTACCCTCCTTTAGTTTAAAGACATTGCTCCTTGTCTTGTCACAACAGGCCTTGCTAAAAAGTCTGTCCCCATCTTTCCTATGGGCCCCCTTTAAGTACTGGAAGGCCACTATAAGGTCTTCTCGGAGCCTTATCTTCAAGTTGAACAATTCCAGTTCCCTCAGCCTGTCCTCATAGGAAAGGAACATTTCTGTGGTCCTCCTTTGGACCTGCTCAAACAGTTCCATGTCCTTCTTGTGCTGAGAACTCCAGAGCTGGAAAACAGTACTCCTGGTGAGGTCTCATGAGGGTAGAGTAGAGTAGCAGAATCCCCTCCCTTGACCTGCTGACCACGCTTTTTGTTTTTGCAGACCAAGATATGGTTGGCCTTCTGGCCCTGAGCACATATTGTTGGCTCATGTCTGCTTTCTGTCCTTTAGTAGACCCAAGTCATTCTCCGCAGGGCTGCTCACAATCACATCATCCTCCAGCCTGTATTGAAACTGAGGATTGCCCTGAACCAGGTGTAGGACCTTGCACTTGGTCTTGTTGAACCTCATGATGTTCATGCAGGCCCATTGCTTTGATGTGTCCAATCCCCTCAGTATGACATCTCAGTCTTCTAGAGTGTCAGCTGCTCCACTCAGCTTGGTGTCATCAATGAAACTGAGTGTTGTCAAGATGTAATGAGAAGTTTTTCACATTGCACGTGTTCTCATAGTAGTCCCAGTGAGTGGTAATAGTGCTACCAGATTATAATAAACACATCTTACATAAGTCAGGTTTGAAAATTCAAAACTTTACTGCACCAGAAGTCAAAACTGCTTAGCGAGTATACTGAGGTTTATCTTAGTTTTCCTGCAAATTTAGTTTCTGAAGAAATAAATCACTTTTATTTGGCTTTTACTGCCAATCTTTAAATACTGTCAAGGTCTGTTGTCATAGTATTCATGACTGGTTTATTCCCTTTCTATAAATCAGATAAGAGGAAAAGTTTATGTGCAAACAGAATACCTCACCCATATTAATTTTCTCACCTTCTCCCCTCTCCCTTCCCACCCCCCGCCCCCCGCCAAGAATACATTCAGTATTTGACAGTAGTGAAAAAGGAAAGAGAGAGGGAAAACAATAACAGAGGAGTGGATGATGTGTGAAAGTTTTACCGACACGTATAGACTGTGAGTCCTTGGGACAAGAGATATCTTTTGCTCTGGGTTTATTTTACAGCTAATACAACAATTCATGATTAGAGAACCAAAACACTACTATCATCAAAGAGAAAATCAATAAATTAAAGTTTTCAGGAAGAGCAACATATAGAAATGCATGAGAGAAAACGGCATTAAATTGTTAGGTGGTTGACACACCAATCACTAATATGAAATCATAGAATCATAGAATAACCAGGTTGGAAGAGACCCACCGGATCATCGAGTCCAACCATTCCTATCAAACACTAAACCATGCCCCTCAGCACCTCGTCCACCCGTGCCTTAAACACCTCCAGGGAAGGGGACTCAACCACCTCCCTGGGCAGCCTGTTCCAGTGCCCAATGACCCTTTCCGTGAAAAATTTTTTCCTAATGTCCAGCCTAAATCTACCCTGGCGGAGCTTGAGGCCATTCCTTCTTGTCCTGTCCCCCGTCACTTGGGAGAAGAGGCCAGCACCCTCCTCTCTACAAGCTCCTTTCAGGGAGTTATAGAGAGCAATGAGGTCTCCCCTCACCTCCTCTTCTCCAGGCTAAACAACCCCAGCTCTCTCAGCCGCTCCTCATAAGACCTGCTCTCCAGCCCCCTCACCAGCTTTGTTGCTCTTCTCTGGACTTGCTCCAGAGCCTCAACATCCTTCTTGTGGTGAGGGGCCCAGAACGGAACACAGCATTCAAGGAGCGGTCTCACCAATGCCGAGTACAGAGGGAGAATAACCTCCCTGGACCTGATGGTCACACCGTTTCTGATGCAAGCCAAGATGCCATTGGCCTTCTTGGTTGGCCACCTGGGCACACTGCTGGCTCATGTTCAGTAGGCTGTCAACCAACACCCCCAGGTCCCTCTCCTCCAGGCAGCCATCTAGATAGACTTCTCGTAGTCTGTAGCACTGCACAGGGTTGTTGTGCCCCATGTGTAGGACCCAGAATTTGGCCTTGTTAAACCTCATGCCATTTGACTCTGCCCAGCAGTCCAGCCTGTTCAGATCCCTTTGCAGAGCCTCCCTACCCTCCAGCAGATCAACACTTCCACCCAGCTTAGTGTTGTCCGCAAACTTGCTAAGGGTGCACTCGATGCCTTCATCCAGGTCATTGACAAAGACATTGAACAGGGCTGGACCCAGCACTGAGCCCTGGGGAACCCCACTTGTCACTGGCCTCCAGCTGGATTTCACTCCATTTACCACCACTCTCTGGGCCCAGCATTCCAACCAGTTTTCCACCCAGGAGAGTGTGTGCCTGTCCAGGCCAGAGGCCGATGGTTCCTCAAGCAGAATGCTGTGAGAAACTGTGTCAAAGGCTTTGCTGAAGTCCAGGAAGACCACATCCACAGCCTTTCCCTCATCCAGCAGCCGAGTCACTTTGTCATAGAAGGCAATCAGGTTAGTTTGGCAAGACCTGCCTTTTGTGAACCCATGTTGACTGGGCCTGATCCCCCGGTTCTCTTGCATGTGCTTCATGATAGCACTCAAGATCACCTGGTCCATGACTTTCCCTGGCACTGAGGTCAGACTGACAGGCCTGTAGTTTCCTGGGTCCTCCCTGTGACCCTTCTTGTAGATGGGCACAACATCAGCCAGCCTCCAGTCCAGTGGGACTTCCCCAGTCTTCCAGGACTGTTGGGAGACGATGGAAAGGGGTTTGGCCAGCACATCTGCCAGCTCCTTCAATACCCTTGGATGAATCCTATCAGACCTCATAGACTTGTCGGTATCTAGTTGGCCTAGCAAGGCTCTGACCACCTCCTCTTGGATCATGGGAGCCTCATTTTGCTCCTCTAGCTCCTGGATTTGTACACAGTTGGAACGACTTTCTTTACAATTAAAGACTGAGGCATTAAGTACCTCGGCCTTTTCCTCATCCCCTGTCACTGTTGTTCCTTCTGCATCCAATAGGGACTGTATGGTCTCCCTAGTCCTCCTTTTATTATTTATATATTTATAGAAGGATTTTTTGTTATCTTTCACAGACTTTGCCAATCTGATTTCTAGCTGAGCCTTAGCCCTTCTGATTTTTTCTCTACACAATCTCACTTCCCTCCTGTAGTCCACCCAAGAGGCCTGTCCCCTCTTCCAGATCTTATACAGATAGTAGGAAGATGTAGGACATAAAGAAACTTTTCAAGATTTTCTCTTACTAAAAAGTGACTATTATGACAAAACCCATGCAGAAATATGAAGCTTTTATGATGTTTAGTTGAAAACTACCCACCTCAAATCCCTAGAGTCTTAATGTTGCTCAAATAAGAATAGAAGTTCCAGTAGTTAATCTAACACTTTCAAACATAACCTTATGTAATACAGAAATGTATGCATTTTAACTAGTTTTTATATAAATTACTTCTGTATTAATGAAGAAAATGCTGCTCTTTTTCATCCTGTAAAAGACTGTTTCATTTAGATCAAAATGATCTTTAACTCTACACTTAAAATATTATTTTTTTACTTTAGACATTCTTATATATTGTACTCTTACTAATGATCCCTGAGACTTCTCATATTTAGACTAAATTATTCTATATTCCAGAACTTCATTTTATGGCTATCTAATTTAGTTTGGTGGAGGTTTTTTGCTTGTCTAGTTTTTTTTTCTTTTTGGGTTTTTTTTTTTACTCTTTTCCTGCATGACAAACTTATTTATATGTACCAGAAGGAATTTGGCCTGTTTGGGGAGAACGTGGTCTAAGTGATGTGTGTCCACTGCAGTGTCCTTATTTTTATTAGCTATTAGTCTGTCATTCCTGTCATTTATTGTTTCTATCAAAATGAGGAACTATAAATGTTCTTTACATTCAATTTTCCCCCAGAATGACTTTCTATTTGCCTGGATAATTCTCAGTTTGAATTCTGTCCTCTGACAGATTTACAGCTTATCTCATTTCTCCATTTTCTGAAAACATAAATATCCAGATTGAAAATGCACTAAATTGTAATCACAATCAGTTTAGAATGCAGAATTATATCAAACAATGGTTCTCTCAGTTTCACTGCAAACAATGGAAAAAAACCCTCTACTCCGAAATCACACTGCTAATCAGTCTAAGAGCAGTTTACTAGTCACTACAAAAATAAAAATCCCATTTCCTTCTCATTTTATTTCATTGAAATTGTTTTCTAAAATCAGTCCAAACTCATAAATGCTTATCCTTATAATAATGGATTTTTCATGAATAAATAAATATTTCAGAGATAAATAACTGTTTACAATGGCAATTCAGCCTACTGAATGAAACATTAGTTGTCACTTATTCATCCATCAAACATCAAAATTCAATCTTTCTCCCTTGCATCTTTTACTAGTTTAGAATGTTATTTTTAGTCTTCTGGCTCCTTTAATATTAAATGCCTCTGAAAGCTGCCTTTTATAAACAAATGTGTCTCATTTATGCATATAACATTAGCTATTCTGTTATGGAAATTTACAGAGTTGCTTGTTATCAGAATAGAGACAAAAAGTATACTTCGTATACTTCATATACTTTTAGAGTTATAATAAATACTTTAAGCACATGTTTTTGATCCCACTAAAATGACCAAATAAACCTTTCACTGACTTTTTTAAAAAATATTACTTTAGATCAAATAAATGTATTATTATATCAAAGTACATTGCAGTGCATCAGTACTGCACATTAGGAAGTAAATCCAGAAATATTTATCAGAATGAGAAACATTATGTAGCAAATATGTTAGACCTGCCGTGTAAATAGGAATATATAAATACATATAATAAGGACAAGGTATTGTAAATATGTAGTAATGATTAAAGCGTTAATTGATTAAACTATCTTTTGAGGTAATTTTTTCTACAATAGTCAGAAACACCATAACAACTTAGATTACAGAACAGCCGAGATCACAGAACTCCAGTTCTAGGTACAGAGGTGGAAATTCAATGAAGTTTTAGGGGGAAAATAAATCAGTTTAGGTGCCAATACTGTGAATGCCTCTTTCCTAATGAAAGGCAAAAGCTCATAATGATACACAAGGTCTGACACACAAAAAAAAGACGTACAAACCCTATAGCTTGGAAACCAAGATTGGGAGGAGAGAGTGAAAGAGATGGTTACAAAGCATGTTCTAACATGTTACAGTGAGACAAGGGTCAACTCACTCACTTCACTCAGTACCAGTGCACATGTCTTCAAATACAGACATTTTCTCACACTCCACTAGGAAATGTCAGTGTGCAAGCGTGAACATTGAGTTCAAGTTTCTTGTGAAATTGGAGCAATCTGCAATAGAAACTTTTAAATTATTGACTTAGGCTTATGGTGAAGAGTTCCCAAAGATCAAGTAGGTACTCAGTAAAACCCATTTTTTGTTGGCAGGTGTGAAAACAGAAATTGTGGTGATTCTCAGTAGTCTTTCAGAAAATGAAGTGCAGAATTGCTTTGAGTGTTGGCAGCGTTGTGTGCAGGTGTGTGCCAGCTTGGAAGAGAACTATTTTAAAGGTTATCGTGGTTGATTTTCTTTACTTGTTAAATAAAAAGAGTCACAGACACAGTCTTGTATTTTTCTGTGTCAGACCTTGTATAACATCAGTAGGAGGAAAATCCAAGTTTAATGCTCTTGGAAGATGAAGTAATTTACTGATAGAAATGCTAAAAATAATTGCAAACATAATTTGAGCTAAAAAGGATACTAATATTTTCTGAGCTTATAACTAGAGAATATATCTTGAGAAAAAAATCTGTCCTAGAATTTCATTTTTTTGCTGTTATTTGATCCACAAGTATAGGCTTCTAAATAATTTGTATGTTCTCAACAATTCACACTTCAGAGTTTATTTTCTTAGGATAGAAGATTCAATCTCTTAAGAAAGTCAGGCAAAGCTGCTTCTATCTTAGCTGCAGGATAATATGCTATTTCAATTTGAGCTACCTTTATTTTGAAGATGTTTCTCAAATCTATTGGTTATGATTATTCTCTTTGTTCAGTGACTAAGTAGTTCTACCAAGAAAGCATGTTGCAACCGTGAGTTGACTCCAGAGTCCCAGTCAATTAGTTTAAAACTCTTTATATAACACCTAACAAAGTTTGGTTGTAGCCACTTCATTGGCTTTTATTTTGCATGACCTGAATAAATCAGTTACTATTTAATCACATGAGAAGGGAGATTAAAATACGCTCCTTGCGTTCAAGGTACCTTTTTATTGTTGTAGATTTTATTGTTTTGCCACATTTTAGAGAGTAGACTGACACAAGAGTAATTTCCTGCACTAATTGAACTTCTGTTTTCTTTGAACCATGCCTAGTGTGTTTTAACCTATTTCTTCTTGTAATATTATTACCCTCTTATCAGTAAATAACTTCGCAAAACCAAAACAATAATTTAGAATGTTTTTAGTTTACTTATACTTTCTTACATGAACAACAGCTTCTGGTGGAAAACAGTACCAAATAGTAGAATAATATGTTTTGCTAAAGAAGTTGAGGGCAATTTGTATGTGTATATGTGCTTTGGTAAATATCATGAAGAGGCATAACTGTGTGTGGTCTTGAATACTTCCATAATGGCAATAAAAATGCTGTCAGATTAAGTCCTACATTTTGATGAATTCCTAAAATGAAGACTAAAAATCTCATATTGTTAATATATTATGAAGCAGATTTGCTTAATATATTTGTTAATACAGATTTGCATTGCTACAGGGCTTTGAAATAGCCTGAGAAAAATTAATTTGAAAATTGACTCATCACTCTTATCAACATAAGGTTATAAATCAGAGAATAATTTCAGACTCTTTGACACTCTTATTGCACATATTTATTTAGAATAAATTCCTGTGATTCTTAACATATGGTGCCACAGTACTGACGCTTTGTAATTTTACATTTGCTGAAGAATACTATGATGACCAATTATTACTCATCTGCAGATATTATATTTTAGAGATCATAGATAAATTAATCCATTTAGAAGTCAGATATCAAGAAAGAATAATTCTTTGGCTACACAAATTTGCAAAATATCTGCTTAAATGCTGCATTTTAATAATTGATGTGCTGATCTCCAAGACATTAGGAAGTAAAACACCCATACATTATTTACATGATCTCTATGGAAAGCACTCATATGAATATCGTAGGAAAAAATGCTGTAAGGATGTCCAGATTTAAGTAATAGTTTAAACCAGAAAAAAAAATAGAACTTGAAATGGTGTCAAGAGAAAATTAAAAGCTTTGAAGGCCAAGTATTTCAATAACTTTGTTTATCTAATTTGGCAAATGTATCCTGGTTTTAATGCAGATATTTTAGTTATCTCTATGGCAATTGATGAATTGAAGTTTCTAAACTAATCTTAAAAAATTGTGAATAGCATTTTTTTCAAGGGAGATAAATTGGACAGGTAACAGTCAGTATGAGGACTACCAGTTGTACAGCTACCTTGATAAACAACTACTCTTTAATAAAATATGTATTAATTCTGCATATCTTTCCATTGGTATCAAATTAATGATTGAATAATATGAATAATGGTGATCTGATTCAGCTGAATATGTGACTATTAGACAATGATTTGACTTTCAAGACTCTGATTGAGATCACACTGGAACTATCACACATGTTATTTGTCTTACATTGTTCTGGTGTCTCTTTCATGAGGATGAGTATTGGTGAAATATTTTAAGGTAAATCGGGTGACTAATGCTGAGCTGATTGATTTTGGGTTCACTGGCAATACCATGCCTGAAATATCCCTTCTCACATCATTGATCTGACTTCAGCCAAAACTTTCAAATATATTAATTTGTCTTTTTTTTTCAGCAATACAGAAAACCTTATTTCACAGCCAAAAAGAAATGAAACAAGTTATCCTCTTACATACATTTGAAAATATCAATTAAGTATTGCATCTAACACTTGTTTGCAGTAGTTTCAGAGCAGGTAACAGCATTTTGCTGCAGTATATTATTCCTATGCCTACTTCTTTCTGCGTGGTCTGTAAAGTGAAATGCAGTAAACTTTGAAAAAAATACTGAAAATAAAACTTTCAGTATCTTAGTCGCAAATAATTTAGAGGGGATGACAGGATCACAGATCTGACAGAGGTTAACTACCCAAAAGCCGAATTGATGAATGAAAACTTATCAAATCGTGGCTTAGCTGTGTTTTTTATTTAAAAAAATAGGCCTCAAAATCATTACCATCAAAGTCATATGGCTCTGAACAGGAACGTGATGGCCTCATGTAATTGCAGGTCAAAAACTGGAGGTGGCGAAAGCTTAAACTTTACATCAGCAGCAGATGAAAACATGGCAAAATGGACATGGCACAAGAACAGAAGCATAATAAATCTAGGAAAAACAATCTCCAATTAACTTTCCAAAGGTTTGTATTTGAACATGGTAGAATTATACTTAAATTTATTTTCTAAAAGATGACAGGAAGTTAGAGCCCTCATGACGTTAAATTGTTGTATCCTTGAAATGAAAGGTTTTCTTCAGACAGAAAACTGACGCTAAACTGAGAAAATCTATTGTTTCATGCTCTTCATATTCTGGTAATATGGTTAGAAATTGTACCCAAATGGGCTAGTGTTTTAGTCTCACAAACACTGTCATCATCATCATCACAATAAATCACTTCTATTCTTATATACCATTTGTAGAATGTTATTTTTGTTATTCAGTTGTTAATGCACTAATCATTTTCAAATGAAAGATACAATACAATTAAATGACTGTTAATGTAAACAGGAGAAATGCCTATAACATTTTTTATGAGAAACAATTTATTTTTGAAGGACCCAGAGGAAATATTACATCAGGATTGCACTTAGATTTATGAAAGTCAGCTTAACAGTCTTACTGGAAAGCTCAAGAAACATTTGAAAACATAACAGGTAATAGCAAGGATGTTTCCATTATAAATAAGTCTTCTGCTAAGACCTAACATAAAAGGCCTACTCTGACAAAGCATATAAGAGCTCATAAGTCTACAAAGAGGACTTCAATAATTTTCAGTCTCTCACATGGAATTCATCAGTGTAACATTATCAAAACTTATCTTATTTGAGTTTTTGCTTGCTGCACATGGTTGGTGTCAGCATCAATTTTAGTTTAGAATCAAGGGCTGCTAGTCAAATCCTTTCTTTTATCCTGTGTCTGCTCACAACTCATGTATTAATCATATTGCATTTTTTCCTTCAACGTTTATGAGATAATTTTTGTCTAACTCTTCCAAGTTATTATCACCTACTGTATCAAATATGATTCCTAGCTATTTTGTAACCATATCCTTCTTTTGTTAATTCACATCAGTTTCTAAGTCAACTTTCCGTCCATACCATTGTGAATCCATTCAGTTTTATTGGCTTTTCTGTTTAGCTGCATCTTTCATGTTTCTTGTCTTCTCATCCAAGTCCTTTTCAGTGCTCTTACTCCCATGCATCTGCTCATCTCTCATCATATTATCTGCACAGGAAATGGTGCCTGCTCTGTTCCTCTCTTCAATTTAATAGAGGAAGAACAGGAGGATTAAACAAGTTGCTTTACACCATGCTTGGAGAAGAGCAAGTGTTAGCACAAAACATCATCCGTGGCAGAAGAGTCAGTTATATACTTCTGTTGCTATGAGCCCCTTCTACTTTCACTTCTTTCACTGTGTGAGCAGTATAATAATGGTGAGTAATTTAGCCAAGCTTACATGTTAAAAACTAGTAAAGACTGGGAAAATTTTCTTAGACTAATAGTCATACTGTAGTTGAAACTCACATCATCAGTTTGCTTCTAGTTTGCTTTTCCTAACTACGTATGTGCAGGAAGAAAAGAATTTCATTTCAAAAAGTTTTGCGCAACTCGAATATTTGGTCTGTCACTAAGATTTAAATAGCTACAAGACAACAGCAACAGTTATCAAAATACCAACTGCATTTTAGATAATCAATGAAAGAAAATAATATGACAGCTAGGCAGTAGCCGCAAATATGTTCATATATTCTTTTGTGACCTTTAAATTAAGATCTGTCATCTTTCTAAAAGATAACTCCGTGCTTAATCACAGAATATCAGTAACAATAAAAGAATTTGTTAACGGTGTTCTGTTGTCTGTAGGGTCATAGAATCATAGAACAGTTAGAGTTGGAAGGGACCTTAAAGATCATCTAGTTCCAAACCCCTGCCATGGGCAGTAACATCCCACAATACAGATGATCAGAGTAGATCACACTGGCATTTCTCATGAGAAGAAGAGAATTTAAGACCAGAAACAGGTAAAAAAAAATTAAATTTTTCTTTTTCTACTAGAACCTTTTTAAATAGAGAATAAACTAGACATTATAGCATATTTTTCAGTGTTTGTTTGACTATTCAAGGGCTAAGCAGCAAAAATATACTCTTTACTGTTTTTCTTGCATTATATTCTCTAATCACTTGGTTTATTCAATGCAGAAAATTTAGTGTATAATTAAGATTTTAATTAAAAATGTCCTCTACATATTGCAGACAACTTTTAGCAGGAAAGGCATTACAGCTACATGTGCTACAAGTGGATAAATAGAATGACAGGATAACAGTGAGCCTAATTCTGTTTATATAGAGTATATCAGACATAATTCTATTTATTCAGTTGAACTGGTGATGGTAGAACAGATGTGTAAATAGAAATTATCTTATTGTTTAAAACTTGTGATGTGTTTTGTCACTTGTTAGCCACTGCGGAGACAACAGTAATAAAATTACTTTGAAATTGTTCAAAGTCAGAATTATGTTGTGATTTTTACACAAATTTGGTAATTCTCAGCTGGTATAAACTATGTTGTTTTACACTGCTAAAAGATCTGACAATACACATAATATATCAATGAATTAAATTCATCATACCTAGCCTGACAAATTACAACTGTTGGTTTTTTTTTCACAGCAGTGCTATTCTGCAGATCACAGAATCGCTCAGAATCACTAGGTTGGAAAAGAACCCCAGGATCATCGAGTCCAACCATTTCTATCAATCAATAAACCATACCCCTCAGCACCTCATTCACCCGTCCCTTAAACACCTTCAGGGAGGGTGACTCAACCACCTCCCTGGGCAGCCTGTTCCAGTGATCCTTTCTGTGAAATATTTTTTCTTGATTTCAAACCTGAACTTCCCCTGGCAGAGCTTGAGGTCATTCCCTCTTGCCCTGTCCCCTGTCACTTGGGAGAAGAGGCCAGCTCCCTCCTCTCCACAACCTCCTTTCAGGTAGCTGAGGTCTACAAGTAGTGCCCTGTAAAATTCTATACTACTCTTTTATTCAGTATATTTTTGGTTTCATGCCTTAAACGTCTGATGAAAAATTAAGTCTTTTAAATGGGTGACAACATTTTAAATTTGATTTCTAAAAGCCAGACCGGTAAATTCACAACTGTTGATACCAAAGGGAAGCTAGGGTACAAATACAGCAGCATCGGTGACTGATTTTACATTTAATAACAAGGATTTGATCACTGGGTATGATGGTATGATTTTCAACAAATGGAGACTATTTCACCGGTTCTGTCCTTTTCACAACACCTTAAGGCTGTGTGCACTCAGAAAGGGGCTTCTTGACCAGCACTAAATGAATGAAAAAGAGAGAATCAATCTCCAAAGCCAGAGTGAAAGCATATTAGAGAATAGCTTACTAGAGATAAGTGGAGGTGAAAATTCAGTTCAGTGGTCAAAAGGTAAGAAGAAACAACTCTCAGGCCTACCAAGCTCTCCAATAAACAAGAAGAAAGATCAATAGAAAAGTACTCAAAATAGAGAGAAACAGAAAACAGGTACTCAAAACAGAGAGAAAATATGAAAGTCCAGAAAATACCCAGAGCATGAGTGAAAGCATAACAGAGAATATACAGTTCCGATAGTAGAAAAATATACAGTTCTGAGTAGCAGTAACCTAGAGCCAGCTTAAGACTTGATCCTGGTAAACACCGAAACTCTGCAGCCCCTAATGGGCCCAGACTCTTCAAATTCTTTTATACATAAAACCTCTATTGCAAGTTGCATGCCTGAGTGCAAGTTTTAACAAGATTTAAATTCACCTTTTACATTGCAAGAAACGTTAAAACTCTTTAATCACCAGTAACTTTTACTATATGACATACCAGTTAGACACAACCTTTATATTCAGTTCTTTACTATCTTATCCAGATGAAAAAATTAAAACAATAAATAAAACTAAAAGAAAAAAAACGTAAAACCCCACATATTGTACTATCCCTGGGAACCTACTTTAGAAGAGAATTTTTATTAGAGGAGGAGGAGAAGTGCAAAATCTTTCAGCATTTGTTCTGTCATTAAGCTTTCATCAATGGCAAGTGACAATATCTATCTATACATTTTTCTATAACAGGAAATTACAACAACTGACTGCATTGTTTCTGTAGCTGTAGCACATATTATGTGTTCTACATATTTTTTTTACATTTGCATTAAACATACCCTCTCTGAATAAGTCCACAGAACAAGTTACACTTAGTACTGTGTTACAAAGTACACTTCAAGAACATTTCTGAGCTCAACCATATTCTTTACCTGGCTAATAATACCTGCTGGTTTATTCAATTATAGAATTAAAGATATAACATAAAAGGTAAAGTCAAATACTTAAATGTACTCTTGGACACAGCTAGTGTACCTGTATATATTACTTGAAAGAGTAGATTCCAAACAAAGATAGTGGACACAGAAGGTCCTAATCCCTTTCAGTTTTGATTACTTTTACAGTTTGGAGAATGGTAGTACTTATCTGTTGAAATCATTTCCTTAATAACAACTTTGTATATGAAGATTGTTTCTTTATGGTTTATTAAATATTAATTCACTTCAAAAGCTTGTGAATTTTTTTGAGTCCAAGAAAAGCAGAAAGAAACCTGAGCAGAGAAAGGAAGTGCATCTCAACAAAAATTAATTGAGGTACTTTGTTCTGTGGGGAAATACTGAGTGATATTCTTCATTATCTCACCCAAAAAGCAGCAAAAAACAATCAGCACTGGGGACAAGTCTCAGCTACAAAATCTGAAAAGCTGCCTCCAGTTTTATTATTATTTGTTATTTTATTACAAGATAATATTAGACAATTCCATTTGATAGAATTGTCTTGGCTCCTTCTCAATAGTATTACCTGAATCTACCAGGACCTTTGAGATCACAATCTTAGATCAATCAGTAATATAGCTCATTAATAATACTGCTGTTTGGCAAAACACAATTAATATCTAAATCTTACTATATCCACTCACCAAGCAGGATGATTTACTAGAATCTAGGTGGATACTTTTCATGTTCTTAGTCATGTTTTTAATAAAGAAGAGATTGTTGATCAGGGAATGAAATATTATTTACTAATTTGCCTGTCTGTTGAGCAATCAGTCAATGATGAGCCTTCCTTATATGCTCTGTATAGCAGAAAGGTCAGTTGTGCACTTATTGGACCTCTAGTGACACCAGGAAATAGAAGCACAAAAGGAGAATAAATATTTTTTACTATACAGTGAAAATGAAGATCACTATTGTCTTTATATTTTCTCAGGCATAGAAGTTCCTGAGTTGTTAAAATGGCAAGTTAGGTGAATACTGCATCAGATCTCAAAGGAATCAAACTTATTTAAATATTTTGTCTTTTCAAAACACCACCATTAAAGTAAATGCTGAGTTAGAAAAAAACTGAAGATGACTTACAAGGAGTGGGAAAAAATTAATTTAAAAGGTATTACAGAAGGTTTGGTAGCTGGCCCATCATAGCTGCCCTTTGAAATGCATAAGGGATGATATGGCTCATAGCAAACTAGTGAAGAGAACATGGAAGGCAGAAATCTAACTATGAAGTTGAAGACCTGTGTAGGAAGAATATTAACTCTACCTCAGCCGAAACCAGGACGAGCATATAGACGTGTTTCTCAGCTCAGCAGAGAGTCAGTGTCAGAATTTCTCTTTAACCCTTGCTCAATAGCTGTGATAGGAGAAAAATTATCCCCTTGTAACAAGTTGTAATGCTAAAAGGCATTCAGGTTTATGAAGTTCTGATAAAATGTGGTATATGTAGACTTTTTATACAAGTTTCCGTTCTGATACAAATATCAACTTCTTTGTAATGTCAGACTTGATGCCGTAATTTAATTCAAGTATTACTTGCTGTAAAACATAGCATTACTTACAAATAAAAGTAATATTCAATAAACAAGAGAGTGAACATCATGCAGTTCCTGTCTATAGTTCTCACTTTCTGTTGAACTTCATTGGATGAAAAAGAGTAAAAGAAAAAAAACTGAATAGCATTTGGACAGAAATATACAATGTTGATGTCATTTTCATTGTGCATTTAGTATGTACATATGTACATATGTAGTTCTTTTCTGTTCTGTTTATTTCTTTTTAATCTTGGAACTGATTAGCTCACATTTCGGCGGAAAACAGGGTTGATCCCTGTTAAAAGCGCCTGGTTTAGTATTTGATAGGAATGGTTGGACTCGATGATCTGGTGGGTCTCTTCCAATCTGGTGATTCTATGATTCTATATAGTTTATCAAGCAATATGTAATTTGATGAGGGATTAGCAATGGCTTCAAGTTGGCCCAATGGGATACATTTGGAACTTTATATCCCTCAATAAAGTGTCTCTGAGCATAATATTCTTCTTGCACTAAACTTGTACCATGCATAAACCCAGCCACCACAGCATAAGGGAGCAAGTACTACAGTACTTGTAGGAGACAAAACACTGCAGTAGTAGCACAGTAATACAACAGTACACGAGAAGGACATGGGAGTACAGTTCTTACTAGCACTCAGTGGGTTTATTGCCTTTTATACTTAAGCTTTCAGAAATGGGCATAGAATAACTAGGGCCAACTGCATGTAGGGGAATATGTGCAGTCAAACATGTTGTGCATACGTTCATGCACAACCAAACTTATATCTCTTGTATGCTATCATGTATCTTCTTATTCGCCATCTATAGTGGTCTAAGCTGGCAAAAGTTTAATCAAAATTTTTTATGATTTAAGCCAGCTCTGTTAATTATCTGAGGTTGAATGTTTCATGCAGCAAACCTTGACAGCTACTACTTTTCTGACTACAGCAAAACCACCCTTCTATAGTCAGAGGGTGTTTTACTGACAACGTCTGAGGTGATAGCCCCCACTCCACTGGAATAATAATGTTGCACCATTATTTGTGAATACAATCTCAAGCTGTCACATCAAATGCTGCAATACAAATCAGTGCTATACTCCAATTAATTTAATAGTGAATTGTTTCAGATCAATTACTCTCCCACACTGTTTCTGTACAAGCATTAAGTCTCCCTTCATCCTCTTCTACTGACTGCAGATGGGAAGAGGAAGAGTTTTTTCATTTTGCCTATTTATAATTATCTTTCTTCTGCCAGACTCTTGCACCCCTTACTGCACAGATCACCTTTACTCACATGGACCATTCCTATCACTGGAACTTTGTTGTGCTACAAGAGTGAAGAGGGCAGTATACAATCCTGAAAGTTCATGCCCATCTTGCCTCTAGTCATTTATGCAGAATTTAAAAATACTTCCAAATGAGAACATTCTGTGTTGAAGTATAAGGAAAAAACCAGTCTTTTGGGGATCATTTATGTCTCTGGGAACTCTACATAGGACCATGACTGGAGAAGTGAAAATATTTTTATCTTGTGTAGTATAAAAATTGCATATTTTTATTAAAATGCACAGTGTTAATTTGTAACCTAGAGTGCTGTCCTTCTCATTCTTTTATTATTAAACAAACAAACAGAAAATTGTCTTCTTAATTTCTACTTTAGATCAGTACCTATTTAGAAAAAAAAATTACACCAGTGAATTTCTAGATTATATCTACAGAATATCTATTCCTATCTTCAGACAACGTC
Source organism: Phaenicophaeus curvirostris (assembly GCF_032191515.1). Taxonomy (NCBI): domain Eukaryota; kingdom Metazoa; phylum Chordata; class Aves; order Cuculiformes; family Cuculidae; genus Phaenicophaeus; species Phaenicophaeus curvirostris. Next base: position 106,875,132 of record NC_091392.1, read on the forward strand.
CGCCCATCTTGTCCCATCCGGATGGCTCACAGTCAAATATAACAGTAGAATATTAATTATTAAGGATTTTTGCTGTAAAATTCTGTTATTACCAATCTCTTCCATAAGATTCAAGAAATGTCTTATCTTTTTTATGCCTGACTTTCCTACCATACTTTAGAACAAGTAAGTTGGGATATAAGTAGACTGGAGGACTTCTAAAAGCTTCTTAATCTTTCATCCTCTTTCACCACCAAAATAATGATTAAATAGTAATATGATTATCATTTAAAGTTTAATGAGATTGCTTCCAGGATAAGGTATCACATAGTTAAGTATGATAAAACTTGGAATTAAGTGTGATAAAACTTGGACTACAATGGCATTAATTTCATCCATAAATTTTTAGACATGATAGCATGGATGCCAGCCCAAGAAATGCTAACTGCTGGTAAGTAATTTGACATTTCTCTAGGGTCCTCTTCGTTGCCATTATGAGGAACTGACATAAACACAACTGTGTAGATTAGAGATGTGCTGCTGAATGCACAACATTCTGATAGTGCAGGATGGCAGAAAATATGATGAAATGCTTGAAAATAATCCAGATGGCCTACACAACATAACTTCTCAGTATATCTTGAAAGCCATAAATTATGTATTGCATATATCCATTCTGATTTCTGGAGCTAAATTACACTACAGTGTGGTTAGAGATGAAAATACCAACCTTACATTTTTTTATTGTTTCAGGATTCAACAATTTAGCTATTTAGGCTGATAAGAATCTATCAGCAAGACACATATACTGAAGAGAGAGAAATTTAAAGGAGTAAAACAACACGAAACAAATATTCCGCCACAAAAGGGGCAAAGAGAAGGAGAAAGTTAAGAAACGACAGATGCCTATTAGTGCTTCTACACTCTTAAAAAAATGAAAACAACATATAATTCTTCATGATCAGTTTCCTATTACTCTATCTTCCTCTCTGGACTATAAGATTATCTCCATTGAAATCCTTCACAATGGATTATCCTTCTCTCATTTTGAAGATATAAGGTTCCATGGATCAAGTATCATTTCTAAATTATTTTAAATGGCTCTGAATTGGTGCATAGGATCTTCTAATGCCCTCTGTTCTTTACTGAAGGTTTGCTGATGTTCATTTCTTGCAAGGAGGTGCTAGCGAAGAGAACAAGCTAAAAGAACACAAAGTCAAAACTTTAGAAAACACTATTCAAAATATGCAAGTACTGATCTGTTTTCCATTTTTTATAATAGTGATTACTGGTGGATGTCCAAGCATATTAGCTTTAAACTTGTAATTTTTGCTAAATGAATGAAGAGAGAGGACAGAAGGATGTAGATGATGGTATTTTCAATTTTTTCTTATGATTCTACATGGAGGTTCCAGATAGAATAATCCTGGATGATCTTGCATGTTCTAAACCTGTATGCCACCAAGTGATAACAAAGAAATAGATATTTTAAGTAGGTGACATAAAAATGCAGGAAGTTATTTAGCAGATGTCTTGATTGCAATTCCACGTGTCTCATCTGTTCTTTAAATTTGTATGCCAAATGTGTTGTCACTTCAATACATCCAGGTGATCACTTTCAAAACACACAATCAATGTTCATGATGGAGAGTTCAGAAGCTTTTTGAGGAAAAAGGTCCACTAAAATTCGATAATTGCGGCCCCACCACTCAAAATATGATATGCAAGGTCAAATAATTCCAAATCATTCTCTGTTCACTGCCAATCATATTTGTCCAGCAAAATGGCTACAGTTGCTCCCTTCCACTAGGATAATTAGTTCTTCTGTTCTAGTTGTGAATTTGACTTATGAGGATGGAAGCAAATGACCTATTCAGAACCTTAGACTGCTTTTTGTGCAGTTATTTTCTTCCTATCAACACTGTACAATATAGATGATAAGAAGTTTGCACCACTTTCTGGTTCTTTGCTCTCTCTACAAGTTTTGGCAGAACAAGATAGTGCATAGATCTTTGTCTCTTAATCTCTTGATTTCAAGAATGAGGATAAGTGATAGACTACAGAACAGTGACCTAAGACTCATGTAAATGCCAATAAAAGTGCTTACTGATAAGCATGTATTAAGACTGTTATGCCAAATAGAGAGCAGAGGAAAACAATTCATAGGACAATTACTTCAGTTTCAGTCCTCTTAATCTGAAAGATAATAAAATCACCATCAGAAGCAGAGCTGAAGAAATAATTTGGAAAGCACATACACACATCCTACTATTCTACAATCTGGAATTTATTATTTTTACACAGTTTGTGTTGGGAATTAGTGTAAATTTATTTACCACTTCCAATTCAAAATCTAAAGAGACCTAAACTCATCGTTCTATATAAAAAGATCATATTATATATTCTTCTTAAACTAAGCTATTACTTTTCTGCTTGGTGAGAATTAATATAATTTATGAATGTATGTGAAAAATAGCTATACACATTTTAAAGAATTTTATTCAGGAAAAGCATCTATTCATCAAGGTGCAAAAAAATATAACTTTAAGTTATGCCTATGTTCAAGAGTTATAGCTAAATGATTTAAGATCACTTGTACATGTCTTGCTGTATTAAAAGGGTTCATGGAAGCTATTAAGAGAGATTAACAATCTCTTTTTACTGCATATGCCTAACAATATATACAGCATGTTTTCTTTAATACAGTTTATATATCAACAGAAGATCCATAAATTCTTTCTGTGGATTTTGAAGGAATCATGATACTGCCTCAATTGACTATGTATTGTTATGTGGCTACGACTTTTTTTATATAACACGTTTATCACAATGTCTAGTAATTACCAGTAAGAAATCAATTTTTCCTCATTACATATATTAGCATAAACTGTTAATTGATAATGATTTATGATTTACTATTTTTGGCTTTAAGCAGATTCCAGATGAGCGTATTTGTGTGCTGCAAATCAAGACAAAACAGCATTAATTAGAGCTTCCCACTAGAGTAAGTGATACAATTAAGAGGAAAGTACCGTCTGGAAAGACAAAGAAAATTCTGGAATAAATTAACAGCTTTACAAGTTTGATTGATTCACTAAAAAAAATATCAGTCCTACTTTTAAAACTCTTTCATTGATTCGTCTCAGGGATTTTATTCAGCCTCAACTATTTTAGTTGGCTCTCACTTGAGTAACAATCATAATCATAAATACCTCAAGTTCCTCAAAAGAATAAGAAATACTGAGAATGCTAGAGATTTATTTTTTTTAAACACAGATGGTCTTGTAGAATTGCAATTTCTGCAAATAAGCAGGATCTTGAAGTATGCAGTGTTAATTATGAAAAAATGAAGATGAGGGAATGTTAAAAAGTTATTGAGCTAATACAAGTTTGAAAAAAAACCCAAAACCAAACTAAAACCCCAAACCAAAAAAAACCCCACAAAATCCAAAGATAATTTCCTATGTAGAAATGCAATATAAAACATTTTAAAAGGAAAAATGTGAAGTTTTCTTGTCCTTCATATTCCTATATCTTATCAGATAAACACTGATAATAAAGCAGACTATTATTTTAGGAGTAATGGAGTTTGGTAGTCATAGAAACTTTTTAGTGGAGCCTGATTTTAAGTCAGCATTGCACAGATAAACCATTATTTATGTCCTTTGTGTACTGGGAAACCAACATGGCAAAGTTCAAATATAGCCACCTAAGGTAAGAAAACCTCACTCAACCACAGAGATTTCTAAAAATATAATGCTTATATATGTCTACATTGGATCTGTTGTGGCATATCTTGGGTTCAGCTAACAACTGTGTAATGAACCATAGTCTAACTATATGATTAGAGATCATTTCCTTATAAATCACTTCCTTAAGGGTTACTCTGCCTATTCAAAACTTTACCTTTCAGGAATATCAGAGAAATAAAATAAAAACATAAATTTCCAGTTGTACATGAATTGTACAATTATGCCTAAAACACATTTAAAAAGACATTGGATTTTACAAGATCAAGATTTTACAAGAGAGGATAAGGGAACATTCTGATTAGGCTTTTTATCCCCTGGTAATTTTTCAAGTCTTAAGAACTCCCAGCTCATTTTTCATATTGTTTTCATGCATTTCCTCAGCATAACCTCATTATAAAAATAGTTATAGCCAGTAGATTACAAAAAGATAGACATATCTTCAGAAAAACAATAACACTAATTAAACATGGAAGTAAAAAAGTTATAAGTACCTTACATTCTTTGTCATCTGACAAAAAGGAAATAATATTTGTAATCATTTTTGCAGTATACATACATATTGCTTTATGGGCAGTATTGATATTAAGGCTGTTTAAGGTATAATAGAAGAGACAAGCAGAAAATAATTACTAAAAAACTAGATCCACTGCCAGTCTAGTGTAGAGTTTTCTTGTAAGTCCCAGCTTGTGACTTATTATCTTTTTAGAATTCCCCAGTGAATAAATTTTCAATATTTGCCTTAGGAGAAAATTCCAGCTGAGAAAAAAATGTAGCAACACTGACATAGGTACCATGAGGGTCAAACTACTCATTAGAGACAAAACATCTTAGATTAAGAACTTAGGCAATAATTTCACAGAAAAAAATAGGAGTTAGTGGACAATTTCAGGTAGATGCATAGTTAATATATAATAAATCACTGAATCTTGAGAAGTCAGCAAAACAGATACTGATTTAACTCAGAATAAGTATGACAAACGGTGGTGAAAGAGAGCTTCAAAGCAACATGGCACGTTGACACCCAGGTTTGTCATCTACACTTTTGGTTTCTGTTATAACAATATGAATAGGAGATGTTTTTCTAGAGAAACACCTTGGAAGGAAAAGCTTTATGAGAGCACTCATAACTACTGTCCATGTTTCTGACCAAAATGTTAAACAACACCAGTCACGATGCCACCCCTGCAGAACACCATTCATTACAGGTCTCCATTTGGACATTGAGCTGTTGACTGTAACACTTTAAGTGCAACCATTCCACCAATTCATTATCCATCGAGGGGTCCATTTGTCAAATCCATGTCTCAATTTAGGGACGAGAATGTAATGACGAAGAATTTTTCAATGCTATGCACAAGCACAGTCAGTTGCTCCTCCCTTATCCACTAACGCTGTAACTCCATTGTAGAAGGCTACCAAATTTGCCAGGCACAATCTACCTTTAGTGAGGCCATGCTGGCTGTCACCAGTCACCTCCTTATTTTGCAGGTGTCTCAAGCAAAGTTTCCAGAAGGATCTACTCCATGATCTTACTGGGCATAGAGATGAGATTGATTGGCCTGCAGTTCCCTGGGTCTTCTATCCCTTTTAAAAAATGGAAGTTATGTTTCTGATTTCTCAGTCAGTGAGAACTTCACTGGACTGCCACAACTTCTCAAATATGATGGATAGTGGCTTAGAAACTTCATCCGCCAGTTCTCTCAGGCCCGATGGATGCACCTCATCAGGTCCTATGGACTAGTGCAACTCTGTGTTCCTTAGATGGTCTCACATGAGGGCAGTTCTTCACTCTCAGTTCTTGACTTTGCCTTCTGCAGCTTAGGCCATGTGGCTTGAACACTTGCCAGTAAAGGCTGAGGCGAAAAAGTCATTGAGTACCTCAGCTGTGAAGCCCAGCTATGCTTTTTTTTTCCTGTCTTAAACATTTTGTCTGAAGACTGCCCATTTGTGTGTTTGTTTTGTGGCACCAGCAACAAATGGTGGAGGTGGTCCAGCAGCAGAGGTCCCCAGGGGTGGAGCTTGGGTTATTGCCCTATAAAAGAACTCACAAGGAACACATGGTGGCAGCTTTCACTCCCACACTCTCTTTCACCCATCACTTCGATTGGACCAGCCTGGACCATGCAACCTGGGAGAAGCTGCTACTGTGAACACATCTTCCCGAAAACTGCTGCTGTCATTGAGGTGGTGATTTCTTTCCTTTTCTTTCACTCTCTGTTTCCCTCCCATTTACTTACCGTGCATGTGTCAGATCAGATCCGAGTGACCTGGGCTGCATTCAGGGATCAGATTGTGATCTGAACAGGTTGCGATTTGTTTCCATAACTTTGGGAAGTCGCACCCCAATGTCTCATATTTTGGTCTGTTTATGTTTGCCGGAGCCAGAATAAATATTGATTTGGGGTTTTGCCCTGGGAGTGACCTTGTTGGCCTCCAGATCACTGCAAACGAAATCTCCTCCCCCCTCTCCCAAGTCAGGCCTGGACACGAGCGTGTGGCTCGTGGGTCTGGGGTGTGACATCAGCCTTCTCCACAGCCATAACCACGTCTCCCTTTTCCTTTCAGAGGGGGCCCAAATTCTCCCTAGTCTTCCTTTTACCACAGATGTACCTACGGAAGTTTTCTTATAGTCCTTGACATACTTGGCCCGATTTAATTCTATCAGAGCTTTAGTTTTTCTAACCTGGTCCCTGGCTGCTTATACAATTTCTCTGTATTCTTCCCAGGCTACCTCCTCTTGCTTCCACCCTCTGTAAGCTGCTTTTTTTGTGTGTTTTAGTTTGTCCAGGAGTTCCTTGTTCATCCATACAGGTCTCCCGGTGTTTTTTCCTGACTTTGTCTTTGTTGGGATGCAGTTTTCCTGAGCTTGGAAGGGGGCATCCTTGAATGTTAGCCACTATTCTAGCACACAACCTAATGTAAGAGTTTTTTTAAAGCAAGTAATTCCACACAATATGCAAGGTGAACTTTTCAACATTTATAAGAGCTCAAATTTCAGTAAAAGTATTTTTCCTAATCTGATCTTAGATTGCTTATTTTTTTTAGAACTGCAGTCTCTAGAGTATAATCCTTTTCAGGATCCTGCAAAGTAATGGTGTTGACCCTTTAGTTCTTTCAATAGCTTACTCTTTTTATTGGTGGAAAAAAATAGACAGTGGTCTTCAGAGTCTTTTATGATGTCCATCTGATGAAGAAACAAACAGAAAGCAAACAGGACCATGATGCCATCAAGTCTGCAGTCAGAAGAGTAAAATAACAGACACAAACAAAAAAAGAATGCAAGGGTGCTGAATTTGACTGACAGCTACTTGGAAAAAAAAAGAAAAAAGAAAGCTGTAAACAGGAATTAGGAAAAAACATTTCTGGTAAGCTGGTAAATCTGTGAGGTTGTCTATGCTGTAGGATGCCATTCTACAGCAGGATATGAAAAAACTTGCATTTCAAAACAGCCATACCATACGTATAATAGAATGTTAGGTTGCAGAAGCAGTAGTACTGGGTCATTCCATGCAGACTGCTTTCCTCCAAGACTGCTTTCCTCCTGCGCTGCTTTCCTACAAGGCTATTTAGCATACACAACTTAAGGAGTTCATGTGTTGCTGGGCTACCTCAATGTCTGTATAGTTATTTTGTTTTGAAGTCTACAGCTAATCCATTCATAGACAGCTCAGGTTTTACTGCAGAGCCCTGTAACTATTTCCAAAGCCTTTTTTTTGCTGGTTACATACCAGAGAAAAAAGAGATTGCTTAACAAGCCTGTGGTTTTAAAAGTCACGTTAGAGGAGTAAAGGGCCAAACTGGACAGAGATGAGAGGATGGAAAGAGCAGAAGCTTATGCTGTCTCTTAAGAATTAAGCAAGAATTTTCTCCACAAGAAATGATTGTCCTATGTGTCTTGTTCTTGTAATGTAGTCTAACAGCCTTTCATGTGTTTAACACGTTTGCCTTCTTACCCTTCACGGAACTTCATTTACAAGTATTTATGGGGTTTTTTTCACAAGTTAAAAGCAAGGAAAATTATTTAGGAGGATACATTCTTTACTTTTTCAGAGATATGTTTTATAATTATAATTTGATAATTATGAACCATGAATAAAAACTAAATGCATTTAAATTTAATTACAATGTATTGTAAAGTTTCCCCAGTGAGGAAAATGCCCCTCAAAAGGAAGAAAGTGGCATAATATGCAAAATTTGTGAAAATGTTTTATCCACAAAGAGAAAAACTGCAGGAATGCTATTAACATCTCAGTATAATGCCCATTATACTAATACATGTCTCATTTAGACAGCCTATATAAGGAAGAAAATTATTTTCCATAGATTGGACAGCCCTAAGTACACACAGAGCATGTAATTAAACTTCAAATGGGAGGATATATTGAGAGGGTTTTTTGGTTTTTTTTCACTTTATTAATAAAGATTATCCTTAGTTAGGGTTATTGGATGAAGAATTAATCCTCAAGATATTTTGTGTTATACATTTAGAGTTGGTAACATTCAGAAGGTCTTTTAAATATATTGCATTAGATAAATGAGGCAATAATGGAACAAAATTTTTAGTTAATATAAAAAATAAAAAATTTAAAATGTCAAAATGTACTGAAATTTAATTGAAGCAGGAATCATTTAATACAATGTACCTCTCTCACTTTTCAGCATTTTTCTAGAAACAGAAAGTATTTGCATCACCTGACCAAAAGAAATTAAACAGTTTTTGCTATGTTGGTGAAAGCAGAAAATTAAATTCTAACTACAACCTTTGAATATGTGTATGTAGTTCAATAGCCTATGTAGCTCTCAAATAAAATCCAAAAGAATATCTATGAATGCCAAGTATTCATAGAGGTGATCATCTGTATATCACTAATATGTGGCGTAAGATCTTCCAGATAAAATGTGATCCCATCCCTCTGCAGTTCTCAGAAATATAACCTTTAAGTAGACAAATCTAGAAAGAAATTAATTGCTGAAATTATTATTTATTGCTAGATGACAAAATTCTGAAAGGTATAAACACAAAATATTTTAAACAAGTTAACTGTGTAGACAAAAGGCAGTCTAAGGAAATGCTGAAAACCAAAACCTACACTGAAGTAACAAGTAGTGAATAGAAACAAGCACAATGCACAAACACAAAGAATGCTGTCTCTTAAAGAAACTTAAGATAGGGCTACAAAATGAACAGAAGATAAATTATTAACCTAGAATTCCAACAAGCCCATTCATGTTCAAAGAGCAAATTCATAACCACATCCTTCATAAATATGGACAGATGTCTTAAAACACCTTGTTAGAATCTCGCTGCAGCAATTATACTAGTATACAGAAGCAAGGACTAGAACACCAGGGGACTTCTTACTCTGCAGCCAGCTTGCTAGTTGAATGCTACATCTTAAAAATTTTAATGCTCAGTATAGTAAACTTGCTAATGCTATGCAGCAAGAGAACTACTAGGTATTCATGAGGGAAAAGGAATTACTGTGATCCATGTAATTCATAGTCCCAGATCTCTTCACCTCTGTCCTAAGCCCTATATGTAATTGGTATCATTACAAACATCAGTTCTTTATCTCTTCCACAGCATTGATTAAACACATGGAAATCAATATTCCTAATCAACAATTCCTAATCAGACATTCCTAATCAGAAGGCATTATCCATCAGGTAAATACCATCATACAATCATTAGACTTTGTCCAGAGACTGTTTCAGATCCATATAGTGAAAATGCAGAGTTAATTTTGTGTCTATTAGTAGTTATGCTCCTCAAAATCTTTTGTGATAATCTCTTTAGTTGCATTTCTTTTTCTCCTACTTTACTTTTACATTGACAGTGGCAGTATTGTTCTTGCTTTCATACATTAGGAACAATGCTCTGGGGTTTTGGGATCTTGGGGTTTTTTCCTCTTCAAACTTTTATATTTAGGAGGACAATGCACAAAATCTTCCAAAAAACCCAAGACAAACAATAGGCAAGATAAAACCTCAGGATTTTGACAAATCTGCGTGTGCATTAAGACTTCAGGAGAGATACTAAAAAGACTCTCTCTTTTCAGTTATACAGCTTCCTGTTTTCTTTATCAGAGACTATAAATGGCACAGTGGATTAAGTTGCCAAAGACAAACTAAAGCTGTAATCATCTCCAGGATGTCAAGGTATTGAGATATCCTTGTATCAATACACGTTTTCTGTAAAGTACTAGTAAAATATTAAGTTCATGTATCTTTAGTATATTGATTCCCACTTCACTAAAAATAATACAGTAAAGTTAATTGAATATCTCAATAACTGGGACTAGTTCAGACAGATCCAAGGCTAATAAAGCAGTAGTCTTCTTAACAGAGATGTTGCCCTCACTACAAGAAAGACACTGAGATGCTGGAATGTGTCCAATGAAGAGTAACAAAGATGACGAAAGATCTAGAAGACAAGTCTTATAAGGAGCAGTTGAAGGAACCAGGAAAAGGAGGCTGAGGGGAGACCTTATCACTCTCTACAATTACCTGAAAGGAGGTTGTAGCAAGGTGGACGTTGCTTTCTTCTCTCCAGATAACAAGCAACAGAACAAGAGGAAATAGCTTCAATCTGTTCTAAGGGGGGTTTACAATGGATATTAGGGAAAACTTCACTGAAAGAATTATCAAACATTGGCACAGTCTGCCCATGGAAGTGGTGGAGTTGCTATCCCAAGAGTCACATGTAGATCTGTAACACAGGAGCATGGTTTAGTGGTGGACTTGGCAGTGTTGGGTTAACAGTTGGACTTGATCTTAAAAGTTTTTTCCGACCTAAATGATTCTGTCACTCTACTGTCAAAGCTGACCTTCCTCTGAGAGTGGGGTTGTGCCATACAACCTCTGAAGGCTCCTTCCAGCCCAATTGTTTCTGTGACTCTAAAATGTTTCCAGCACATCTATGAGCCTTGTCAACTCTCTGTACACAAAGCTTTGAAGTTTTGCAAAGAAAGCTCGATTATTCAAGATGCCAAATCTGGTGTCAGGACAGGACCACATGGCAGTGATGCTTGGTTTGACCTCCTCAGATTCCACTCATGAGGCCTTATGCTCCTCTATTCTCCTCCTCCTCTCTTTTGTCAGAGACTATATGGATCAATCAAAAGAAATTAGAAAGTCATCAGAATTCCTGTAAACTCCATTTGGAATTCATTGCTCACTCTATTCTCTACATCAAGATTTGTCTTACCTGTGCTGCAAAGCATAACTGAGAAGAACTAACTTTTTTTCTCTATTTGTGTTCAATGAAAATAACTTGAAAATTGTGTCTTCCAAATAGCTTTAAGATATTTAAATTTTTAAAAAATATAAATTTTTCATATAGAAAATATAACAAAAAAGCAATTTATATTAAAAACTTCAACATACAGTGTAGTAACATTCTGTATCATCATTTAAAATGCTGAAATCTCTACCAACAAACTCTTAACCATGAAAGGGTTTTTTTTAAGTTTGTAATAATATAGAAAATAACACCCAAATTATATAATAATTTGCTGAATTACAAAAAACCCTATGCTCTGAGAACTTTATCCTCTCTTCTGTAATAAATTGATCTCAAGAAAATGGAAATCCATTTTCTAACTTAATATTTAGTGTGTCATTTAAGCAAGTGATTATCTAAAATCACATAGTTTTCATGAACTTATAAATCAATGTAAAATTATAGCATACAGTTGTAAGAGAACTTTATATGCAAATTTATTGTGGTCACCTTTTTATTTTGTCTCTGCACAACAAAATCTGACATTTCTGATGGAGCCAGGATATTGCATTAGCTCTGGGTGTTCATATTTAAATATATTGTTCACATCTGCTGAGGGAAAGATGTTCAGATTTCAAATATTTTTGATGGACTACTTCATAAGTGAAGCACGCGCTACTTGAGGGATTATGCCATATCCATTTAATTAAATTGATTAAATTAAAGTAAATGGTGGTCTAACCTCAAAAGAAAAATATATTTCATTTATGAAAAATGTTGCCATTCATTCTGCTATATTGCATGCACAGCTCATAAATGTCTTGAATATGAGACTCCAGCTTTTCTAACAAGTTATTTATTATAAAAATTTAAAGTGATCTTGAACACTTGAAAAATTTCAGTATTTATGAGTGTATTACCTTAAAACATACCAGCCTCAAGCTCCTGTCCTCTGGTTACAGCTATAGATAAGAGTTGAAGCTGGGATAATGGGCATGTGATGTCTTTCAGAAGTGCCACTGATGTGCATAGTTACTGTGTAGGTGTCTAGACATGGAAAATACTATTGTCAGAGTTGCTTTCCAACATGATTCTTATCTGGCGAAGTACTACAGCATGCCTCAAGGGATATGATGTAAACAAACTCAATATAAGACATCTAGGTGACACACTAGGATAAGAGAAGTGTTTCAAGATACCAAGACTAAATCCTGTAATCTGGGTATCTTTTCCTCTGTGTTAGAATGGCTTGGTTTGCTTGTATTTCATTGAAATAGCTACAAGCCCTGGAACTTCTGTTTTCTTATTTATTTTTAATGATCCTGTGAGTTTTACCTGAAAGAAAATATACAAGTCAAAACATAGGCTAATGAGCTAGAAGGAGAAAACTGAAACACAGAGTCATTGTGGCTGGAAGGGATTTCTTGAGATCATCTAGTCCAATCCCCTGTTTAAGCAATGTCAGCCTAAACAGGTTACCCAGGACTTGTCTAGTCAGGTTTTGAATATCTCCATAGAGGTATTCAGAAAGACTCTATACAGCCACTCTGAGCAATCTGTTCTGGTATTTAATCCTCCTTGCAAGTAAAGAAGTAATTTCTTGCATTCACAATGAATTTCATGTGTTTCAGTTTGTATCCATTGCCTCTTGTCCTGCTGCTGGATATTGCTGGGAAAAGTATATCTCCTTCTTCATTCCTTACCATTAGGTATTTATATAAATGGGAAAGATCACTCCGAGCCTTCACTTCTTTAGGCTTGAGTCCCATCTCTCCCAATTTCTCCTCATATGAAAGATTTTGCAATCCCTTAATAATCTTAGGGACTTCGTGCTGAACTCAGTTTAGTTGTTCACAGAAGTCTGTATGCCTTCTTCCAGAAAGTGCTCAACATCAGATTGGATGAGGCTTTGAGCAACTTGGTCTAGTGAAGCTGGAACTGGATGATCTCTGAGGTCCCTTGCAATCCAAACCATTCTATTATTCTATGAAATTTGTAATTTTCAAAAAGCGAAAAGGAACAAAACGCATTACCTGTTTTTATAATACATTTTCAAATTAATTCCAAAAATTTCAGAGGTTATATCTTATTTATTAAAATAATACAGTAAGTTAGAAATACTGAATATAATTTTAATAAGACATATGTTCTTTATTAATGTCTACTAAAATATGTTGCTTATTCATTTAAGGCACGGGTGGACGAGGTGCTGAGGGATATGGTTTAGTGTTTGGTAGGAACGGTTGGACTCGGTGATCCAGTGGGTCTCTTCCAACCTGGTTATTCTGTGATTCTGTGATTCTGTGATTCATAAAACACAAGGACCACAGAGCTAAGACTTCATGCCATAAGATATCTAGGTACTCCTAAGGTAATTCTGGACAAACAAGCTACATTACTATGGGCTTGACTCAAACTGGTCTTTGTGCCACTGATCACAGCCCTTTTGACCCGAACACTCAGTCAGTTTTCAGTCCATAATATTTTCCATTAACCTAACCCATAGTTGGTCAGCTTTTCTATGAGGTTGTTATGGAAATAATGGTAAAAATCTTACTAAAGTTGAAGTAAGCAATATCCACTTCTCTCCTCTCATCCATCAAGCTAGTCATTTCATTGTAGGCTATTAGGTTTTGTTAGGCATGATTTCCCTTTCATAAATCCCTGCTGACTACTCCCAGTCCCCTTCTTGTCCTTCACATGCTTGAAAATGCTTTTCTGGAGTATTTTCTCCATCATCTCTTCCCAAGGACTGAGGCAAGGCTGACCAGCCTGTAGTTCTCTGAATCTTCCTTCTCACCCATCTTGACGACAGGAGTGACATTTGCTCACTTTCAGTCTTCAGGAACCTCCCCTAGCTGTCATGACCTTTCAGAGATAATTAGCAATGGCCTCGCAGTGATATCAGACAGATGCCTTAGCATTTGTGGGTGCAACCTATTAGTCACCCTGGAGTGAGCTAATTAGTGATGTCAAGATTGGAGGCAGTCTGCAGTGATCATGCACTGGTGGAGTTCATAGACCTGAGATATATGCGTTAAGCAAAGAGTAAAATCAGGATCTCGAATATTAGGAAAGCAACATTCCATCTGTTCAAGGAATTAGTCACTAGGACTAATTTCAAGCTTACTTGAAAGAGCTGTAAATTTTTTATATCAACTGCTGATCCTACACTGACATCTAGAATAAATTTTGCTAAGCTGGAAAAACCTGATGTATATTCTCCACTCAGTGCTTTCTCTAGAATCCTTAATATTCAATAAACCGAGCTGAAGAACTGCCAATATCTTGCTTCTCATTTGGTCCTTTTCTAAAGTTTGTTCATTTTTTTATCTATTAAATTATTCAGAATAACATAAAGGATATAGTGTAAGAGGTAAAGGATACAATGGTATATGGTTGAAGGATCTCCAAGCTGAAAATCTTGAAATCTACAGCTCAGAAGCATTATTTTTTGATGACTCATTTGACTTAGATCATTTCAGGCTGAGGAAGCTGAGCTTCTTCAGTCTTGAGATGAGAAAGCTCAAAAAGACCTCATCACTGCCTACAACTGCCTGACCAGAGAATAGAGGGAAGATGGAGCCAGGTGCTCTTCAGAGGTTCACAGTAATAGGATGAGAGGCAACAAATGAGTTAGAATACAGGAAATTATGATTGGGTACAAGGAATAAACATTTTCTATCATGAGGTAAAAACATTCATAGAAAAGTGTTTCCTTCAAGAAAAAATATATGTGACTGTGTGTTAAAAATAAATGAAGAATGTTGTTCATTTAAATAGAAAAAATATACACGCCTTGCACTTTCAAAGCAGCAGTTATACATATATATATATATATGTATAAATCTACTGCTGTGCAGGAGAGTGACTAGTCTGATTTAAAAATTCACATAACTTGCCTTTTGCACACCTGTCAACAGGTGCACATGAAATATTAGATAAAAATCTGGAAATGTAGCAGTCACATAATAACTTCTACCAGGAAGACTGAGATAGGAGGTAGGTGGTAATCAAACATACCAAAACTGCAGACGCCGAAGTTTACACTGATAAGACTGCAGTCAGTTATGTGGTTCATGATGGAGGAGAGAGGACTGGCAGCCAAAGGCAGGCAGGTCCGGAATACAGAGAACTGAAATACTAGGTCAGAGATCCTGAAAGGTTATACTGCTCAGGACATGATGAGAGTAAAAATTATTTTAGCCTATCCAGAGAATACAAGTAACTTTGTTGGAGATTATTATTTTCTCTAGTGGATGACCACTAAACATAGTGTTGCGCAAATCTATAGCACATTTTTCTGAACGTAGAACTCTTGTATCCATTTTCTTCTCCTCTTGTGAAACTGTTGATTACTTAAAGTCATAAATGTCCTTATGTTTATTTTGATTTTAACTTTTTAGACCCGTAGATGCCCGAGTCTATATTGGAATTAGTCTTGAGAAACTTCAGTGACGTTTGGAAGGAAATGTTTCCTCAGTAAGTTATTAATATAGTTTATCAGAACAGGGAAGAAAATTAAAAGAAGATAGAACCTACGAGAATTTATGAAAGAATGGAAAGCTGCCCAGGAATCTACTAAGTATAAGTTACCTTTTCAACAAGGATAATTACAAATAGCATTAGTCAAGACATTTAGCTTTATATTTAACGGTAGAAGAGGCTAACGTGCACACAGAAAGTAATTAAGTTTAATCATTTGGTAGGAGAATACTTCATACTGAGAAAGCAAAAGCTTTGAGAAGAAAATGTATTAATTGGGCAGAATGAATATATTCAATTTATAGGGAATTGCAGAATAGGCATTTCCAGCCCTATGCTAATTTTGCAGAGCAATTGGAATGTCTTTGGAGAAGAATGCCTGAAACAGTTAGATGCTTCTTTTCGTAGGAAGCTTCGAACTTTAACACACAGAAACCAAAATAATCTACGTGTCTATGGTTGTCTGCATGTCTACTGCCTAATTCATATCCATGAATTTCGTGAATGAAATGAACATCATTGATCTTTATGTTAAAATTATAATTACAGTAATTAAAATCTCAAACAAGATTTTTCACTTTGCCTTTACAGAATGAAAGTTTAATGTCATTTGAATCCTTATAATATTAATCTATAGGCCTCTGATTTGACTTTACAGTTTTTAAGAGCATAATTTTGGAATTTCTTTAATGAATTCCTAATTTGTGTTAATAACATACACAGAGACACAAAACTTGAAATTATTCTGAGAAAGTTACAAAAGAGACGACTAAAGAGCAAAGTTACAGGAAAAAGCAAGAAAAAGACTTCACTGCCTGTGTTTTAAACAATAATGTCACTTTCTTGTGTTTTCCTGGTGGTTCCTTATGCCTGGTCTACATTTTATACAGAACCACTTGTCTCGTACCAAATACTAGAATTGTTTCATAAAGTGTGCACTTCCATTTACAGGATTTTGAAAATACAATTGCAGTTGTATTTTGTTGTTTTACTCCTGATCACTTCTAGCTTAGTATGTTTAAGTAGTTTACGGATAGGCTCAGAAAAGCTATATAAAATTACTGCCCTGTACATGCACTCACAAAAAATAAATGTATAGATGAAAAATGTAGAGGGAAAAAAACCCATTCAAATCATGTAATAGTCTCATGCTATGGTAATCTAATCATAGACACTTAAGAATCCAAAACTTAAAACTGATTACACCAGGAGAATAAATTGGTCCACTTTGCTCTACAAACAGCAGAATAACGAAATATGAAAGGGAATATCTTTTGAAGTTCAAACTCAGACCTTACACAGCGATACAGGAAAGGACTGCAGCTTGCATTATTACTTCCTTTACCATTAGAAAAAAATAAACAGAAATGAAGCAGAATATGTGTGGCTCTTTCCTCCCTCTACGATAAATTTTATCTCTATAAAACAAGAATAGACATGCTGGATCTTTTCTGTTTGAGTTTAAAGTTTGTGCCGGTAGTGACAATGGACTCAGCTTCTTATATTAGAGATATAAAATAAATTCTCTGAAGAGCTGAGCCTGTCAAAATAGATGGAAAAAAAAATCTTTTACTGTTCATTCAAATAATAGATTCAGCATACATAAATAGCACTCAAGAACAACCCTAATACTTTTTGCATTTAAATTAAGTTTTCTAGTGACAGACTGGACTTCTGAAAAGCAATATGTCTTAGATTGGACAGAGGGAAAGCATTAAGATATATAAATACTAGAATTCTTATCGATATGAAAAGAAGTTTTTTGTGCTGAATAAATAATAAGGCAAATACTGAGAAGAAAAAGGTCAATGAATATACTGAACTGCAGTTTCCATGGGAACCAGTAATGTCTTTAGATATCATTAGATATTGAGATAAATCAAGTGCATGTTTGTATGTGCATACTTGTGAAAGGAAGGCTATTTAGCTTGAAGAAATATATTCCTGAGAGAGACAAGAAAATAAGTTATTTCTTATTCCATTTACAGGCATGCTCTTATTTGTCCACCCTCAAAACTGGGTCAGTAATTTAGCTGTTGCAGTAAAATAATTTTAGTTTGGGAAAATCAGCTGCTGTTTTTCTCCAAAGTCAAAGAAAAAATGGTTAGCAAATAAATTAACTTTAAAAAAATGAACTGGCTCTATTTAAAAACTGAATCTTCAAGTGCTTACTGAGAATTATGTATACATACCTGGCCTCAAATGCCTTCAGGCCTTTAGCTATTGTATGTAAGCACAGGTTTTTTGAACCTATGCTAAGACTTGGAATACGTATTTTACTGATAATATGACTGCACAATAAAAAGTTAGAAACATACTTTTATCAGTCAACTCCTTTGGCAGATGTTCTCAAAAGTGCTATGCAAGCTCTGATAACTCATTACCTGATTAATTTGTCTAATAAAAAAAGAAATATTTTAGACCAACATCATAAAAAAAATCAGCAGCACACAACATGTATCCCATGATAAACACATATCTAAAGTAAGTATTTTATGGCAGAGTGCATGGCATACAGATTCTATTTTGTTGTAAAACACTTTTTCTTGAAATTAGATAAGAAAATCACATTGCTAAGATTTGCTGAAGCTGTAAGTGACCTGGGTGGGTGACAGATCTTCCTCTGGTGAACTAGCTTTCCGTGCAGATTCTCTGCATCATGTTGCTGGCACAAGCGCCTCAGAAATGACCATTTAAGGATCAATTTTATTATTTTTCCATTTTGCGGCTATCAGCATGCTATTCATACTGGAAATGGATAGGAACACTACTCTCTTCAGCTTTGTGCCTTGGATAACTACATCCTGCCAGGGAAAATTTGTATCAAATAGCTAATACTGTAACCACCATAGGCTGCAAAGAACAACTTTTACAGACTTTGACAGGATAATGTAAAATCTAAATTTGAAAATATTTCTTCAGTTCTCTTCTAAAAGTTATTTTTTTCCTTAAGGAAAGCTTATCTTTCGTTTCTGCCAGAATTTAAGAACTGCCCATTTAGCAAGTAATTCTGCTATTGCCAATAATTTTCTTTAGTCATGAATTTCCCAGCCCACAGAAAAATGATGGTTTAAATCCTAATCTTCTGGAAATGTTAAAAACTCTGCTGATGGCCTATGCAACAATTGATAGTGCTATGCACTTCACTGGAATGTGTAATATTGAAGTTTTAGAGCACATTAAAAAAAATTATCATTGTATCTTCCAAATAACAGTTATATTATCGATTGCATTGTTGATCCTGTTCTGCTGTTTCACTTCAGCAAGGTGATAAATCTCAGTTAGTAGTTGTAGGAGCCTCAGAATCTTGAAATATTTTTCAGTGCATGGCTGGTTCAATCTACTTTATAAATTAAAAAAAAAATTACACTAATGAGGGAAAATTACTTTCAAGATAATGTCACTTTCTAGGAGAGAACTTCTTTAGTGTTTTCATCACATAGCTTATTCAAAATCAAGAACATTGTGCCTTTGCATGAATTAAGAATAATCAATATATCCTCTTCTATAGGTACATCAATGACAGGTGATCTGATAGCATTTTTTTTTAATCTGATTATTTCAAGGATAGTTTCATTACTTGCAACATCACTTTAATGCCTATAGTTGTAGGTGACTATTTCCATTAGAGTTATGACATGAGATACCATTTTCTTTTCTTCAAATTTTGGCAAAGGAAAATTGCAGTCATTCACTTAAATCTTTTATGAAATGGACTTTATAATAATGAAATAAGAATTTGAAATGAAAAGCAAGGAACAAAGACCTGTGGATGAGTTAAAAGTCTAAATGTCAGCATACTATTATCTAAATATGCAAAGTGAAATGGAGTTGTGAAGAAGATAGCATATGAGAAAACAAGACCTGAACATTATTAAAGCCCAGAATTATCTGAAAATCTGAAAATTCATTTTTTTTCTGCCACTGAAACTTCCCCTTTCCTCCTCTGCCTACGTAACATTCCTTTATGAGAACACACAGGAGGACACCAGTTATGGACAATCAGAATGACCTTATTGTTGGTGTCAACTTGCTTTCTATATTTCTTCCAGTGTGACAGAACTCACTGTGGAAAGTTACATTTTGCCTGACCAGCTTGAGAAAACCATGACAATACCAGTCTATGCAAAGCCTTAAAAAATTTCTTTCAAGCCCTCAGATTAATTTTCATTCTGCACATCTATTCAGCCAGGATACACTTATTTATCTACTATATCATAGCTATTCTATGAAGTAAAATTAATTTCTTATTCTCATAGATTGAAAGCTGATGCACTGAGGGATGGAAATCGAGAAAAAATGTTTTATGGTTTTATTAGATATTTTCATTGAATAGATTAATTTAGTAATTATAGATCAATTTGGTCTGAATTTTAAAAATGTATTTTCATCAGTTCCAAGAATCTGGAGAAAAAATTACCTGATTCAATTCAGAATTAGATGTGAAAAATTGAGTGAATGAATGATCAACTATCAAAAAATCCAGTTGTTGTAATGAAAACTTTTTTTTTTAATTTCAAGAATAACTGCATGTATTTTAGTTTAATTAAATGGAAGGATAGAGGACAGAAGATTACTTTTTGAAACAGATTGCTTCAGTCAAGCTTCAGTTTGCTTTATATCTTTTCTCTACCCTTCAAGGAGTTTGACACTGGTTGTTTTTTGTGTGCTGCGTATTAAAGTTAGAGATTATTAAAAATACTTTCTATTCAGAAAAGTAATTATAAAACAAATAGATTCATTCTACTCAGTAAATGCAAAAGTTGCCAATATGGAACTAAGAGATATGACTATTTGGACAAAACTGTACATTACTGTATGAAATTATAGTATGGATGCTTAGAAAATCATAGCTTCTTCTCCTTTTCAGATGATTTTTGCTTTTCGCTGCAAATGGGACAACTATGAGAGTCTGATAGAGCACCGTCAGGAGATCTTTACCTCCAGGGAGCTATCACAAGTCCACATTAAGCATAAGTGTTTTTTCAGAAGCAGGATACATAAATCTTAGTTTCTTGTACAAGGCAAAAGAAGTCAGACTAGAATTCAATGAACTGGGGTTCTCTACAGTAACTGTGGGTAGAACTATGACATTATCAACAACGTTCAGGCCTGCATAAAAGAGGTTTTCTGGCCTTTCAACAGCAGTATGATACCGGCCTGTTTTCCTTTAAAGACTCACTTTGTCTCAGCTTACTGCTCTTGGAGATCCCGTATATATCTATGAAAAACCCTGAGAGTTGAAATCGAGGAAAAGAAATTACATTTACTTGTTACAGAGATCATGAAGTTCGAAGAAGGAAACATATGGCCAAGAACTATGTATATTTCTGTTCCACAACTCTTAAACAATTGCTGCTTTGTTACTGTCTGGCATTCAGAAATCTTTTCAGTATCATGATGAGCAAGTAGACTCTAAAAGACACGTTCTTTCAAAAAACTCTTATAATCTTCACAAATGATATAATAGAACTCTATAACAGAGTTTTTAAATACTTCCTTCAACTACAAGTCAAGATAAATTCCATATAATGTATCAGAGATGAAGAAACAACAAATTGCAACAGGGGATGTACACATAGGACATGAAAAACACTTTAAAAAAGGAAATAAAGAAATGCAGAGATTTTTCTGGTGGTTATATATTAAGCAAATAAGTAAATGTGCAAATATTTACATTGTTGTCCTCTAGTCTATGTCCCTATGCCACAGATCTACAAATGTTATATACATGTGGACCTGCAAGGTCTATTTGCTTCATTTTTAAGGCAATAAGTAATTGCTTTACATTACACAGTCTAGGAAAACCACACATTTTTTCTACATTTAGCATGTTAGGAATAATTGAATAACATCCCATTTCTGTAAGATCAGTTAATTCAGATGGAGAAATTAGATAAATTTAATTATTTTACTTCAGAATTTTTAAATAAAGTGGCTTATAATACAATTTCTTTAGCATTAAAACCTTTTCTTCAAGGTTGGTTTAATATAAACACAGAAGTAGTTTCCATTCTAGGTGCACGAATCTGAATTTTTCACATTTTGCTTGATTAATGTATGTAAGCATTCAAATCACCATATTATTAAAATAATACAAAAAATTATTTTGTACATAAAATATGTAACACAGAGCAATGATTTCCCAGCACAAACTAATTTTTTATTACTTTGACGTCTGTAAGAACAATAGGAATGTTTACTGGTTGCACTGTGTTCAGAAGAGTTTTAAATCTCAACAGTAATTTTAAGGATAAAAGCTACATTAATTAAGGAATATATTGATAGTATCACAAATACTGAAACTTAGAAAAATGAAATACATATATTTCCTACATCACAGAGAAGGTAAAAAGGAGGAATCAGAAAGGACTAATATCAAAGTTATCCTTTTGTCAATCTTCCACTATTTACCTCATGGCATTAACAAGATAAATCTCTCTGTTATGTAAGTTCCACATGACAGATTTTTAATGTGTCATTTACCTATGCCAAATTAAAACAGACCTCCTTTTCAATTTAAATATCGCAGGGTTGCTAATTGTCCTTAGCTTTGTTCTCTGTCGTGTGTGTAATCCATAAAAATAGCTTTATTTTTTTTTTTAATTTTCTATTATATTTTACATTTTCTTTATCAATATGCTAGCTTTTACATCTTCTGCCTTTACTGGTTCTGATGTGATACATATTATGCTTCTAAGACACAGAGGGTGTGTTAAACAATGAAAAAAGTCATAAATAGCTCACAGCCCTTCTGGTGACTTCAGATTCCAATAATATTTACATCTTTGAAACTTATTAGACTACCATAGACTAGATATGTATGATAGTAGATTGAATGGAATTCACAATAGAAATATAAAGAAATGCAAGAAATCAATACAGATCAAATGAAAATTCTAATTATTTCTGTATCGTTCAAACTGATTTTTATTTTGTCCCTTTCTCTACTCCTATATTAGTAATACAAATTCTCAGAGAGAAGAAAAGCTAGCCTGAACACATTCTAGCAATTCCTTCAATTTGCCAAAGAAAGTCTTGTAATGGTAATCTGAAAACAACCTATTCATTACTAGCTCAGAACGTTACTAGTAACCTGAAGATCGAATTGTTGCTGTATAGCAGCCAAAATTGTGATTTCAGTTGTGCAGTTATCTGATGGTAGCTCTTGTCTAATGAGTTTGTTAGTGAATGACAGTGTATCTTCAACTCCATGGAAATCAGTTGGGCAATCTGTATGTTCACTGCTGAATCTTGCAGCATGGAAGTCTAATGCATGCCAAATCCAGCTACTCTTACTGCATACACTGAATAGTCTTTGTTTATTTTTCTGTTTTCAATATTCAAACTTTAGATGCATTATCTTAGTCCATGGATGTGTTTTGAACTTCCAGATCTTCAAAGATTATAAATTGAGTGAGAAAAGTATATTACCTCAGTTAATAATAATAAAAAGACAGGAACTCAATAAATTGGCTCTCTTCTTACACCTCTTACGGGAACTGAAACCTGAATATAATATATATCATTTTCACGAAATTACTTTGGAGTACTAAGTGCTACTGAGCAGATTCCTCTTTTTCCTCTGAGATCTGTGGGTGACATTGCAAAAGGTATAAAGCGGAAAGGGGAAAGACTGGTACTAACCTCTCACCTTCAACTAACATATTTTTCCTCATGGAAAAACTGATCGCTAGAAAATGAATATTTATCTGTTCAGCTCCTGACTTCTGCCTCTTCTTCCCTCTAACATTTAAGTCATTATGCAGGAAATAGTTGCCTCTAATATTTTTACTGTAGCTACCACTTTTAGTTATAGTAGGAGTCTGGCATAATGCCTGAAGCTGGACAGAAAATGAAAGATTCTGCTTTGTAGAGAATTTTGAAATTTTAGGACTTTTAAAAACTATGAAATTATGAAGGATTGCACAGATAACATTCTAGTGACTTTAGATGGAAATAGTAATGGTATATGTGAAACATTACTTTCTCTCTGAGCACATGTGCATGATAGTTGATCTGATGGAATTTAGAAAGGAAAATTTTGGGAAAGGAATGTAGAGAAAGGAATGCAGATAAAATGAAAATATTAATTGTTTCTTAGAAGAATTGTTTCAAGAAACATTACTTAGATGTAAAATCATACCTGATTTTTCTTAAAAGGAAATGAGTCCTTTTTTATAGGGACATGTTCTTTTTGCTGGACTTCTCCATAAAATATTTGCTTTCCTTACACTGTCTAAGTCTTCATCAGAGTGTTTACAAATCTCTTTAGAATAATAATGCTTTAAACACAGTAAAACAAACCATGACATTGCTTAATTTACTGCTGAAGTACTTGGAAAAGATGAAGACGATTTAACAAAATGCCCCAGTAGAAAGATGCATTCTTTAAACGCTTTCTGCATGCTGTTGCATTTCTTCATAGATGAATGATTTACTGAAATCAACATGTGATGGACAGGAGTGTTTTGGGGTTTTTTTTTTCCTTTCCTATATTTTTTTGAAAATGTGATATCTCAGTTAAAGTGACAATGTAAAGAGTAATATTTGTAACAATGTAATGTTTCACTCCAACCATCATGGGATAATACACTCATAGAGGTTTGAAAGATTATCTTCCTTCTGTATTGTGAGATCCAGCAGCATCTAATCACCTCTGGTCTCCATACTAGCCTCAGTACCCTGTAATTTTTTTAGCAATTATCATCTGCCCCAACTGGGCTGTTATGCTACCTGTAATAGGCTCTGCACACAACCACTCTGCTTTTAAGACCTCTGACACATCTCTGATTGCCAGCAAGTTCATTTGTAATGAATTCTTTGCTACTGCTGGCAGTCACAGTCATGCTGAGGAACAAGTAGATTGCTTATTGCCCAAAGAGGACCTCTTTCAACAAGCCCTTTCAGTTTCTCTGTGTGGTTCAGACAGCACCATGTTTCCGACTGACTCTGAAGTTGGGTGTTCTCAAGTGGTTTCTAGCGACAACTCCCAAGGAGAATAGCAGATCAAAAGCTGGAAAGTTTATAAACCATGAGTTATCAGGAATAACTGCAATAAAACAACCAAGGAGATAATGATGTTTGACCATAACTTGCAAAAAAGAAGTGACAGTCACACTTTTATGCTTGAATTCTTCTTTCATTTGCTTTACATTTTCAAACAGCCAAGGACAGCAGGCAGAGTTGCAAAATATAGTTAATATTTATACTTCTCTTAAAAATCTCTCCATTTTAATGGAATGCACTGGGAAAATAAAAAATTAAAATGTAAAACTAAGTCACTATTTCTTCAAACAATGCAATTTGGCAGCATACATTTGGACAAACTATTCCATTAGTTGTTGCAGATTTTAGCAAATCTGCCACTCCCCTGGTTCTGCCTTTGAATAGAATGATTGTGGGGGGTGGGCATATATACATATGTCTATATATAAATATAGGTTGGCTAGCCCTGCCAACATATATCAACATCTCTCTACAAGCAAGTTTCAGATTTAAGGAGCTATGTTACTTCAGAAACTAAAAGAAGTGGTGTTTTATATTTGCCTACTTGTAGTAAACTGTGTAGAAAATTTATTCTTTGAGTGCATGAACATTCAGGATGCATAAAAATGAGTAAGTATGCTTTTTGCCTTGTATTTGTGTTTTAATTGAGAAGCAAAGCCAAGTTGGGAAAACATATCACTGTTTATACAACCATTCAGTTTGACAGGGCAGATGGAGAATTAGTCTAAAGATAGAAAGCAGTGGAAATTAGTTATTGGTAGGTAAATGTCGAATACAAAGATAAGTTAGGTGTATGCAACCAACATAACACATAGAGGATGACTGGCTAACAAATACCCAGCTTGAACAGGAAAATTTAATGGCAACCTTCAAACAAGTTGAAGTGATAAAAAAAGGAATGACAGTCGGTAATGCTTGACTTCTTACAGAGTAAATCTTCAGGGTTCATGAATATAGATGTAGTTTGTATAAATCATCTCTTAAACACTTCATTTTCTTTTTTTCTTAAGCGGCACAGTCAAAAACATTTGGAAAGGGAGAGAATAAACACTGAATATGTGGAATATGAAAAGTTTGTTGTTACTTAAGGAAGTTTTGTTGCAGTCATGTGCCTGGCCAATCGTTCCTTCTTTTCCTCATTTAATGAGGCATCTAGAGGTTTCTGCACAGAAGAACTGACCTTGGGTACTTCATGCCTGCTTTGAAACAGAAGAAAAATCCATTACTGTCTAGATATTTTACAGAAAATTCTCTCTGAAATATTATGAACAGAAATAATCAAAACTTGGTGATGACAAACACGTGGCTCATTTTAGCCTGAAAGTGGACTGTGAAGGAAAGCACTTAATAGACAGATAGCGGGCATTTTTCAAAGAACATCTACTCCACATCTAAACTCACCACATGCCACAAATTACTTCCCAACACCCCTTAACACAATTTAAACCACCTTAAAATTCACAACAAAAGCCATATCTCCAGCATTTCTAAGGAAGGTGAAGATCATCTTAATGCCCTAGGTTTCCAGAATATCAGGAAACATCACTATCTAATTGCAAAGTACCTGTCACTTTGGTTGTAAATCAAAGAGAGAGAGAGAGAGAATGGAGAATGAAAACTTCTTTTGTGAATTACAGATATTATGTACGTAGAGAGATACAGAGGTATACACACCCACACATCCTTAAATAATGTGTCTTACATCCTATGTAGTTCCTTATTTTCCAGGTTTTGACTTTACATAACCATGCTCAAGTTTAAGGTTACGTTGACAGAGAGCTATTAAGCTGCCTGAAGGTTTGTTGACCACATTTCAGTGTTTAGCTGAATGGATGATAGAGATTAGCAAAAGTTAGTCTAAGGAAGATAATAATGAATATTCTGAAATAGCTATTAACTCGTAAGGGGGAGAATCTCCTTGTAGGTAGACAGAGAAAGCTTTTGGATCCTTTCAGCAGTGGTTGTCTGTACAATACAGCAGGTGATATGAGGTCTGAAAAATAAGAGTTGAATTCACTGATAGCTGATAAATGGAATAGAAAAGTGTAGATTCTTTCCTAATTTACTGACAAACTATTAAATACATAAAATAAAACATAAATTATCTGTCAATATCAGTTATTTTTTGTGTGTGTTTATGGGAAATACATAACAATTTGAAATTTCTTTATTTGCTTGACTAAAAATTCCCTTTTTCAGTCAGTTTCAGCTTATTTCCTGCCTGCTGGATAATTGTTTAAAACTACCGTCATGTTTTCAAGTCACAAGATCCTACCATTTTGGTCAGATGTGAAGATGCAGGAGTCCTCACAAAATAACAGAACAAAATTTGAAAGTAGCAGGAGCTACTACCTATTAAAAGTACTAAACAATTGTTGGAGAATAAAATAAGTTTTGGTTATAGAATGATAAAATGAAAACTTAAGTTAAACTGTATTTTGCTTATAGCTTAACATGAGTGGATAGTTTGACTTTGATTTTTAGCATAAGTGAACTTAGCTTGTTAGCAAGAATGAGCAAAGAGGGAAAAAAAAATTATGGGACAAGTTGCCCCGCAAGACCTAAACTTATGACTTAAGGTAAAAGCAAGCAGCAAATGACCACAGAACTTTAGTTGAATTAAGAGAGGAGGATGAACATTTGTAGAATTACAGAGAAAGGCCTAAGTTTTGCTAAAAGGATAATAAAGTTGTGCCAGTTGCAAACCTTAGGGATAAGAAAAGAAGTGACTTGCCTGGAAACAGGGACGAAAAACAACTAAGGATCAGGAAGATCCCAGCCCCTAATACATGCTGCATGGATAGTGCAAGAAGAATGTGTACATAGAGTATGGACCTTAGATTGTAAGAGTATAATTTCCCAGGGATTTAATCATTCAGGGTGTGCTTCTGGGGGGGCACCCGGCTTGAGCTGTAATAAAGCAACTCTGTGACAGAACCCAGGGTCTGAACTCTTCATTACAGTCAGAGGCTAAACTTGGATCCAGCCACAAGGGGGTCCAGTCTGAACCTCAGGACTTGGCCTTGGCATGGAGGGTCTTTCAGGACTCTTCTATGGCACAACTGTATGTAGAAACGAATAAATAAATAAATAAATAATGTGTAGAAAACAAAATGTGTTACAACTTTTAGTGACCTTCCCTTAGAGAAGTTACACAGTCAGTTCTTTCCACTTTCTTACCTATCTTTGCTCTGTTGTCTTTTCAGAGAGAAATGAACATTTGAACATCATAACTAAAGCAGAAAGACGTATCATTACTGACACATTAGTTTCCCATGTGAATAGAAACATTTCTCCTGAGTAATTTTGGTAATAGTAATATTTATTAAATCTGCCGAGAAATAAAGTACATTTTCCAAATTAAGCAGGTAATAACAATACCAATGCTTAAAAACTATTTAAGTGTGGACTACATTTCTTTAGCATAAACAGACTATAAATAATTTTCTTAAAAAAATTCCATACATGAGAGCAGAATGTGATAAAAGCATTATTGTAAAAAATATTAAAAATGATAGTAAATAAATTTTAAAATGCTAAGAGGGCACATTCAATACTAAAGTTAAAATCATAGAACTTATGAAAGGATTATAGAAATGTTCAGTGTTATAAGAAAGTAAAATAATACTAGTTGTATTAGCTTTTATTATTCTGGACAGAAAACACTTGGGAGTACATTGGAAAATTATTTTCTTTGTACTGTAATATTTTTTTTTTGCTGTGAGCTCGTTGTTTCATAACCATGGCTTATGGGAATTTTGTGCTTTCGTTGAATAATTTCAGACACTCTCAGAACATGTATCAAGAACAGGAATGTAAGATTTGATTTTTCCTCTTAATTCTTAAATACTTAAGTTCATTTTCTTATGCTTACTATGTAGATAATAATGCAATGTTAATAGATTTTGAAGACAGCAACAAATTATACTTTTGTGTCCTAAAAAAGAATAGTGTTTTAAAGGATGTCAGTCAATTTACTGTGTTTGAAGCAGTCATCATTACTGTTTCTCTGTTTCTTGCAATAACTAATTTCACATTTTATAAGCTGTCTACCTAGTGAAAAGTTAGCACTG
The DNA here is from genome assembly GCF_032191515.1 of Phaenicophaeus curvirostris. Lineage (NCBI taxonomy): Eukaryota > Metazoa > Chordata > Aves > Cuculiformes > Cuculidae > Phaenicophaeus > Phaenicophaeus curvirostris. Next base: position 106,903,652 of record NC_091392.1, read on the forward strand.
TGTGAAATTTGTGGAAGAAGGTGGCATTCCAGGTGTTAAATAGGGTGGGAATGAGGAAGATAGTCTTTGAAGATCTGTCAGAGCAGACTGTGCTTCCCAAGAAAACAGAGAAACAAAACCCCTAAAATTATTACTAAACAAACAGCTAACTTTGAAAAAGCTTGCATGTAATTGATAAAACAAACAATGATGTTTTCATTACAAGAAGTTCTGTATTTCACAAAAAAAGTTAAAATAAATCAAATAAAAAATGCAGACTACCACAAAACAAAACTACTGAAACAAATGTGTTTGTTTTTTTCTTTAAACAGTAATTTATTTAAAGAGAAATACAAACTTAATTGCCTAAAAATTTTGGGCAAACATGTCAAACAGGGATTTTCAGAAAGGATAAAGACAAACCACTAAATTTTTACATTTTAAAGGTGAAAAGTTCTGATTTTTTTTTCTTAAATAGCTAAAAGACATTTGTAGGAAAATATGAAAAGATTTCCATTTTAAAGCAGAAGACTTTTCACAGGAAATTGCATGTATTTTATCTGGAGTACCTAATCTTGATTGATTAGAAAAAGAATTATTCTTAATGAACCCCTACCAGAATATTAAGTCTCAACTGTAATTAACAGTGTAGAAGCATTAATAATAACTGCATAGGAAGAAAATATCAGATAAGCAACTTACCACAGAATTATTTTAAAAGTTCATGCAGAAGACTGAAATATAGCAAAGTTATAACAGAGCATTACACTGAAAATTTTATAGATGTTACCTCTTCCCCCCTCCCTCCCTGTCTTCCTCCAGTCACTCAAAAAATAATTGAAATGTCTTGGTAAGATATTTTGGGTGATTTGGAGTTCTGAGATAATTAAAATGTCTCATAGAATATTTTGCTTTATCTGACGGAGAGGACAAACTGCCAGGAAGATGAGAAGTAGGTGGAAACTAAAACAGCTTCATCTGTGAGTAAAATGTGAAAGTGGCAGCTTGCAGTGGCAGAAAGAGGGTGATAACTGCCACAGGTACATAAAAAGACTTGCCACTACAGAAGGAAAATAATATTGCCAGATTTTGACATCAGCTCAATCCTTTACCAGCAACATATTGTTCAAAATACCCAGAAAAGATGGGAGAGATAGGAGATGCCAGGGGCATGTTTCTTGCTCTCAAATACTGACACTAGTTAACTGTCTCCATCATCTCAAAAGTAAAATTTGCATGTCAATAATTTTTTCTTCTTTCTCTTCTGATGTATGTGGTTATAAGAAATTTAATGTTAATGTTCATTTTGAATATACAACATTAGACTGTAATAGTGCCAGAAATATTTATTGTTTGAGATTCTGCTAACAAAACTTTGTCAGTCGTTGTATTAGAGTTTGAAATGGAGTGCAGACTTTAAAATCACAGAAAACACCATTTCATTGTTGAACTTTATCTTATAATTTAGATAGCTTTCCAATTAGATTCTAGCTTACTTCAGACTCAAAAGCCAAGCCTGTCATTTCTGTCTCCATTACCTGATATAAGTAAAATAGAAAAAAAAGTAAAAAGGTTTCAAAGCTTTTCAGTATTTTATTGAAAAGAAGACTGTTCTTACAATTGCTTCATCTCCTTTGACTGCAACAGTTTCAATATTTATCTTACAAATCTTTGACAGAGTGAATAAAAGCTATGGAACAGGCTTCATCTTACCAACTATGTTTCTAAATGTCTTCTATTATATAGAACCTTCCACTAAAAATTATATAATACCTTCTGGTTAAAATCTTCAACAGCTGCTCCCCTACTTTCATCCATCTTTTTTCACAATGACAATATCATCCTTGGTCTACAGAATCTTCACTAGTTTCTATCATCTTTCTAAGTACAGTTCAAGATACTCATTTTATGGTGCAAATATCTTTTTCTCTGGTCTATTGCTAAATAAAAACTTAATTTCTTCTGTAATAGCAGAGATATAATGAAATGTGCAACCCAAGACGCACTTTATTTCAGCAGGAAGAAACTGACAGTATACTGGTGATTTTTCATAAGGCATCCTCAGGTCAAAGTAAACTTTCCTCTTTGATCTCCATATACAGACATTTTGACCAGCAGAATAATCCATGAAAGTGGTTAAGTACTTTCTCTCTAAGTCTTTTGAAAGAGGCAATTTAAGAAGACATTGAAAACCTAGACTTACTGCAAAACTTTGTGTCCTACTGTTTAAAGGCTAAAAAGAAAATTATTTCTGAGTCGAAATGAGTGAAAAGTGTGGAAGCAAACTTAGACCCTCTTCAGAATACTATACTCAGAAAACAGAACATAATATCCTTCCTTTTTCATTGTAGCATAAAACAGAAAATACAGCAAAAGAATATATTTGCATACAAAGCTGGTAGAAAACTTACACTGAAAACTGAGGGGGGTATGCTATGGGTTAATTCTAATTATGAAATGATTCATTATTCTGGATTTAACAGTCTAAATAAGCAATAGAGTAGAAAATAGATGTTAGAACACCTTCTGAACTTAGGACATCTACATGACATTTTCAGTGTGTGTGACATTTAAGCTTACATCATGGGAAACTGAATTCGGAAATCGCATATGTGTCTGTTCTCCAGACTTAAATTTCACCTTCTGTTGTTAATTCTTTTCCCTTTCTCTGCACTGTAAAAGGCAGGCACTAAAAATAAAAGGATGCAATTAGGGTTTAGTGATCTTGTAAAAGATGACATTGAGCATTCTAGAAGAAGCAGAAAAAATACGGGAAACAGACTCAGGGGAGAGAAGTTGAATATGATGACAAGAATATAGTCATGATGTGAGAGGAACAAGAAGACAATGTGTATGAAAGAGAAGAAGATGTGAAGGAGAAGAGAGCCATAATTGAAATGAAGATAACTGGGGAGCAGAAGGTAGAGTTTTTGAATGAGGAAAAGGAGATGTTTTGTTTAAAGAGCGTAACAGCAGACACAAGCCAAAAAGAACTGTATAGGATCAAAACTAGCAATAAGGGGAAGACAGAATAAGTAGACTGGGGATACTGGGGAGATGAACAGGGAAAAAAAAAAAAAAGGAGCAGGAAATCACACATTTGCAAAGGCAGAAGAAAATTGTGAAAAACAGGGAAGACAGAAACTACATGCACTCATTTTTATGCCCAAACCTTAGTGAACTGAATGTAAGAACAGAACTGACTAGTGTTATCTCAGAGATTACTGGGGCTAAAAAGTATGAGAGAAAGGTCTATTGTCTACCACATTCATACAGGAGAGCTTGCTGCCTGAAAGTAGGCATGCATCCTATCTGCAGCATTGAGAGCTGTAATGAAACAGAGCAGAGTGGATCTTGACACAAAGATTATGCTTTATTTGTGTTCCGTTTAAAATGTCTTTTCAAGAAAATAGTATCTTGCTACATAGGCCACTTCTAAGAATTTTATTTCTTTAAAACAAATACATTGACTTTTTTAACCACGCTATCCCAGACACTATACAAATGATGCAGGAATCTAAAGGTGTAAACCTGTGTTAAGCACTCAGGTTTCTAACTTCCCTCCTCTAGTGGAGAGTTTTCTCAGAACAGGTGTTATATAACATGAAATTTCTTCTTTTGTATGTAGCTTCTCTACCCTGACACCTTTTCAAGTGAGTGTTAGACAAAACACAAATAATCTCTGTATAAAATTCAAAGCCTGAAGTTTCATGTCTTTGTACCAAAATTACTCCCATTACTTTATGGCTGACCTTGTGAGACAAACAGCATCATGAAGAAAATAGAGTTAATCTCATTGAGTGGTGAACTATTGTGCAGATAAATGAGTCTTTGGCTATTTCTGCTCAGCTCTGATTTAGTAGAGGATGCTGCTATGCACTGAGGAAAGAAACCAAGCATGGATTATTGTTTTAGGGGCAGTTTACAAAAAAAGTTCTGGTCTATGTGTGCTGACAATGGTACAGGAGCCTAAGCCTTTGAACAGATGTTGATGTACAGCAGATGGGCCACCAGGTAAGGCCTGTTACACAAAGGGGCAGCAGCTGGTAACCCCTTTCCTTGTGTCCATGGCATAAGTCACTGTTAAACTGCAGAAGATCACACTAGTGTGAGTGCATACTCAATACAGGACATGCAAGCATACTGCAAAATAGAAATCACTACCTGGTGTATCTATCTCTTTTAATAACTACACAAAAAACATTTGTTTGGTACAGCTCTGTTCTTGTGGGTAGCTCACCATAAGTCCTCCATGTCATGCCTATATTTGAAAAAAATTATCAAAGAACAGATGATAAATGACAGAGAATCCCCAGTACCTCATTTTATTATGACAATTAAAAAACTCTATGAAATGCAGCAGATTGCTATACTTTAAATAACTACTTTAAATAAAAATGCATTTTACCAGAAGTGTGTGAACGAGTCACATCAAGGACTCTATTATTTGCTGCATCAAGATTAGTTATTTGCTACTGAGCTCAACAATTTTGATGCCAAGCCTCTCTGATCCATGCAACTCCAATTTACATAAATGCCCAGAAGTAACAAAATCAGCTTCAAAAGTAATTTCAGAAGAATTTTCCAAACAAAGTAAAATAGAAAAGATTATAAAGGGCAAGCTTGGTCTGAAAGGTAATTATTCACCTATATTAAAGCAACAGTGAAAAAAGAGAGATGTTATTGCTATAATTTTTTAATGCGTAAACTGTGAAATTTGACTTCAGAGAAATTTGAAATTACTTTTATTTCCAATGACTGCTATAAAAACCTTGAAAAAAAGATGGCGAACTATTACTGATAATCCAGTATTATTATCTTCAGGAAAATGTAGTATGACTAAAACTGGCAAATGTGTCTCAGAGGTGGCTCTTTGTAGCTCCAAGTCAAGAAACAGTGAACAAACCACTTCTCTCCAAACACATTTACTGCAAAAACCCAGTGTTCTGTTCTGCATCATTACAAAGATCTAGCAATAAAACAAATTGTCCAGGTGTTATAGGAAATAGCTGGCATGCAATTACCTTCAATAATACATTCTTTAATAGGTTTAACAACAAGAGAAAAAAAGTAAAATTAGGAAGAAAATATCACAGAGTATGATATTTCTAGAATGACTTGAGGAATCAAGGGTAAAGCAAAAGAAAACAAAAGAAAATCACAGAATCACAGCATTGTTTTGGTTGGGAAGGACCTTTAAGATCAAGTCCAATCATTAACCTAACACTGCCACATTCATCACCAAATCAGGCCCCTAAGCCTGGTCCTATATCCACATGTCTTTTAAATGCCTCCAGGCTCCACCACTTCCCTGGAAAGCCTGTTCCAATTCTTGACAACCCTTCTGGTGAAGAAGTATTTCCAAATATTTCATTTAAACCTCACCTAGTACAACTTGAGGTTGTTATCCTATCAACTGGTACTTGAGAGAAGTGACCAATACTTGCCTCAATACAGCCTCCTTTCAAGTACTTGCAGGGAGAAACAAGGACTTCCCTCAGCTTCCTTTTCTCAAGACTAAACAAACACTGTTCCCTCAGTCGGTCCTTACAAGACTTCTCTAGACCCTTCACCAACTTCATTGCCCTTCTTTGGACACGCTTTAGAAATGCAATGTTTTACTTGCAGGGATGGGCCCAAAACTGAACACAGTATTTGAGGTGTGGCCTCACCAGTGCCAAGTACAGGACCACCATCTTTTCTCTAGTCCTGCTGGCTGCAGTCTTTCTGATAAAATCCAGGATGATATTGGCGTTCTTGGCCACCTGGGCACACTGCTGGCTCATATTCAGTTGGCTGTTGATCGGAATTCTCAGGTCCTGTTCTATGGGCAGCTTTCCAGATATTTGTCTCCAAAACTGTACCATTGCATGGAGATGTTGTGGCCCAAGGGCAGGAACTGACACTTAGCCTTGTTGGCCTGCAGTTGGCCTGGGCCATATCTAGAGCAAAAGAGATTTTTCTGTATTAGAAGGAACAGATGGACTTTAGATCAAATAAAAAGGAAGGAATAACTGATAACAACTGTTATGGCAATAGCTTTATATCTAAGTCCTAGGCTATAATGAAGAGCACTTCTGAAAATAACCCATTATCTAAATTTAGAAACATAGCTGTGTAAAGATGTTTCTTAAGAGTCTCAAACCCATGTTAATACCCAACTGGGTTTAAAAATGAGTGTCACCTTCTTTCTAGTTCATTGATTCCAAACAAAAAAGTACACTTGCAACATTTTATGGACATGAAGTTTCTCTGCATTTGAAGAAATAATGCACAAATATCATTGCTACCATTATAATAATTCCACATGAACAACGAGAATGTACAAGTAGTACAATATGAGCAACATAATCTGTCTAAACATTAGTAGCGGTTATAGACAGTTCAAAGTAATTTTCAGTATAGCTGGATCTTGCAATGTTTCAGCTGAGATTTGTCATAGCATTCAGCATAATTTCCACATTCAGTGAACAGTGCATTTCCTAAAAATATCCTAATAATTAAAAAAATGGCAGTGCTCACCTTCTGTTTATTTAATTTCACTAAATAAGGGGAATGATAACAGTCTATACGTATCTTACTGCTAGAATGTTGGTCTCATTACCGAAAGCTTACTAAAATCTAAATTTTAATGTAGGTTTCCAAATGCTTCATTGATATACTTTTTTGCTAAAGAGCTCTCAGTGCATTATTCATAGTCCTTCTCATCCTCTATCAGTATCTTGAAGTCTGTGTCAAAAGGTATTCTTAAGACTTCCATTTTAGTCTGCAACAGATAAAACTAAACCACATGTAGCTCTTCATAAATGGAATGAAAATAAAAAATATTACTTGGGAACATGTACACAAGAGTTTGATTATATCAAACCAGCATTTGACATGAAGCAGGTAAGGATTGCAGGATATTTTTATGGTAATCTGTGGTGAATGATTCATGCATATCATTTTTCAAAATTGACAAGGAAAAATTATTTATTGATGATTAAATGTCTAGGCATACTAAGAAGTATTTGTATCACTTCTATTTAAAATGCTTTTATTACTGCACAATCTTTCCACTAACAAAAATGATATCATTTCAGGACACAAGTGTTCTGCTTGAGAAACTGTCAGCCTCTGGCCTGGACAGGCGCACACACTCCTGGGTGGAAAACTGGTTGGATGGCCGGGCCCAGAGAGTGGTGGGAAATGGTGTGAAATCCAGCTGGAGGCCAGTGACAAGTGGGGTTGGCCAGGGCTCAGTGCTGGGTCCAGCCCTGTTCAATGTCTTCATCAATGATCTGGATGAAGGCATCGAGTGCACCCTGAGCAAGTTTGCGGACGACACTAAGCTGGGTGGAAGTGTTGATCTGCTGGAGGGCAGGGAGGCTCTGCAAAGGGATGTGAACAGGCTGGACCGCTGGGCAGAGTCCAATGGCATGAGGTTTAACAAGGCCAAATGCCGGGTCCTGCACTTGGGGCACAACAACCCTATGCAGTGCTACAGACTAGGAGAAGTCTGTCTAGAAAGCTGCCTGGAGGAGAGGGACCTGGGTGTGTTGGTTGACAACCGACTGAATATGAGCCAGCAGTGTGCCCAGGTGGCCAAGAAGGCCAATGGCATCTTGGCTTGGATCAGAAATGGCGTGACCAGCAGGTCCAGGGAGGTTATCCTCCCTCTGTACTCGGCACTGGTGAGACCGCTCCTCGAATACTGTGTTCAGTTCTGGGCCCCTCACCATAAGAAGGATGTTGAGGCTCTGGAGAGAGTCCAGAGAAGAGCGACAAAGCTGGTGAAAGGGCTGGAGAACAGGCCTTATGAGGAGCGGCTGAGAGAGCTGGGGTTGTTTAGCCTGGAGAAGAGGAGGCTGAGGGGAGACCTCATTGCTCTCTACAACTACCTGAAAGGACGTTGTAGAGAGGAGGGTGCTGGCCTCTTCTCCCAAGTGACGGGGGACAGGACAAGAGGAAGTGGCCTCAAGCTCCGCCAGGGGAGGTTTAGGCTAGACGTTAGGAAAAAATTCTTTACAGAAAGGGTCATTGGGCACTGGAACAGGCTGCCCAGGGAAGTGGTTGAGTCCCCTTCCCTGGAGGTGTTTAAGGCACGGGTGGATGAGGTGCTGAGGGATATGGTTTAGTGTTTGATAGGAATGGTTGGACTCGATGATCCGGTGGGTCTCTTCCAACCTGGTTATTCTGTGATTCTGTGATTCTGTGACAGATGTTAAGGTGATGTATAATTAGGATTAGATCAGAATTGATTAGGTAAGCATACCAAATGAATTGCATACAGTCTTTTTCCTCCATGTAATTAGAAATCCAACCAATAATGACTCCACAGAGTATTGTCATATTCCATAATACATGGATCCAACAGGAGATACAAGCTGGACATCAGAAAAAAAAAATTCACAGAAAGGGTCATTGGGCACTGGAACAGGCTGCCCAGAGAGATGGCTGACTCACCATCCCTGGAGGTGTCTAAAAGACAGGTGGATGAGGTGCTGAGGGGCATGATTTAGTGTTTGATAAGAATGGTTGGACTCGATGATCCTGGGGATATTTTCCAACTTAGTGATTCTGTAATTCTGAGATAAAAACAGAACATGGAAATTTCATAATCACTTCACAAATAAACACTGTTGGATTCCTGTATAAAAAAATAACAACTCAAGCTGTTGGATACAGAGATCTACATGGATCTACCATGCTTCAGATGCCTAGCTAATATTAGGTGTTTACAGATTATCTGTGACTAGCACAAAGGAAAAATAAGGGTACTGAGAGAAGGTGAGCTGCCAGAAGCTTCTCAAGGGGAGCTGGGAAGCATGGTGTCTGAGCAGATGTGTAGAGATGCTCAGCCAAAAAAAAGAATTAATCAGAGGGAGATATATTCTGTCTGTAGACTGAGGGTAACTGCATAATTACATATTTTCTTTTGAAGTTATCTTTTTCTAAATTATTGATATTCCTTTCTACAGCTCTTATTTCACTAGGAGGGATAGAATTGAATGTTCTGACATAGCTAGGAAAGAGGATTGCAGCAGTTTATTGCCAGGGCTGGGATAACAGTTTATTACTGTTCTCAACTTTTGTAGTAGTATCATAGAATCATAGAATAACCAGGTTGGAAGAGACCCACCGGATCATCGAGTCCAACCATTCCTATCAAACACTAAACCATGCCCCTTAGCACCTCGTCCACCCGTGCCTTAAATACCTCCAGGGAAGGTGAATCAACCACCTCCCTGGGCAGCCTGTTCCAGTGCCCAATGACCCTTTCTGTAAAGAATTTTTTCCTAATGTCCATCCTAAATCTCCCCTGGCGGAGCTTGAGGCCATTCCTTCTTGTCCTGTCCCCCGTCACTTGGGAGAAGAGGCAAGCACCCTCCTCTCTCCAACCTCCTTTCAGGTAGTTGTAGAGAGCAATGAGGTCTCCCCTCAGCCTCCTCTTCTCCAGGCTAAACAATCCCAGCTCTCTCAGCCGCTCCTCATAAGGCCTGTTCTCCAGCCCCTTCACCAGCTTTGTTGCTCTTCTCTGGACTCGTTCCAGAGCCTCAACATCCTTCTTGTGGTGAGGGGCCCAGAACGGAACACAGCATTCAAGGAGCGGTCTCACCAGTGCCGAGTACAGAGGGAGAATAACCTCCCTGGACCTGATGGTCACACCGTTTCTGATACAAGCCAAGATGCCATTGGCCTTCTTGGCCACCTGGGCACACTGCTGACTCATGTTCAGTCAGCTGTCAACTAACACACCCAAGTCCCTCTCCTCCAGGCAGCTTTCTAGACAGACTTCTCCTAGTCTGTAGCTCTGCACAGGGTTGTTGTGCCCCAAGTGTAGGACCCGGCATTTGGCCTTGTTAAACCTCATGCCATTGGACTCAGCCCAGCAGCCCAGCCTGTTCAGATCCCTTTGCAGAGCCTCCCTGCCCTCCAGCAGATCAACACTTCCACCCAGCTTAGTGTCGTCCGCAAACTTGCTCAGGGTGCACTCAATGCCTTCATCCAGGTCATTGATAAAGACATTGAACAGGGCTGGACCCAGCACTGAGCCCTGGCCAACCCCACTTGTCACTGGCCTCCAGCTGGATTTCACACCATTTAGCACCACTCTCTGGGCCTGGCCATCCAACCAGTTTTCCACCCAGGAGAGTGTGCGCCTGTCCAGGCCAGAGGCTGACAGTTTCCTAAGCAGAGTGCTGTGAGAAACTGTGTCAAAGGCTTTACAGAAGTCCAGGAAGACCACATCCACAGCCTTTCCCTCATCCAGCAGCCAAGTCACTTTGTCATAGAAGGCAATCAGGTTAGTTTGGCAAGACCTGCCTTTTGTGAACCCATGTTGACTGGGCCTGATCACCCGGTTCTCTTGCATGTGCTTCATGATAGCACTCAAGATCACCTGATCCATGACTTTCCCTGGCACTGAAGCCAGATTGACAGGCCTGTAGGACAGGTAGAACTCTCTAGGTGCATATTAGAGTGTAAGATTAATTTGAAGACTAAAAAATTAATCAGGAGTTAATACAAACTCATAATGTTCTTTATCAGGAGATCAGGAGCTGATAGGTACCTGAAAGGATCTTCATCAAAGCTTTCAGATAAATTCAGACACATACAGATTTAAATGACAATGTAAATAATATGAAGAGGGTTACTTTATTGGTCATTAGTTTTATCTGGTTCCAGCCCAAGTACATTTTATCTGAATCACACAACATAGAATCTGACTCTGATGGAAAAACTCAATAAAAGTTGTTGACTGTGAATTTGACCTCAAAATTTTCATTTAATTCAGGAGGAACACCAAATATTATTGAACAATGACTGTTTGCTAAAGTAGTTTGATTTACTTTCCATTCATTTTTTGTATTAGACATTATAGACAAATTCTTATATGAATTTATAATTAAAAAATGGCTTGAGGATTAAGTAAGTCACAAAAGCAATGTGTATCCCTTATCAGCTATCAGAGGCAAACCATTATAAAAGAATTATCTCTTGATAAACAAAACACTTCAGCCTCCAGCACCACTAAAAAGAGAATATATGGGTTCTTTATTAATTAATGAAGTACATCTTGCTATCTCCAGCAACACAGTCATGCATATACAAAATAACGATGTTTATCCGAAAATTCTAATTATTTTAGAACCATAATTCAATTAGTATTATTAATTCTCCAGCACCGTGCTTGACATTAAGACAAGTTTTAAGAGCCATTGTAAATTTGAGTTAATAATTTAGTGCAATTTCTACTATCATAGTTATTCTCTGTGGTTGACCTTTGGGTTACTACACTTTAAAGTGGAATTCTCATGAAGATAATAAATAGGCTAGATCTATAACATGCTCTTTATTCAGTTGTATGTATTTATTAAATGCTTCCAAATGAAAATACAATTGTAGCCAATTTATGTTTTACAAATTCATATTACAATACTACATGTTTTTATGCTGTGATACCGCAGCTCACACCAAAACTATTTTTAAAATCTTAATATATCTTTTTTATTATCTCTTGAGGTTTTAATTAATTTTTATTACAGTTGCATACCTATAATTTGAGTTAATTTCAGGCAGTATAATTTCACAATGTTTTTGACTAAAAGATGAACTTTGCCCAGCATCTGCATAAGAACTTGGGCATAATGACTCTTCCAAAAGTGAAAGCAAATATTGAAAGGTACTAAAAATTAAAAGGTTTCTTCGGTGAATATTCTGATCTACACCTACTTAGTCATGAAATTTAATGGTTCAGTAAGTAGCTGAAAATGAAAGATCCTGCTTAAAACCAGAAAACATCTCATCCTACTATATTTGACCTTCCGTGATTGTGTACGGTTTTACTGTATCACTATTGTGATATTGATCTTTTCTGGTCACAACACAAAACTGTTTAACCTTTCTGGAGCTAAATGACTTGTTCTCCACGCCTTCCAACAGCTCTGTTGCCCTCCTCCGGACATGCTCCAGGACCTCAATGCCTTTCTTGTAGTCAGGGGCCCAAAACTGAATACAGTATTCAAGGTGCAGCCTAACCAGTGCTGAGTACAAGAGTAGAATCCCTTTCTTGGTCCTGCTGGCCACACTGTTTCTGATACAAGCCAAGATGCTGTTGGCCTTCTTGGCCACTTGGGTACATTGCTGGCTCATGTTCAGCTGTGTGTCAACCAACACCCCAGGTCCTTCTCTGCCAAGCAACTTTTGAGACACTCTTCCCCAAACCTGTAGCACTGCACGGGGTTGTGTCCTAAGTGCAGGATTCTAGTATAATATTACATTTCAGAACCCACTTTTGTTACATAATTTTCTATGTATTACAATGATAATGAAAGCTTTAATTTTTTGTTATGCACTATTCTGACATGTGCTTCTTGAAATCTTTATTATTTATTCTAGTGATGAAATTTGGCCCTGTGTATTTCTGGATTTTTTTCTTGAAGAAAAAATATAGGCTGTAGGCTTGGTAGAAAATTAAATGATCTTTATAGAAAAGTGTTTATTTAAATAAGTGTAAACACCTTTGCACAGTACAGGCTGTTAATTTTATGTTAACGTATTTGTAAGTATTTTTCAAGATCTAGTATTTCAGCAGTTATATTAAGATCACATCAGACAAAGAAATCATATCAAGAAAGCAGCTTCTGTGAAGCTGAGATTTATTGTTATCAAAGTGTCTATGTTGTTGTTGCAGAGGTCTTTGAAGAGTATTTAGATGAACATACAGAAGTTTAGCTACCAGGCAAACTAGAGACATTGTTAAATTAGATTTGAGGAATTGGTAAATTAGTTTTGAGAAATTGTTAAATTAGCTTTAAGTAGATCTGGTAAGAATTTTTTTATTAAACATAGTTTCAAGGTAAAAAACCACCAGGTCAGAGACAAAAATTTTGAGATTTGGTTGTCACCGGTTCAGCAAATCTTTAGGAAATGCAGAGCAGATTGCTCATGAAGCGGAGTGGCCAATTTCCAGTATGGAAATTAGATGTCCCTACAGCTTCTTAGAACCTTGAAATGGTGCTTTATTTCTCTACTGCCATTGAAATATCTGTTCAACAAAAATCTACAGATTTAGTCTGAGAATTTATTAAACTAATTGGGGATGAGATACCAGTATAGAATCAAGTTAAAATTGTCACAAGGGTGGTTTCTTCACGTGAAAAGATATTACATCCAAATCTCTCTGTATAGTTAGAGTTACTCATCCAGTCAGGAACTGGCTGGATGGTCACACTCAAATTGTTCCGGTCAATGGCTCAGTGTCTAAGGGGTGATCAGTGATGAGTGCCTTTCCTCAGGAGTCAGTACTGGGACTGGCAATGTTTAATATCTTTGTCAGTGATATGGACAGTGAGATTAAGTGCACTCTCAGCAAGGTTTGCTGATGACATCAAACTGTGCAATGCAGTTGATATGTTGGAGGGATGGTATGCCATCCAAAGGGACCTGAGCAAGCTTGAGAAGTGGGCCGGTTGAACTCACTTGTATCAGTAAACATTGATGGATGAATGGATTGAGAACAGCTCTGAAGAGGAGGACTTGAGGGCACTGGGTATGAAACACTCAACATGAGCCAGAAATGTGCTCTTGCAGTCTAGAAGGCATGCGTATCCTGGGCTGCATTAAAAGAAGTGTGGCTAGTAGGTCAAGGGAGGTGATTCTGTCCCTTTGCCCTGAAGCAATTGAGGCACAGACCCTGTTTTAAGGTGCCGAATGAGATCCCTTTATTGTGCGGACATAAAGCCTTATGCAGTGTTTCTTTACCTGGTCAGCAGCTACCCCAGTGAAGTTCCACTTCTAAAAATCCCACAGCTATAGTGATAAAGTGCAACCAACTTTTTACCACCAATGTGCCCCTTATCTTCATGTTTTCTGTCTAATGCATTCTTTTCTTATTAACTCATGGGTCATTCCAAGGTCTCAATAACCTAGCAAGCAAGAGAACACCAGACATTTGCTCTGTTCTTGCTGCTAATATCGTGGGTATGCCAAGGCATCAGCTGCTTGCCCTGGTATACGCGTGGCAGTGTAATCTTTTATGCCTGCATTACCCCACTCTCATGGGATCCCACCTGGCAAATGGCATACAGCTCTGCAACCCTCAACATAGGAAAGAAATGGACATGTTGGAATGGGTCTAGAAGAGAGCCATAAAGATCAGAGGGATGGAATGCCTGTCCTATGAAGAAAAGCTAAGAGAATTGGGGTTGTTTAACCTGGAGAAGACAAGGCTCTGGGTGGACCTTATTATGGCCTTTTGATATTTAAAGGAGGCTTGCAAGAAAGATGGAGAGGGATTTTTATCAAGTCATGTAATGACAGGACGGGGGATAATGACTTTAAAGTGAAAGATGGTAGTCTTAGATTAGAGACAAAGAGAGAAAGTCTTTACGATGTGAGTGGTGAGGCACAACAAAAAGTTGCCCAGAGAAGCTGTGGATGTCCCATTGCTGAAAGTGTTCAGCACCAGGTTGGATGGAGTTTTGAGCAACCTGGTCTAGTAGAAGGTATACCCTTGACAGTGGGGCTGGAATTGGATTATCTTTGAGGTCCCTTTGGGCAAATCATTCTATGATTCTATGAATTTTGGCTTTCAGAAGGGAAAAGAAAGAACAAAACACTTACCTAATTTAGTTTATAACACATTTTCAAAAGAATTCAAAAACTTTCGAAGGTTAGCTTTTCCTTATTACAGTATTTACTTACTAATATACAGTAAGACAGAAAAATGGAAGACAAATTTAACAGGAGATGCTCTCTTCACTGATTTCTACTAAAATATGTTGTGTATTCAGAAAGCCCATGCACCACAGAGCTAAAACTGCATTCCATAATGTATTTAAATACTCCAAAGGCAATGCTGGACAAAGAAGTCATTTTCAAGCCAGCATCAAACACTTAGGTACTTCACCAAAAGATGTTGCTTGAATGCTCTGTAAGCTGTTGTTTATCGTAAGCCATTAAAATGATTACACATGAAAATATATGACTAGTGTAACTACGCATACCTACAGAAATTATAAGACTCTTACAACTCCAAAAGTTGTATTCCTCCACCTTATTGAGACAGCTCTAGCTTAGCACAATATCAGTCTAACCAGTGTCCTGGCAGCATTTCTACTGAGAACTTCTGTGACGAGCGACATATCACAAACTTCTGAAGCATTTTGGTTACTTTTACTCTTGTCAAATTTCTATATTTACTTTGTGAGAGAGTTTTTACATATTGATAATCAACATGTATTTATTTGTCTTAGATTTATTTATTTATTTATTTTAATCAGAAAACCTATAGATACAGTTGCTGAATTGCTCAACCACTCAAAGGTTATCCACAATTTCAGCCTCTAGGAATCAGAAAATGACCAGAGTAGGAGGGCTGGGTATGTACTGTCTTGGAAGCATACGGTAGCTAATAACTACTTCCTTATCTGTGACGTAAATATCTCAGCTGAACTGCCCTCATTTGTCTACTACCAATCTCCCCATACAACCTTTCTTCAAAAATCTGTTGTGGCAAACTATGTCTCTTAATCACATTTTCACCAAGCACTTTTCTGTCAAGAAGCATCTTGTTTCCTATTTTCTAGCCTTTCTTTAGTTCTCTTCATAAAACCGTAGAATGGTTTGTGTTGGAAGGGACCTTACAGATCATGTAGATCCAACTTCCACTATACAAGTGGACACTTTCCACTATAATGTGTTGCTCAAAGCCCCTTCTCTGATTAAACTGAGAGGTATGAAAGTTTGTGTTGAATGGGTGCTGGTTAACTCAGTAGCCAGAGGTGGACATTATATCCATGCTATATATTATAACCTACAGCTGTTTTAATCAACATATAGCAGAATTCAGTCTGTTCCACTGCAGTTAGGTTTGCTTCATTATAAAATAACAGATGTAACTTATCAAAAGTTAATTAGCAGCAGAGTTAAACCATAGCTTGACATACTAAAACTGCAATTCCATAATATCATAATGAATAACACTGAAAACACACATATTTTTAAGTCATTAGTTTACTTTGTTATGGTACTGTTGCTTTAAGAAAACTAAGGTGTAAAATCTTTCTTTTCTTCCATTACTGTAAAGAATTACAACATCATACTGTATTACTTTCCAAGGCACAAAAAACCCTGATCTATACCTGTGTTTTCTTCTTCCTTGGTGAATTCCTGACAATTTTTCTAGGGCTTAATAGAAGTAAGCTTCATCTCTTCGGAAGCATTGGTGTTCCTAATCAGGGATTAAAACTCTGCTGCACCAAGGAAACAAGTTACACCTGGAGTCATGTTACTTTCTAAATTACTGCTAGCAATCATTCGTCTAGTCAGAAACAAAAATAATTTCCCACGTTCATAGCAATATCTGAAGTAAAACTATAAAATTTCTTCCTGTATTTTTTCAGTATTGCAATTAAAACTTTAAGAAAGTTGTCAAATCTAAATTGTGAGCAAGTAAACCACTTGTTTTTACAATGAACTATGAATATGAGGAATGATACAAAGATTTCAAGAACTGCAAGCGCTATTATTTTGTGGGTTTGCATTCTTTTCAGTAGCAATCCAAATCTTAATTTTCCAGTGTACTTTTCAATTTGACAAAATAATACAAAGTATTTTTTTTAAAAGTTAAACCCCCCCAAACCCACAGCCACATTTTCATACAAATATTTCAGAGGATGTATAAGGAAAACAGTATTTTTAATAAAAACATGCACAAAATTCATTCACTGCTGTTATTTTCTAGGTCTAATCATAGCAATGATCAGTACTCTCAGATCTGGCATACAACTTTCATTTCTCACAAAAATGAGCTTACAACATCATACTTAATAAATATATTCTGATCAATCTGAAATACACTGAAATATCTTAGTTATCCTGTCTTCTGCAGCACACACATAGAGGAAGGGAAAAAAACCCAACCCCAAACTGGTATTTTCTGTGCACTAATTCTGTTGTCTGAAAGCATGAACCTGAAACCTCACTTACTAATACTGTCATATCCAACACTTACTTAAAACTTTTAATTTCAAAGATAAGATTGCTGTAATTAAAACATCACGGACTGGTTGTACGAGCTGCAAGCTCTTTGGTTGATAAGGCTTCTTCTTAGCATTAGTATTTGGCATGAGAATTTTTAACACCTGGTTAAGCACTGTTTAGTCAGTTGGTATTAGTCATAGTGGCCCCTGCTAAAAATAAAAAAGGGAGTGAGATATTCATGATAATAGTTTGCTAATTAAGCTTCAACTATTGCTATGCACCATCACTCACTGGGCAAAGTCAGCAGATATACCTGGGAGACATCCCAGTGGAGCAGCTACTCTAAATAAGTAGAATAGGGTATATATTGCATTATATGATATCAAGATTAAATATTGGCTTTCTGCATACTATTTTTTCTGATGAATAGTGATTCACACGGGTTGTGCTTGCTGAGGTCATGTCAGAATGAGTCATTCGTTCTATCTCATTGTGATAAGGAGCAGTACAAATGTTTTCCTACAATGGAGTTTCTGACATTTTTTTCCTAATAAATGTCATAACCTCATGATATGTGAGCGACACAGAACCAATATCTGACAGATTTGCTGAAATTTAGACAAAGTCTAAACAATAATATGGTAAAAAACCACCAAAGCACACCAAAAGACTATCAAAGAATACAAGCCATGCAGAGAATCCTAAGGAGGCATGAAACCACAGACCAGAATTTACCTTCAAACTACTAGAGAGTAGGCTGCTATGAAAGAAAAATGATTTGAAAATCAGCAGAAATTTTGAATCAAACGCACAATATATAAAGCAAAGACATTTATAAAAACAAGGAAAATATTTTAGCATTGTGAAGGACACCTGTAGGCTAAATGGCTGGTGTAACAGATGAATGAATCTTTTTAGTTATCAGGTGACACTGAATTATAATGACCTTAATATATTTCTACATACATATACATATATTTTTAAAGGTATCTATTTTAAAGCTATTAATTAACAATTTTTTAGTGTTTGAAAATGCATTTCAAAATTATCCTTTTACCTTTAGAAAAAGTCATCAATTCAAGTCACTGTAGTTTTGCACTCTTAAAAACCTGAAATTTTTGACTTGAAATTTTTGTAAAAATTATCTTTTATATACAATTTCAGTAATAAAGTTTCCCTTCAATAACATACTATCTCTGTTGACTGAAAAACCATTTATACCAACACAAAACCTAACTTCAATTTTATTACATAAGATTTTTTTTAAATGTAGAAATATTAAATTCTTCCTGAAGTTAAGTTTATCTACTATTATATCCTGAATTGAGGATCAGTCCTAAGTTAATATAAAAGCATCAAGTACAAGCACAAAATGCAAAGGGCATTTTTAATTTAATAATATATATATTATACTGCAAATTGTATTTAGAGGTATATAAAAGTATTTATTCTTCATAAAATGCAAATTAAATGCTGAAGTAAATCTCAAATTTTGTTATAATTTTAGAAAACCTACACTAGACCTACTTAGTTTTTTGATGTCCGGCTTTCATCTAAAGTAAACAATCTTTCCACATGACTAAACCACAACATGTTGTATTAAACAACCTTAAAAATATATAGTAAATACTGCCTTGTGTGATCGCAGCACCTTAAAGGCAATGTGTGCACTACATAGAAGAAAATCAGATAAAGGTATTTCAACAGCTGAAAAAGAAAACTCATACAGTGAAGAAAAAATGCAACAATCTTCTTCAGAATAGGTCTAAATTGTTTCTCATTAATTTCTGTAACGGTAACATATACAAGATTAATGTCTCCATACTCTGAAAGAATGATGCATACCACTATAAATACACTTGGTTGGTTGACCTTATCTGCACTTAGGAGTACGCATTTTTATGTATTGAGTTTCTAAACAGTATACCAAATAGAAAAGATCACAGTTACAGATGTTAATCCATATATCTTGTTAAGATGTGTTGAAATTGTTATGCTAGCTAGAAAGAAAAAGTTGATTTTCTGAAAGGCCTGTATATATTAATTTGTATGAAAGAGGGAGTAAAGACAAGAATATACATTCCTCAGTCTATACCATTGAATTATGGAAATGTAGAATGGTTTGAGTTGGAAGGGACCTTAAAGATCACCTAGTTCCAACCCCCATGCCATGGGCAGGGACACCTCCCACTAGACCAGGCTGCTCAAGGCCCCATCCAACCTGGCCTTGAACACCTCCAGGGATGGGGCAGCCACAACTTCCCTGGGCAACCAGTGCGGGTGTCTTATCACCCTCATCGTGAAGAATTTCTTCCTGGTATTTAATCTAAATCTTCCCCCTTCCAATTTATAGCCTTTCCCCCCTCATCCTACCACTACATGCACTTTCAGAAAGCGCCACCCCCATGCTTTCTTGTAGGCCTCCATCAGGTACAGGAACAACCCCAACTCTCTCAGCCTGTCTTCATAGCAGAGGTGCTCCAGCCTTCAGCTAAGATAACTTCACTGTGTCCATATGAGGATAATCTTTACAGTAAATCTACCAAATATTAAACAGGATACATCTGATTTAATCAGCAAGATACTTTATCAATTAACATGAATTCCTAAACCTACATATTCAATACAATATGCTGGTTATTTTCAATATGCTGGTTTATTTTCAGCTGTTTTTATCCAACAGTATATAGGACAAAGCTAGATTTATCTGTTTGTACAATCAGTGACCCTGAGGTACAATTGAATATGAATTTGAATAAGCAGGGAGGGAAGGATGTTTAGCATACACAAAAAGATAGCAGATCTTTCTTATTAAAACCAAAATAGTATTTCATTTTTAAACAGGAGGAGTAAAAATCTATCTTTATAAAATCAGCATAAGAATCTTTGTCTCCTACGGCTATACTCTTCTTGTAACTCTGTTACTTCTGGTAGATACTATTGTAGGTTGGCCAAAACTTGCAGCTTCAGAAAGATTAATAATTTCAAAGAAAGGTGATTTTTCTAATGCAGTCTTTAATTTTCCCTCCCAAAATGCTAGTACGCTTCCTATTTTTCTTAGTACCTTAAAGAAAGGAAATTGTGACTTGAATTATTAAAAAAACACTGAATTATCACAAAATCTCTAATGGAATTTCATTTATATCTAATTTACAATAGAAATGTATCAGCTAGTCTTACTTAGCCCAATAAAATTTTAAGCCCATAAAACAAAAATGAATACTGATAAATCTAAATATAAAGTCTCCGTCAGAAAAAAAAATAAAGGAAAACATATTTTATATTACTGAGGCTGGTTCATGCTATAAACTAGAGAGTCATAGTGATTTTTAGAAATAGAGCATATTGACTAATTATTACACACCTGAGTTGTCAAACGGCAATATCTGAATCCTTGAGTAATTCAGCATCAGAAGACTGGAACAGTAATGAGTGACACTGATCTGACAGAAAAGGCTTTGTGTAGAATAAAATCATCTTCCATTTCTAGAAAATATGCAAACATGACTCCCTAGTCAAAGACTTTGGAAGGGAAAGGAAGGAAAGAAAAGCACTGAAGAAACATGAGGAATGATCATACATGGCTGATGGTATTTTTCACTTTTGCTCAAATAGTATTAAAAAGTTTAAGCTCAAAAAGACAATGTATTGTTACTTTCAAAAACTTTATACAATATCCTTAGCTCTTTCTCTTTGAATATATCAACACTTTTTGGGGAGTCTAATATTAAAAAAAATACATTTACCAAGAGGTCTCACACTATGATATTTCTATGCAATAGAACAGGCATATATTTTATCTAGAGATGAATTTGTAGCAATTTTAGAAACAAGCTCTATTTTCCATCTGTATGAGTTCAGAAACTGGGCTAATTCAAGCTCCAGTTTTATGTCTAATCCAAACGAAAAAATAAGGTACCTACTCAACTTTGAATATTAGGCAACCTAAAATTGTAGCACTCATTGGCAAATTTTGGAATTTTATGCACAGAAGTGTGTCAATGTTAGATTTTGCCCTTCATATACCTACTTTAAAACTTAATCTGTAACTCTAAAACTAGGGTTTCATTTTGGTGTTTTTCCAGCTACTTACCAGAGTATTGAGATGAATGATGCATTTGGCACCATCTCTACTTCCAAAGGTCTACCGGCTAAACTGTTCTAGAACTTTAGAAATAAGAACATTTTAATCTTGTCAATTCCAAGATTAACTCCTAGGTCTTATAATTATCCTCTAAATATAGCAACACTCTATGTGTTTAAAACTATTCAAAGTTTTCTTGAAGGACTCATTATAATCTGTCTATATGATAACATGGTACTTAAAATTGCAGAAGTGACATTAAAGTTCAGAAAAACGTCCTTGTAGTAGCCACTATATCAAGAGTAAAAAATGCTGTCAGTGCAGTCTGGATGAGCAGTCTGTCTGGCTAAGCAAGATAACTACTTACAACAGCTGATGCAAGGGGTTTCTGCTTGACCAAGAGACTTGAGAGTTTTCTGAAATGGCAAAAGGCTGAGTAAATACATCTAGCTGCAAATAGGGCAAACACATATCATACAGGTTTCCTTTCATTGAGTTCAATTTTATGTTCCTTTCAGGTCATAAGAAAATTAGAGGTGACAATCTCAATTATATATATTCAAGAGAGCTTTGAAAAAACATAATAAAAAAATGCAGCGAAAGAAAATAGTGTTTAGATGAGGATCTTAGCTGAATTTATTTTGTGTTTCAGATTCAGAATAGGGCCACACGTATTCCACACGTACACCAAATTATTGCTTAATATTTAATGAAAAACTGCCCATATTTCTGATAGCAACAATTCCACTGCTTTCTTAATAACCATTCCTATACATTTCTTTGGAAACTAGCAAAAACCTCATATCAGAGAATTAAACTGCTGTATGTCAAATTTTCTCAGACTGAGCTATCCAAAGAATTTACACTTCACTAAAGAGGAACAGATAATTTGAATTAAAAGGCATTTTAAATTAATGTTTGAAAGAACATAGAATAAACCAAATACGTAATTTTATTGACCTGAAATACAAAAAAAAAACCCAAAAAATCAAACTAAACAAAATTACTTAGGGTAAAAATAAAGCAAAGGCAATATTACTTTGTAACTATATTAATTGCCACCAAAATAATAAACATTTTATTCCTACTTTTTCAATTACTGATAAACTTTCAAGGGTTTAAGAGTATTTTAGTAGCTATAGGTGATCAATGCATTGCAGTACTTTATAGCAGTTGTTATTTAAAGTGGTATGTCAGGAAATAGATTTAATTTATGTGATCTATGTGTACAGCTGGGAATTTTCTGATTCTAATGCAACTGCTGGTTTTGAATATGGAAAGTAAAAAAAATAAATTAGCACTTAGTGTTTTTTACTAGTTTTTACAAACAAAAATCTTTTATTATGAGAGATAAGAAAATCCATAGTTGCAATAAAAACTATTTGTTTTTTGAAATAATCCATCTCATTTTTAGAGCTGAGCTCCTTATTCATAGGGGTAAGTTTACTTCAGAAACAAAGAATTTAGGGTAAGATGACATTTATTTTAATAGCAGTTCAGTATTGATCTTTGTGATGATCCTATCTGGAATTCAATACAGCATACCCAAGAATGAGGTAATCTTTTTTTACACAGAGCAACAGTTTGCTTTTGTCCAGTAGTTCAGTGATTACTTTTGATGATTACTTCTACAAACAAAGTACCGTTACCCAACACTTTTTTTTTTATACCTAACCTTTCTCTTCCAGATGCAGTGATTTGTTTCATTTTCACCCTTCTTTCCACCCCTTGTAACAACTAGATTATTATGAGGTTCAGTTTTATTTGAATGTTACACTTCCCTGGTGTATACAACTCCCTAATAACATAAGGGCTTGGGAATTAAATCATTCCAGTAGATGCAGTCACAATGGAACAACATTTAAAAACTATTCAAATATATGTAATACCCTCCTAGCAAACCAAATCAAATCTTTGCAAGTGTAGCAAAATTATAAATTATACCACAAAGAACACCCCCCCTCCAAACTTTATCAATTACAGGTTTAAGAAATTTGATAAGAGACATATGTATACGCTGGGGTAATCCTTCCTTATTTGTTTAAAGCTCAATACTTTTATTGCAGTAAAACTTATGATTGTGTGAAAGTTTATTCAAATGTCCCTCATAACATAACTTGGGCTATTTATTGTGGGGTTCCACATATCCATTATCCCCTTCAAAGTCTGCCCCTTCCCTTCGACCTAAACTATAGTGATACCTGGACCTGACAAACTAGTATGTATCCTGCACTATTTGGACTGGCCTAGTACATTTTCCAATGTAAATTTTTATTCATATTTGACTTTAGAACAACATGTGGGACTACAGTGCCGAATGGTATTATCTTCACTCTTCCCAAATGCAGTTTTCAAATTTTCCCAAATTCCAAGAATGAACAAAGAAATCTTTTGAAGGTCTTAATGATCCAGGAGACATCCAGAAGATAATTCACAGCATCCAAATCCCTAACTGTTATACCTGGGAACAATAGATGTCCTTAGGACTGGAGGCATTGTTCTCTGCTGTACTTCACCAGGAACATCAATCTGTATTGGAAAATTTAACCTGGAAGGTCAAGGTACCATCCAACTGGATCAGGTGTGCATTTGGAAAATTAAACCTACAGGATCAGTGGGTTTCCAAAATGGCCTTAAAGAATTATTTCATTTTGGACATATTGTTGCTTAAAGAACAAGGTATACGTGCAATGTTAAGCTTGTTGGAAGGACAATATTGCATTAACATCCACCATGCTACTACCTCCATAGAAGAAGCCTGGACAAAAATGAGCAAGATATATTACTAATCAAACAGGAAAGCTGTTTCAAACCATGCAATCAAGTCACTGATTTAATGACTGTATCCTTGACTTATGGTTATAATCTTTTTAAAAATCTTTAGGACTGCCTAGATGGATAACGTGGTTAATGCAAATCAGAATAATGATTTTATTTGGATTGTTAATTAGAGAGACAGTCTTAGTTATTGTACATTATATGGTAAACCATGCCCCCTCCTCTATGATCTCTATTCTTTCTTTTTCTGCACACTATATGAAGATCACCACCCAAGAAAAGAATTTAATTGAATACACTCCAAATGTCACAAAAGCCTGGAGTGGATGTTTTGAACTGCATAAACAGTTCCTTTTATTTTGTCTTAAACTGCTGTTTTCAAGCCACATTTTGAGATAAGTAGTTGAAACTAGTTTGGGAGGATCACAACAAGGGCATGGACTTCCACATCTGCTAAAAACCCGTTTGCGTAAGCGCACAAGAAGAGGTCAACCATCAGTCACTGTCAGTTGGGAGGAGTTTGAGGGAGCTCAGCATCTCTCAGGCACATTTTGTGTGCTTTTCTGAGACAGCTTATGCAACACAGATCTCCTCTTAAAAATCACCCAGTGGACTTAAATAGGCATGACCAGGTAGTCCCAGCCATGAAAAAGAAAAGGGGGGGGGAAATCTTTTATTTTCAATGAACATTTCCACTTTTTTTTAAGGATATCAGTGTCATATTTCATTGTGGGATCCGTGGGAAGATGAACTATGTATTTTCCACTAATTCTCTATTTTCTCTTTTTAATTCACCTCTCTCCTCTCTGATTCTTTTTCTCCTTCCCTCTGTATTTCCATTTCCAAAGAGGCACAGCATTATTTAGTATGGTTTATATGTGTATACATCTTTGTCTTCATCACAAATCAATAGTTGTTTTATGCTAATAGATAATTGAATATTTTCAAACTGCTTTGGAATTAATAAATTAATTTAAATTAGTTATACAGTGTCAATTCACTCTAATTTGCATCCTAGAATTTTGCTTTAACAAATCCACTTGTGGGGAAGGGGGTGGAGTCAGGACATAACATTGCCATCAGCAAGTAATAATAGAAAAGTGTTTTGAGTACCTAGACAGTGGTTTTGATAGTAAAATGTCTCTTTTCAAAAGATGTATCCTTCTTCACTGCTGCACTAAATGAAGACTGTAAGACAGAAAATAAAAGTTGTCACAACTAGCCTGCTCTGTGCATTTAATGGAGGTTTATGCAGAAAGACCTTGGCTAGAGGCAGCAGTGGACACTACTTGGGAGCATGTAGAATTAATTTGTTAGCATAAATGCACAGGCACAGAAAGGAAGGAGATAATCTGCTTGTGATATCTGGGTAAAGAGAATTAGTCTTAATGAATTCTGGCCTTTCACTTCATACTAAAACCAACATAAAAATGGATCCAATAGTGTGGCTACTAACATACCAGACACATCCATTAAAAAAGTATGCTTATCACATAACATTTCTGTTATGGACTCTAAGTTTAAGCTTGAATTTTAGAAGTCCAATTTCATATTTAAAATTTTATAATTTTCTCTTCTAGAAATTATGTTCAGACCCTGTGGTCTATTGTTCTACAGTGGAAATTCAACTGAAATAGAATTCAGCTTTTTTTTAAAGGGGTTGATACAGTTGTATATCTACATATCTCATTGCCATGGTACTATAAACAAAATTTTAGGAATTATTGTTATAACACACTTAAAAATACCTTCTCCTCATCTTATTTCAGAGGAGAGCAAGAGTTAGTGTCCACAAATTCAGAGATAATAATCTTATATATTTTAAACCTTTGAATCGGGCTGTAATTAGTATTAGATTACAAATTAGAGATTTTAAAAATTATAACTTCTTTTGCATCATTTTTCCAGGCAACATAATACCTGATAACCTTCATCATCATCATCATGATCATCATCATCATGACTTCTTTTGGTTTTCTTTATGTCTTCTTCTGAACTTTTGTGTTTCAGAACGTTAGTCAGTAGATAGATTTTGGGTTCACATAAGGCAGGTCTTGCCAAAATGACGTGATCGCCTTCTATGACAAAGTGACTCGGCTGCTGGATGAGGGAAAGGCTGTGGATGTGGTCTTCCTGGACTCCAGCAAAGCCTTTGACACAGTTTCTCACAGCATTCTGCTTAGGAAACTGTCAGCCTCTGGCCTGGACAGGCACACACTCTCGTGGGTGGAAAACTGGTTGGATGGCCGGGCCCAGAGAGTGGTGGTAAATGGTGTGAAATCCAGCTGAAGGCCAGTTACCAGTGGGGTTCCCCAGGGCTCAGTGCTGGGTCCAGCCCTGTTCAATGTCTTTATCAATGACCTGGATGAAGGCATCGAGTGCACCCTTAGCAAGTTTGCAGACGACACTAAGCTGGGTGGAAGTGTGGATCTGCTGGAGGGTAGGGAGTCTCTGCAAAGGGATCTGAACAGGCTGGACCACTGGGCAGAGTCCAATGGCATGAGGTTTAATAAGGCCAAGTGCCGGCTCCTGCACTTGGGGCACAACAACCCTATGCAGTGCTACAGACTAGGAGAAGTCTGTCTAGAAAGCTGCCTGGATGAGAGAGACCTGGGTGTGTTGGTTGACAGCCGACTGAACATGAGTCAGCAGTGTGCCCAGGTGGCCAAGAAGGCCAATGGCATCTTGGCTTGTATCAGAAACGGTGTGACCAGCAGGTCCAGGGAGGTTATTCTCCCTCTGTACTCGGCACTGGTGAGACCGCTCCTTGAATCCTGTGTTCAGTTCTGGGCCCCTCACCACAAGAAGGATGTTGAGGCTCTGGAGCGAGTCCAGAGAAGAGCAACAAAGCTGGTGAAGGGGCTGGAGAACAGGTCTTATGAGGAGTGGCTGAGAGAGCTGGGGTTGTTTAGCCTGGAGAAGAGGAGGCTGAGGGGAGACCTCATTGCTCTCTACAACTACCTGAAAGGAGATTGTAGAGAGGAGGGTGCTGGCCTCTTCTCCCAAGTGACAGGGGACAGGACAAGAAGGAATGGCCTCAAGCTCTGCCAGGGGAGGTTTAGGCTGGACATTAGGAAAAAATTTTTCGCGGAAAAGGTCATTGGGCATTGGAACAGGCTGCCCAGGGAGGTGGTTGAGTCCCCTTCCCTGGAGGTGTTTAAGGCACGGGTGGACGAGGTGCTAAGGGGCATGGTTTAGTGTTTGATAGGAATGGTTGGACTCGATGATCCGGTGGGTCTCTTCCAACCTGGTTATTCTGTGATTCTGTGATTCTGTGATAATAGTAACAATTTAAGAATCTAGACATAAGCTTGTAAAAAGCGTGAATGTAAATTAACACGATTTATTATTCGTTAGGCAGTGACTGACTGAAAAAAAATTAGAAGACATATTTACTTACCAGTTAGCCTGGCTTTGGAAAACTGATTTGCAACAGAAACGTTAGTTCATTCAGATGCAATTTGTACTCAAAATAAGAAAATTGTTAGTTTTCTTTGCTATATTTGTTTTAGACTATGAATTTGCAAACAATAAATGGTGAAATTATTTACAAAACCAACTCTACTGTAACTATACATTCATTAAGGAATTTTTAATAGACAAACAATGTAGAAAAGGTTAATTAACTCACCTGTTATTTGTGTACCTCATTGCCTGTTTTCTGCAGAATGACGTGTACTTAATCGAAACATTGCCTAGTAACTTTTGAATGGCTGAACTAATTGTCATTCTTTTACATAACTCTTGTTCTTTTGTAGTGTGAACACAAGAAAGAAAGAAAGAAAGAAGATACTTTTGTGTTAAGAACACTGTAAAATTAGACCCAGATTTTCTGCAGAATTATGCAACTGGAGTTTCTATTGAGATAAATTTAATTTGATGCAGAATAGATTTTTATTAACATTTTTTAAAGTACTTGTTGTAGTTTTCCTTTTTCTTGAATTCTTTATCTGTATTTTGCTATTAAGCAAAGAAACTTGAACTGAACTCTATTTGAGGCCAGCTACAAAATTCGTCCTTCAGCAGCTCCATGAGTTTCCTAAGATCTTTTGTTTCTTTGACAGAAAATGAGATGACGTTATAAATTAATTTTCCTTCTCATTATTATGTTGTCTCAGTGTCTCTAGTACTTCTAATATGCATTGAAAACATTTGGAGGACTGCTGATTATAAAGTCTTAGGTTATGAAAAGGAAAATGATCCTGCCAAGACCAGGCTACTTCCTTGCATCAGCATGACAGTCTGGCTTTGGGACATCACCTTCATCCTCATCTATGATCCTGACAGGTTCTTCACACCTGCTTGAAAGGAATTTGTGCTCATTACAAACAGAATTCTTTGATTTCAATTTTAATTACAGTATTGCATCTTCTTACATATTCCATTGTGAAACCTCTTGTCCTTCCAATCAATACTATGCAACTACACCTACCTATATTCTACACAGCTCAAGGCCAGCTTCTGAGCTACCTTTGAGCCCCACAAGGCTCAATACATACTTTCAGTCATAATGTTTCGGTTTTATCTACAAGGTGTTTGCAGAGGATTTGTACATAAAACCCCCTGATACAATTGAAGGATAACCAGTACATTCAATCCTGGAATTTAGAGGCTATGTACAGGCATAACAGCTCTTAACCAGGGAAACATAGCAGCACTTGGCCTTGTTGAACCTCATGAGGTTCACATAGGCCCACTTCTCCAGCTTGCGCAGGTGCCTCAGGATGGCATCCTGTCCCTCCAGCGTGGCAACTGCACCACTCAGCTTTGTGTCATCTGCAAATTTGCAGAGGGTGCACTTGATCTCGTTGTCTGTATCATTAATAAAGATGTTAAACAGCACTGGTCCCTGTACGGACCCCTGAGGGACACCACTTGTCATAGATCTTTATCTGGACTTTGAGCCATTGACCACTCTCTGAATACAACCATACAACCAACTCTCTGAATATAGCCAGTTTCTTATACACCGAACCATCCACCCATCAAATCTATCTCCCTCCAATTTAAAGAGAAGGATATTGTGGGGGACCATGTAAAAGACTTTACAGAAGGACAGATAGATCACATCTGTTGGTTTTCCTGCATCCACTGATGTGGTTACCCCATCATAGAAAGCCACTAGGTAGGTAAGGCAGGACTTGCCTTTGGTGAAGCCATCCTGGCTGCCATTAATCACTTGCTTATCCTCCATGTGCTTCATTCAGCAGTTTTTACCTATTCAGAAGGTGCAAATTCCCCTCCACACCAGCATGGTTGGTCCAATCAGTATTGGCAGCCCAGCTGCAGGCACGGGAGGAGGAGGCCAGCGCCTCCTGCTGCACCTCTTTCTCTCTCCTCTGCTGATGCCAAACTCATGAGTGTTTAAGAGACACAAGCAAATTGTAAACTGACTCTAAAAACATGACACAATGTCTTTGACAGAAAGATCTCATTCTGGTCACTCAGTCCTTCCAAACCTTTTTTTTTTTTTTCCTGTGGAGCAAGAAAAATCAAAACAATGGCAAAGAAAAAATAGAAAAAGAAGCCTTACAGAAAGCACTAACATCTGGAAGAACAAATCTTTAACAAACATAGAATCTTATCAGGAATTAAAGAAAAAATCACTTACAGTTTTTCTACAAACTCCTAGTGATTGAAACACACTCCCTCTTAGTGTGGCAACTGTCCAACACCAATCTCAAAAGTTTATTTCCCCTTTGCCTTTGAAGAGGCCACTGGTGTTTAACTGCAATTTACATGTTAATAGAGGTCTGCTTCAAGCAATATGTGACCTAGAACAACCAGTCATAAATGTAGCAAGTTAATGACTATATTTCAAAATATTCTAACAAAAATTTTATGAAAAAAATATTAATAAATTCAGAAGTAAAAAAAAAAGTGCCATGCAACTGGAAGGAGAATAAAACCCCTCTTTAGACAGTGTTCTTGTCTATCTTTTGTTTTGAGGTAGGCAAAACCAGATGGGGAAGAGTGAGAAAGTAACATTTGTAAAAGAAAACAACAACTGAATATTAGTCTGTGTCAGCAATTTATCAGAAAAAAATACTAATCACAATTTTCCACTGACTGACTATTCTGAAATCTCAGGTCCAGAGTTGTCTTCTCTGCATGTGACAGTGAGGTCAGGAGTCCAATATTGATGCCTGACAAAGCTGGGGAAACTTGGCAGCATACTTATTGCCAACATAACTTCTCTTATTAGATGACTGTACCTACTGCTGTGGGTATCAAGGTGTTGGAAGTGGGGGTTACATGGTGGCCTTGATCAGGAAAGAGGGTCAGAAATCAGCTGCTATGGACTGAACATAACCTTTCATTCTCACATACTTTATGGCATGTGTGGTGGGACTGTGTAGGTAGCTAGAGAGGGGATGGGGAGATAGAGGAGTTGGCACATTTGAGGTGGATGAGTGAGAATAGCTGGGCAGGGATCTGACAGCCAGCCATCAACCCACTACAATGACTAACTGTCTCAAACCACAGACATACATCATTGTGAGCTAGCTCAGTTATGGATCTGTGCTAGATTTGTGGTTCTTCTTATCAATCGCTTTTAATTTTCATGTAAGTCTTTACATAACTCAGGACCAAAATGCAAAAGAATTGTATATGATCTCATAAATGATAGTCCAGTTGAAAGAAACTTAGAAATAAATTTTGTTTGCTACTCAAATTGTTGTAAACTACATTGATAAAATTGTGTGACAATGGTTTAAACAGTTTTTATTCATCAAAAGTAATGGAAGCCTGTTTTAAACACCTTTCTTTCCCTGTCTCTTAATATCATCCCCAAGAAATGTTATGAACATTACAAAGATGATAAATGACATGTATACACTTGAATGTTGCTTTGACTGAGCTCAAAGTAAAACATTGTAACTTGGGTTGCATTCAAAGCAAGGATTGGAATTTCATGTAGACCCCTGGAGTGATTGTTTTCTCTTTCATGCTGCCACACAAACATTCAAATAAACGTACCCTCTACATTCTGTCAAACAGGTCACTTTGGGCCAGGAAATTAATATATGCTATATAAAAAAATACTATTTCTTACAGCTGTACCTAAACTGACAAATATACTATCAATATCATACATGGAAAATTAGTTTTATGCCTTAGTCTGCATAGTATAGCCTAACCTCACTATATCATAACAAGTGTGCTGCTTTTCATCTCTAGAAGATTTTATCTCTGCTCAGCAAAAGAATGAAAGCAGTTTGGATTCGACTTAGAAACTCAGAATTAAAAAAAAATAGAACTGATGCATATTAAAATAGGAATAGAATAGTTCAATTGAAAGGGACTTACAATGATCTAGTCCAACTGCCTTTTAAATTCCTTTTAAACACTGACAGGCTTGGGGCACTGACTACCTCTCTGGGAAGTCTGTTTCAGTGTTTGAGCATTCTTTCAGTAATTAAATGGTTGCTAATGTCCAATCTAAACATCTCCTGACATGAGTTAGAAATATTATTGGCAAATCCATTTCATCATTGCCCAGACAGCTTTCATATTCCAACATAGCTTTTTGTCCAGTAAAGGTATTTTTATACAATGTCCTTGATTGTTTTAAGCATAGCAGTTACGCAGCCCAAGAGAGAAAGTGAAACCCTTTACTTCATCCCAAATAGTGCACAGGATCTGAACCAAAATCAGGCACTTTACAAGCTATTTCATAATACCAAATATGGTGTATTAAAATTTGTTATCCTGTGTGACTGAACTTGACCTGAAAGATGGAATTACAAATAAGTTAGGAAGATTGTTAAAAAGAGGGTAAGAAGGATAACTCAAATTCAAACCTTTTAGATGGTGAAAAGAGCACTGCAAATTACCACACTGTTAGCAAAACATTAGTGCGTATTACTTATTAAGACAGAATAAGAAGTTGTTGGCATGATTACATAGAATAGCAAGGGAAGATATTAGAAAGAAGCAGCATAATCCAGAAAAATAAAGTTGCATTTAGATGAAGAAAGTAGAATCAAACTCTGGGAGGTAAATCGTAAAAAAATTCTGTATGAACTCGGTCTTCAAATCTGCCTGGAGCAAAAATATGTCAGACTGTATGCACAGCCATCCTATGACTATTGAAGAAAGATAGTGATTTTTAAACATTAGTGTTCACTGAGGAGAAAAATCCAGAGGTCCATGCTGGAACTCCTTGTGGGATGCTCAGCAGATTTGCCTGAAGTTGAAGTGATTATCAATTAGCTTATTATTATTATTTTTAGAGAATTAAGTTAACAAAACTAATAACAAGAAACTTATAGGAGCAGATGGACCTAAAAAAAATATTAATTGTGATCTTTAACGTCTTACTTAACACCACTTTCATATTAAGTGACAGAAGTTGCATCAAACAAAAAGGAAACAGGAAGGAAGGTTCCAGGTACTATCCAGGTAACTGGTGGCCCATAAACCTGAAGTCTGTAAAATAGAAAATTATACCAAATAATGGATCCCAAGGTCTGACAATCTTGAAAACCTCTAAATATGTTGGGTAACTAATGTCAAAGGTTGAAAAAACCCTGCTTACAAAGCTCTTGAAGTTCTTTGTAAGGTTAAAAACCCCTACTAGGTCTTACATTTTAACAAAGCTTCAAAAAAAGAACTTATTACAAAATTTAAAGAAACCTAGCAATCACAAGATGAGAAAAATATTGTGATATGATAAAGAATGGGTTAAAAAAAGAGACTGGGAAACTGATAGCAGTATACACTCAGTTATCAAATGTAAAAAAATTTAGGATTAGTAAGAAAGAAAGTTTTCTAACCATCTAAAGTTACTGACTGCAATGAAGACAACAGAAGCTAATAAACTACAAAAGGAAAATTTGATCCTAGGTGACAGTAAAACAACTAACAAAATTTGCTATAGACAGACACATAAGGAAAAGGTGTATAAGTAATACTTCTCAATCTATGCAATTCATGAAGGACAAAAATCTATGTTTACATACAGAATATTATGCAATTTGTGTACGATTACCCAACACAAGTGACATCTAGAGGCTGTGATAATTTTATGAAAACATGGTCTCAAAACATATTAGCTGACAAAAATAAATCTATTGTTAGGACCTACTAAGAAACAAAAAAAATCACTGAAAACACTGCTATAAATAAATCCATAATTCACTTTTCTTTGAAACACTGACTTATCCATCTTGGAACTTATTAAAAAACTGGAAAATGAAGGAATAATTTTTCAAGCATGACTAATCAGGAAACAGACAGTTTTGTATAATATATGACAGATCTTTCAGAATTCAGGAGCACAGAGTAGTCCTGAACACTTGTCACATTTTCCAACACTGTAGTAGCAGCCTGCTAGTGCAAGGATGAAAGCAGGAGGAACAAGGCTGAAAACATCAAGATAAGACGGCCTTTCACACAGCAAGAGACCTGTGTAAATCTCTGCTGAGGGTAGTGTAGATACTGACAGTTCACATGGATTTGATGGAAGACTGGACAAGCATTTAATGATAAGTCATCAAGATTTTTTAAGTAGAAAAAGCACAGCAGGTTCAGAAAACTTCTAAAGCTGGAAGCAGTTGGAGGCTAGAAGAACTTGTGTGGAGAAGTATCATTAGAAGTAACAATCTATTTTCTCTCTTCCTTACATACCTGCATGCAGCTGCTGCAGGAGACAGGTTGCTGTGCTACATGGGCCCTTGGTCTGAGCCAGTGCTGCTGTTCCTGAAAGCCACAGAGTAGGAGACAGTTATTTACAACCACTCATACTGGAGTATGCGTGGACACTTAATAGTTTATTTGCAATTTTGTGCCATGAGGTTAAATCACTCATAAACATGATTTGATTAAGGCAATTATTAAATTGCATGGGCTAGGAGAAAGAGGGCAACAGTGACGAAGGCATTGTTGCACTCTCACCACAGCATCTCAGAAGCCCTGCGATACTTTAACAATTTCATTATTCCTGATAGGAAGGAGAGGGGTGAGGATAGTTTTTAGTGTTTTTATATATATTCCTGCTACTGTCTTATGTTAGCAACCATTCCACATACATGGTCACCTCAGGGACCAATTAGACAAAAGGCTTTAGAGCAAAATCTTGGTGCAGCTTTTCTTTGTGATATGGCATTCTCAGAATTTCATCATGGTCCAGACATACTTGGTGGTTTTGAAGCACTATAGGAAAGTAAGGAAATGTTTTAAATAATATATTATATACAGTTCTGTGTCTCCTCTCCGCAAAGCAGAGGAGAACAAAATGAAAGAAAAATAAGAAATCCCACAATTCATTGCCCTCACCTTTGTACCTTTGCTATAGCAGCTCTTATTTTCCCTGCAACTATTTTCCTACATATAGATTTGTCTGCAAATGTCAGTACAAGCATTAGGAAAAGTTTACTTCTTCCTAAGCACTTCACTTGATACAACCTTAGTCCATTAATTACAATGCTTTTGAAAGGGGGAAGAAATCAGATTGAATGATTTGCATATTTGACCAAAGTTCCGATATGGTTTTAGTTTATTTTAGATTTATTTTTTCCAGTTGATGGAGTAATCAGAGAAAAAATATACCTAGACATATTCTGACTAGATTTTGTATACATACATAGAATACATACATGTAATTCCTTGAGAAAACGGAACATAGTTAAATAGTTATTTGGGAATTAAAGTGAATTATTATTCCTAACTTTGTCTTCATATCACTAACAATAAATAGTTCATTGATAACAAGAGGAAAATATTCACTGTTCAAAGACTTTTCAGAAAAAAGAATTAACCTGTTACATTAGATTAACATGTTCACTTAAATTGCCACATACACAAATATATTTCTCTCACGTTAAAAGTACCCAAAACTAGATACAATCCTAAATTCCAGTCAAAGGCTATTGGACACCGGCTTTCTAAAAATAGTGGGATTTGATTAGCTGGTAGCTCCTGAAGACAGAAACATAGAGAGTTTTATGCACCTTCTATAATAGGATCCCAGGCTATTACTACTGATGCAGAGGTAAAAAAATGTAAGCTGTCATCTGTGAGGCAATAAGCTATATAATAAGTAAGAAAACTACTTAAAAGACTCATAATCACAAAGATTCAATTACAATATTGTATTCATTAGCTAAAACTTTCAAAATGCTTACCCAATATAAGGATTATGTCTTCTGTTTAGAGATGAAATATACTAAAGTTCTATCAACAGTTCTTAAGATACAGGTTTCCCATTCCCCTTCAAGTGTAACAAGGTATTTCCTAATCATGTTTAATAACGCATTTTTATAAGAAAAGACACAACAACTTATTATCTCTCTTAGGGGAGTACCAGTACATTGAATAGACTTTGAAAAAAACCCAAAACGCTAGTTCCTCCTAGAAATTCTTAAGTTTCAACACATTGATTTAGCTCAGGCATGACTCAGATACTGAAGATCTGTCCCTGAACAAAATGAATACAACCAAAGATAAAACAGTATAGATGGGGAACATGAAAGCAGGAGTCTCCAGGCTTTCCACATGACCCTGGGAATAACTGGATTTTGTGCAAGTCGATACTTCTTAGCCCCTTTACTCAATACAATTGAATCACTTAAACAGATATACACACCTGCACATACAATCCTGGCTGCAAGCATAAACTTCATCAAGGCTGCTGTTCTTGCTACTGCTAGAACAATTTGTGTAGCTTATTTTCAGCTATTTCTTCCCCAAAACTTCCTCAAGATAAGAGCAAACTTTTAATTTCCCTTGCACTAAAAGCCTTTGCAACTAATGCTGCCTGCTAGGAGAGCTTTCAGCCCTTTCTTTTCTTGAGACTGGACATCCATATGTGCTGAGACTCCAGGGAACTTTTCCTTCCTTCAGGACAGCTTCTGAATATCAGCTTGCTGATGAAAATTGACTTATCCAGGGAAATCTGCCTTAAACTGAGTTTCATTATGAACCAGGATTGTAATTATTTTAGTCACTGCTGAAGGCAAACTTTCAGGTGCTTTTAAACTGTTATAGTAACGGACTTAGACAAATAAATGTTTGTTATTAAACAGATAAATTATATTATTTCAGTGTATATTAAACATTCATGCTTGTTTGTCTTAGGTGTTAAGACTTCCAACAATTAATTTAATGGATTTTGCAGAAGTTTTCAAAGCAGTTTACAATATTCTCTATTTTTTTTCCTCCACTTTCTTATTAGTGGAGTTATTGGTACTCAGCTTAAAGAAGTCAGATATGTTTAGCAATTGTCACAGGTTTTGAAGTTTAGCAGTATTTTGTGTAAGTTTCTTATCTATGTTTAAAACTGAAATAAGCCATGCCCAGACATCTAATGTGTTATTGAACACATTTTGCAGCATCCAATTCATATTAGCCTGAATGGCTAATGGGCATTTCCATAGAAACATGAAAGGAATTGAAAAATGATACAGAAGACCATCTAGAAGAGGATGTGTAGCAAGGATTTGTCTGCTGTGAATCTTGAGAGACAAAAAAATGTTGATCTTTTTTTACCTACTTTTAGAAGGTTTCTAAGCTGCAGAAGTAATACTTGCTACTTTTGTATGTTAAAATTGCTACATCTGATGAGAGATTAAAAAGAGGTTTAAAGGAAGAACAGTGCATAGAATTTCTCCATCAATCTTTCAAAGGTCAGTACCTTCACTAAGTATAAATGCAAGAGTGCTACTGGCTGCTGTTTCAGTTCAGGCATTTTAAATCAGTTGAACACCAAAATTGCCTTTACTTTTCACTCATTCTCTTTTCTTTCATTTTTTACTACTGCTTTACAGCAGCTTCCCTTGCCACCACTCTAGCTTATGTGCAGAAAGTGGTACTATTATACACCACCCCTCCTAGCACTTTAAAACTGGCCCCAGAATATTTGTCTTTCATGTGGAGTGTGTCACATGAAGCCTTTTTCCAAACATTTAAAGTTACATATTGAAGAGAAATTACTTTCAGTTCATCTCTTCTGTCAGTATTTTATTGCCAATGGGTCAACACAAGGGAGAAAAAAGTATTTTCCTTTATTTGTTTTTTTAAAAAAGAAAGTTTCCTATTTTCCTAATTCTTGATATTGCTTTCCACAGTTTGAGATATATATATCCTTTTATAGCTAAATGAAGGTAAGAGTACTGGAAAAAAGGATTTCTGGACCCGTTCTGGATTGACAGGATAGGTACTTACTGTAACTTTTCTATTAGTTCTATGTGCTTTGATTTGTGTCTTAATTGGGATATCATTTTTGCATTTGTTTGTGCTACATAATTCATAGTCAGGCTGCAGCTCATGAGGAGCCCTGACAAAACTGCACAATATGAAGTTAACTGCTGTGGTATATTATGTTAACTTTTGGCTCAGATTACATCCGTAAATATTCTTAGTCACTTTAGTTTATTTTTCTGTAAATTTTACATTTACAAAGAAGTTTAAAATATTCAAGCATGTTGAGA